>NC_051233.1:25861738-26174238 GCF_015220715.1 Pygocentrus nattereri
GCTGCAGTTCACTGAGGGAAATTCTAACATGTGCTGTGACATTCTGAAGCAGAGCATGATCCCCTGCCTCCGGAAACTGCACCGGATGGCAATTTTCCAACATGATAACGACCCGAAACACACGTGCTTGCTGAGGAAGCTGAAGATAAAGGTGATGGAATGGCCAAGTATGTCTCCAGACATAAGCCCACCTGAACACCTCACCTGTGGGGCATCCTCAAGCAAAAGGTGGAGGAGCGCAAGGTGTCTAACATCCACCAGCTCTGTCATGTCATCATGGAAGACTGGAAGAGGATTCCAGTAGCAACATGTGCAGCTCTAGTGAATTCCATGCCCAAGAGGGTTCAGGCAGTGCTAGATAATAATAGTGGTCACACAAAATATTGACACTTTGAGAATAATTTGGACATGTTCACTGTGAGATGGACTCACTTGTGTTGCCAGCTATTTAGACGTTAATGTCTGAGTGTTGAGTTACTGCTATACAAGCTGCACACTGACTACTTTAAGTTATATTAAGTTTCATTTCTATAGGGTTGTCCCATAAACAGATGTAATAAAATATTTGCAGAAATGTGAGGGGTGTACTCACTTCTGTGAGATACTGTACTGTATATTTCTGATGTATGTTTATGATAATGGTATCTCTTACCAGCAGTGGCTTGTTGGGCCTTTTCAAAGTGAATATCTTTTTTGTGAAGTACCATAAGTTTGCATATCGTCCTGGAAAGGAAATGCTGAAACACTGATTGTTTTGAATAGTCTCTTTTGAATAGAGACTACTTCTGGTGTAGAAGAGTTGTAGGTGTAGGTAAGTGTGCTCTCTATTCACATCTCCACCAGCAGTTGCTGATAAAAGAGGTGGTCCAGCAGGGTGGCGGCGTAGAAATGGCTCTGGTGGCCAGCACCAGCCCTCCAGACAAAATGAAGCTGGCAGCCACCTCAGCAGGAAACCTTCTGGCCAGCCAGAGCCCCAGCCATGCCTCACCATCGCACGAGGAATGGCAGCCTAACAGCGACGGGAAGAACGGCCATACCAAGGATGCCCAGACCCCAAAAGAGGCTAAACCCTTCGAAACGCAGGCCTTACCCAATGGCAAAACCCGTACCACCGTGACTAAGACCATGAGCAAGAGGAAGATGTCCCAGCACAAAGAGAAGAAGGCCACACAGATGTTAGCCATTGTTCTAGGTGAGTTGGAATGACACAACATGAAATTTTCCTTTAATGAAACAACCAAAGCAAACAAAATTTTCAGTGTTATTGTGATATTGTTAACCTATTCTAAAAATGTTTAATCCTTTGAAGTCACATTATTACTTTTGTAATAATTACCAACAAAGTGAGTTTCCAAATGATAAATCCTAGCAAAAAATTTAAAACATTCTAATTACACCATGCTTTGTTATTGTTGTCAATAACTGTGACTTCTGTGGATTAAAAAGCCCTATTAGATATTCAAATTGTATATAAACTTAAAATAAACTTTTTATTGAGCCTGAACCAACTACAGTTAAAACCTGAAATTATTACCGGCACTACTGCTGTTTACTGTTTAGATTGTAGATGTGTAAATGTATTGTCCTCATATTTACTTCCACTGTGACTTTAAAAAGAGCACAGTTAAATAGAATCTTTTGAACTGTGTCTCACCAGTGATCAGTCCAGTTCTGCGATGGGTCCCTAAACACGTTTACATCTGCTGTGAATTATGAGTTTTTATGAGCAAAATTACAGTTATTACAGTAGAATTCACCACAATGAGCAGTTTTACCTTGCAGACTTGCAGGGTGAATAGATTTTATGAACAAATTTTTGTGTCAAGTTTATCTTCATTTAAATTTGCATCTTCAAGTATTAGCATTTCATTGAACACCTGAAGCACATAAAAGAGAAACTGTGTGATATGCAATTGAGAAGCTTCATTATCTTTATTTTTGTGGTTTTACAAGATAACCAGCTTACTAACTACGATGTTAGCTTTTGCTATAACTCAGTGTGCAGTTATCTGATATAAATATGTCCCATAATATGTTTATGCTGTTTGTGGTAGGCAGCTAAGCAACTGCTCACAGGTCACCCAACTGTCACCTGTCATGCAGGTTATTTTTTGCTACCGATCAGTGTGGAATTATGCAAGCAAGCAAACAAAATGTATTTATATAGCGCTTTTTACAACAGGTGTTGTCACAAAGCAGCTTTACAAAACAATCAGTATTACAGAGAGAAGAGTAAAAAAAAGAAAAGAAAAGAAAAGAAATCCGGGTCCGAGCCCCCATGAGCAAGCCAGCGGCGACGGTGGCAAGGAAAAACTCCCTAAAAGAGGAAGAAACCTTGAGAGGAACCAAGACTCAGAAGGGGAATCCATCCTCCTCTGGTCGACACCGGATAGCAAACATTATTAGTATGAAGTATTATAGTAAAGTGGGAGAGAAAAGATCTGAGGGTGAGGACTGCACAGCGCTGTAAAGCAAGAAGTTCAGTGGTGGTCAAGCCGGTCCAGAAGGCTGGTGAGCAGCGGCACCAATCAAGGCAGAAGAGGCAACAGCATCAGACGCACAGGATGGGCAGCTGATTAACTCGGCAGAGAAAGGAAAGAAGAGCACAGTCAGTTCTGTAAAGAGTGGCTGACTACAGATTACAGTAAAACAGAGCAGTAGAGACTCCAGCAGGTCTAGACCTGACAGGGAAGACTAATCACCAAATGCTTGACTGTACAAGTAAGTTTTTAGCCTAGACTTAAAGATTGAGGCTGTGTCTGATTCCCGAACATTAACAGGAAGATTATTCCAGAGCTGGGGGGCTTTGTATGAGAAAGCTCTCCCCCCTGATGTAACTTTATTAATTCTAGGTACCAGTAGTAAGCCAGCACCTTGTGATCTAAGTAGGCGTGATGGTTCCTAGTAGGAGAGAAGCTCACTCAGGTACTGAGGGGCGAGTCCATTTAGAGCTTTATATGTCAGTAATAGAATTTTATAATCAATGCGAAATTTGACTGGTAACCAGTGCAGGGCTGATAAAACTGGACTAATATGGTCGAACTCTGTGGTTCTTGTGAGGACTCTGGCTGCAGCGTTCTGTTTTTAAGGCTTTTGCTGGGACATCCAGACAGCAGGGCATAACAATAATCTAGCCTTGAGGTAATAAATGCATGAACTAGCTTTTCTGCGTCTTGTAGAGATAATGCATTTCTTAATTTAGCTAAAATATTGTGGAGATGCAGGAAGGCTGTTCTAGTGATATTAGTTATATGTGTGTCGAAGGACAGATCAGCGTCTATCACAACACCAAGATTTTGAACAGATGAGCTTGATGCACCTGAGAGATTGTTAAGTGTTAAGTTAGACAGTTTGTTTCTAGCTAATTTTGAACCAAGAAACAGGACCTCTGTTTTATCTGAGTTAAGTAGCAGAAAGTTTCTTGACATCCAATCTTTTATGTCTTTTACACAGTCCTCAATCTTGCCAAGTTTAATTTTATCATCCAATTTGCTTGATATATATAACTGAGTGTCATCGGCATAGCAGTGGAAATTTATGCCGTGTTTACTGATAATGCTGCCTAATGGTAGCATATATATTGTGAATAATATAGGTCCTAAAACAGAGCCTTGTGGAACACCATACATTACTTTTGCAAGAACAGATGATTCACCCTTTACATTAACAAACTGATAGTGATCAGTGAGGTAGGAGCTGAACCAGGAAAGAGCTGTTCCTGTTACCCCTACAAGGTTTTCTAGTCTATCTAGTAGGATAGAGTGGTCTATCGTGTCAAATGCTGCACTAAGGTCAAGGAGGACTAGCAAAGACACATTTCCTTGGTCCGTGAATAATAGAAGATCATTTATCATTTTTACTAGTGCTGTTTCTGTACTATGATGTGGCCTAAAATCAGACTGAAATTTTTCATGTAGATTATTCCTATGCAAATAAGAGCTTAGTTGTTTGGTTACCACTTTTTCCAGGATCTTAGATATAAAGGGGGGATTTGAGATAGGTCTATATGTTCACAGGTATCGTGGTTAGCTTTCTTAATCAGCGGTCTAATTACTGCAAGTTTAAAGGTTTCTGGGATATATCCAAGGCTAAGAGAGGAGTTTATTATTGACAGAATAGGCTTGGTTATTTCTGGTAAGACTTCCTTGAGTAGACCTGTAGGAATTGGGTCCAAAATACAGGTAGATGGTTTTGCAGAAGAAACTATTTTAACTTGTTCATTTTCTTAAAGTAATGTAAACGATTCCAGTCTATCTGCAGTGACTGTAATATTCTCAGTGTCTAGACTGGAATTATAAGCCAGCAGGTTTGTGGAGTTTAACTGTGTGTTCAGAATTATCTGTCAAATTTTTCCGATTTTATCACTAAAGAAATTCATAAAATCATTGCTGTTATAGGCTGATGGCATCTGGGGTTCAGTGGCTGTTTTGTTCTCTGTTAGTCTAGAAATTGTGCTAAATAGTAGTCTGGGATTGTTCTTATTGTTTTCTATGAGAGAGGAGAGATAGGCTGAGCGTGCTGCAATAAGAGCTCTTCTATAGTCTATGAGGCTCTCCTTCCAGGCGAACTGGAACACTTCTAATTTAGTCAGACGCCATTTTCACTCTAGTTGTCTGGCAGTCTGTTTTAAAGCTCGAGTGTGATCGTTATACCAAGGGGTGAGTTTTTTCTGCCGTACTATTTTGCTTTTTAATGGAGCTACACTGTCTAAAGTAGATCGAAGAGTATCCTCTAGGAATCTGGTCATAGTATCTAATTCAGTAGGATTAGATGGACAGCTGACAGAAGCTGATAACTGCGGGAGGTTTCTGATAAAGCTGCCAGCTGTGGAGGAAGTTATAGTCCTCTTAACCTGATAACATGGTGATGAACGCACATTACCACTAAACTGGATTTCGTAAGAGATTAATTAATGGTCTGAGACGGCTGTGCTCTGGGGGAGAATGGCTAAGTTAACTATGTCTACACCAAAGGTCAGTATTAAGTCTAGAGTGTGGTTGAGGTAGTGTGTGGGCGCTTTTATAATTTGGGTGAATCCCATGGAGTCTATGATAGATATGAATGCCTTACTTAATGTGTCGTGAGGGTTGTCAATGTGGATATTAAAATCTCAGACAATTAATATTTTACTTGAAAACGTTATTAAGTCTGATAGAAACTCATTGAATTCTTGTAAGAACTGAGAATACGGACCGGATGGCCTGTAAATTGTAATTAATAAAAATGAATTTTTATTTGTTTTATTTGTAAGTAAAAGAGCTTCAAAAGAAGAAAATGTATGTTGTACTTTCTGGCTCACGCCTAAAGCTTTAGTATGGATTAATTATGCTGTTGTGAATGTATAATTATCCGATATAAATAAACTCGTTTTTGTGTCATAACTATTGTTAGCAGGTTAGCATTCGGGTGATTAAATGGTATGAAGAGGTTTTATACAGCAGTGTATCATGCCATCCAATCCCTATAGGCAAAGCTTCAATTGAGCCCTTTTCTGCCTGTAAAATAGCCCATCCAAGACTAAGCACTGCAACCATAAGTGCATGACAAATGGACCACACATCACAAACATATCAGTTTGAGCCCTGTTCCCTCACGGCAGGAATCATAACCATTAGCATCTTTCTTTCAGGTGTTTTCATTATATGCTGGCTGCCCTTCTTCATCACTCACATCTTGAAGACTCACTGCACAAGCTGCTACGTGCCTCTGGAAATGTACAACGCCTTCACGTGGCTCGGCTACGTAAACAGCGCCGTAAACCCCATCATTTACACCACCTTCAACGTGGAGTTCCGCAAGGCTTTCATGAAGATCCTGCACTGCTGACTGCAGTTCTCTGTGTTTGTGTGTCTGGATTTTCATGAAGAGGTCAGTGCCATCTTTCACTCTGGCTGAAGGGGAAGACTTTTTTTTTAAAGGACAGACTTAATACTCATGGCAAACACTGGGGCTTTTTGGCTTGATTCAAACGAATGTAAATGCGGAGATTTATTTGTAGGTCTCACCATTTCAGTCTTTAAAGGTCTCAGAAAGATGCTGCTGGCAAAGTGTGTGTGTGTGTATGTGTGTGTGTGTGTGTGTGTGTGTGTGTGTGTGATGAATTGCAGATCTTGGAATAGAGGAACTGCAGAAAATTATACTTTGGCACTGCTTTGAAGGCAAGATATTTCATATCATTATATGTAGAAGTGGGTTTCAAGGAATTGTTCACTGACAGATGCTGTTTTTCATACAGAGTTCATAACGTTATAATGATGAATAGTATAAGAGTTTAAAGAATAAGTTCAGGTTCTATCAGAGGAAGCCAGAATCTAAAGAGATAACATTGTCAGTTGATGTAGTTACCTTCATGGTTTATTATACATCAAGCTCACAAAAGAATCAGTATTAACAGAGCCGATATCTATATATCGTTATTGAAGTATTTCTTTATTTGATGATCTATTTATTTATATGTCAATATGTGAATACAAAGAAGAGCTACTGTAAATGGAATGAATGAGTGGAAAACAGGCCGGCCAAACAAAGCCATAGCAAAGACCTCCCACACAGAAATGAATGCCTTTGAATAACCGACCATGAAGGACATTTAATTGTAAATAATGCAATTTTATTGAAGCCCATGACAAAAATGATCATGCATGTCACATTGATACTTCACTACATAACAGAATATAGGTCTACTGTATGTCAGCTATACAAGACAAAATGATCTAATCTTTGTAAAGTTGTATCTACATTTTTCTGTGTTATGTTATATACACTTGAAAGCAAAGTCTTTGATATTTGAATACTTGTATGGGGTGATCCATTACTTTGTGATGGAAAAAAAGCCCATTCATGTGTGAATGTTTTTTTTTTTTGCATGAAGCTTTGCAGAGATTGAGGACAAAGTGTAAGGTACATGCTTAAAAGATTTGATTTATAGATTAATTTGCCTCAAAAGGTAAACTTTTTTTCAATAAACAAGAAAAATGTTACATTAATAGTGTACTGTATTCTTGAGAAGGCCCAGAGTACCTGCATCCATGTAAAATTAATGTTTATTTCAACATGGGCTGAAACTTAAGACATGGTTTATTTATTTTTTTTTGTGGGTTTTTATTGTCCAGTTCTTAGTATAATTTTTTATTTGCAGTTTCCAGACTAGAGCATTCTCTAGGAGTTAGTGTGTAACCTGCAAAATATGAACCGGTATGAGTGGATGCTGGTTTTGAGTAACTGGTCCATCCATCCATCCATCCATTGTCGTCCGCTTATCCAAGTCCGGGTTGTGGGGGCAGCAGCCTAAGCAAAGAGGCCCAGGCCTCCCTCTCCCCCGCCACCTCCTCCAGCTCTTCCGGAGGGATACCGAGGCGTTCCCAAAACAGTCCTGGGTCTTCCCCGGGGTCGCCGATCTTCTCACCCTATTTCTAAGGGAGAGCCCGGTGACCCTGCCTCATTTCGGCTTCTTGTATACGCGATCTTGTTCTTTCGGTCACTACCCAAAGCTCGAAACCATAGGTGAGAGTCGGAACGTAGATTGACCGGTAAATTGACATCATCTGCAAAAAGCAGACATGAAATCCTGAGGCCACCATACAGGACACCCTCTGCCACTTGGCTGTTCTGAGAAATTCTGTCCTTAAAAGTTTTGAACAGAATCGGTGACAATGGACAGCCCTGGCGGAGTCCAACCCTAACTGGAAACCAATCTGGCTTACTGACGGCTATACGAACCAAGCTCATGCTCCTTTTGTACAGGGACTGAATGGCTGAGTAATTGGTCTCTAGCAATATTAAGAACTACACTATATTTCCAAAAGTATTTGCTCGTCTGCCTTCACACGCATATGAACTTGAGTGACATCCCATTCTTAACTCATAGGGTTTAATATGATGTCAGCAACCCTTTGCAACTATAACAGCTTCAACTATTCTGGGAAGGCTTTCCACAAGCTTGTTTATGGGAATTTTTGACCATTCTTCCAGAAGCGCATTTGTGAGGTCAGACACTGATGTTGGATAAGAAGGCCTGGCTCACAGTCTCCACTCTTATTCATCCCAAAAGTGTTCTGTTGGGTTGAGGTCAGGACTCTGTGCAGGCCAGTCAAGTTCTTCCACTCCAAACTCGCTCATCCATGTCTTTATGGACCTTGCTTTGTGCACTGGTGCGCAGTCATGTCGGAACAGTAAGGGGCCGTCCCCAAACTGTTCCCACAAAGTTGGGAGCATGAAATTGTCCAAAATCTCTTGGTCTGCTGAAGCATTAAGAGTTCCTTTCACTGGAACTAACTCCTGAAAAACAACCCCACACCATAATCCCCCCTCCACCAAACTTTACACTTGGCACATTGCAGTCAGACAAGTACTGTTCTCCTGGCAACCGCCAAACCCAGACTCGTCCATCAGATGGAGCAGCGTGATTCATCACTCCAAAGAACATGTCTCCAATGCTCTAGAGTCCAGAGGCAGCACTTTATACCATTGCATTCGACACTTTACATTGCGCTTGGTGATGTAAGGCTTGGATGCAGCTGCTCGGCCATGGAAACCCATTTCATGAAGCTCTCTACGCTGTTCTTGAGCTAATCTGAAGGTCACATGAAGTTTGGAAGTCTGTAGTGATTGACTCTGCAGAAAGTTGGTGACCTCTGCGCACTATACGCCTCAGCATCCACTGACCCTGCTCTATCATTTTATGTTACGTACCACTTTGTGGCTGAGTTGCTGTCATTCTCAGTCACTTCCACTTTGTTATAATACCACTAACAGTTGACTGTGGAATATTTAGTAGTGAGGAAATTTCACGACTAGACTTGCACACGTGGGATCCTGTCACGGTACTACGCTGGAATTCACTGAGCTCCTGAGAGCGACCCATTCTTTCACTAATGTTTGTAAAAGCAGTCTGCAGGCCTAGGTAGTTGGTTTTATACACCTGTGGCCATGGAAGTGATTGGAATACCTGAATTCAATGGTTTGGATGGGTGAGTGAATACTTTTGGCAATATTATGTTCTTAACTGGAGCAAGAATAGGAATTATATCATTATTGTCAACATATAAAACCAAGTCTGGAAACTTTATTTATTATATAGGCAGGGAAATAATCTAACAACAACACTTGATCCAGCACCTATTTTAGTGGATCTCGTGCCTCGTTCACATATTAAATACATTCATGGGATGATCTGTGCAGGTGTGTAAAGACAATTATAATATTTTCTACAAACAACTTGGCATAGTCATATGCAAAAGTTTAGGTACTCCTGGTCAATTTAATTTTTTGGTGAAAATAAGTTAACACATTCTCTACAGTAAACAAACTAAAATACAGTAATTTTCTGCCAATTTTAACACACAATTTGTCTTTAATACAATATAACCAAAAACATAATGTGCCATAACCTTTGTACATGGTCTTTTTCCCCCAGTATGTTCAATGTATCAAATAAACAAGAACTATACATGAAATTGTGGAGACGTATGTTCTCTAGAGGATATGTTCATTTATTATCATTCAACAAAATGTCATTTGACCAGGGGTGCCCAAACTTTTGCATACAACTGTGCACACTGACAAACAGTAATAAAAACAACACAGACTATGTTCATCACTCGGAAATGTGCCACTACTGCTGCAATTGTTCAGTAACACTGAGCAAAAGAGCAAAACCCTGTTTGATTAGTTTTGGAAATTCTCATTACGAGAACGCTCGATGCTAAGAAGCCTTGTCTTCAGTAATTGTAAGATTCAATGTTATGGGGAGATCTCACACTGAGCTGTGTGTGAGATGCACCTCCCCTATCCACAATGACCTGCCAGTTCCATCACTACTCAGTATTCTGCATCCTCATTATTTACAAATTAAGCCGTTAATACAGCCCAAATCACACTGAATAGAAAATGAGATGAGTTATAAGAACTAACGTACCAAAACTGAACAGGCTCATCACTGCAGTGCAGCAGAAATCATTTAGCTGTCAGATTGACATCTGTAATATGTGCTCCTTTTGTTCTCATTTGAGAGATAATGGTGTCAGAGCACCAGACTGTTCAGTGGGGTAGGATTAAAGAAGTGGACAAGAGACCATACTGACAAAGTAAACAGTCGTGTAATCTAAAGTAAACAAAGAGCACAGTTTGGACCAATCCATTGGGCTCGGGGGATGCATCTGCAAACGTTCCGAGATTAGTTTAAGCAATGATTTACCATAATGCTCTGACCATATGTGCCAGGAGGCATAATCACATGTTAAACAGTCATAGTCGTCATTTATAGATAGGACTCTAAGTTGAGGATAGATTTCATCTTCATGCGGTTATAGAAAGGCTCTCCATTTTTTTATTTGCTGTGAACCTTACAGGAGCCTCTAGTTGGAGCTAGAAATAAATGAAATGTATTTATTTGAAGGATTTCATCTCAGAAGCTGATGCTCCTCTCTCCAAGTTATGTTTTGATGAAATAGCAACTTGACAAAATAGCGAAATTGAGGCCAGCATCAATCCGATCTGTCATTTATTTAACAGGAAACAAAAATTTGTGACAAAAAATTGCATTATGGCTGTATAACGAAGTCTGTCTTTTCTCTCTGGAAGCTGAAACAGATTTCAACAAGGGACGAAAGTGTGCCTACAATAGCCATTTTAGTTTGGAATTGCAGGAAACCTTGAAATGATTTGGGTCGCCAAGCCTGCAACAAGTGCAATTCAAGATTTTTTTATGTTATGTTTTTGTTTGCACATGGTATTACAAGTTTATATACTGACATGTTTATTTAAACTTTATTTATTTATTTATTTATTTATTTATAATCCGATCGAAGTCACTTGACATTAGCTTGATAACTTCTGACTGCTTTGAATTCATTTTCTGTCAGCTGAGTTTCTTTTGAGACGGTTGTTTGTGTTATGTTTACATATACAGTATAGCTATTCACACTGATCCCTGGGTTTATTCGGCACTTTTTTGCAATATGTTTTTGTACAAATAAAAAGGAATGTAAATGTGGAGTGGTAAGACCTGGACTATACAGTTTTTCACAAGAGGTATGTACATATGTGTATGTAAGTAAATATGTTTTGTTACGTGGTCTTGTCTGTGTAGATGATCATTCGCAACATTCGTGCGCATTTCAAACTCTGTGCAAACACATGAAGATGGACATTTTCCAAAGGGACCACTTTTACATTGTAAGTAAATGTGAGTTTATGGTATGTCTTATATTTTGTAATACTAATGTAAATGTTGGATGAATAAAATCTATGTCATGCATTGCAACCGGTCTTTTCTCTGCTGCAGCTTTTAGATCACATGCATTAGTATCACTGCTTTGATATTTAAGTCATTGGGTATATTGTTTGGAAAGAAACCGTCCTGGCATACATTGATCATATGTTGTCCTTTAAATGGCGTTCCATTAGCTAAAAATAAGGCTAGTGCTGGAAAAGGTCATTGCTTGGCATAGACTGGAGCTGAATGTCAACTAGTATGAAGATCTAAGAGAAGGCAGACAAATAAACTGTCAATAATTTTGAGTCAGTATAAAACTTGCAGCTCTGTGCAATTCCTGTTTTTTGTATAACAGGGCTTCTGTTCAGTAGGAAATGTGTTCTCAAAATGACCCCGCGTTCTTCGTCAGTTAGCCATTTTTTTCCATTCTGGACATAATGCATCCTTTGGATCTCTGAAACATGCGTGCAGACCAGTGATGAATGCTCAGTTACCATTCAGCATAGATTTCAGCACAATTTGCGACCAACAGCAGCCAAGGTTAGGCGGAGCATGAATATTAGATTTTGTTCTTCACAGTTTACAAGATGTTACTGTGAATATGGAATATTTTAAGATATGTGGATTTGAATTTTTCATTATATGTCTATTTTTTGTGCCATCACAGCAAAACAGAATACCTATTAGTAGAAGTTCCTTCTACTAATAATCATATAAAGAACACTAGAAACATTCTCAGGAAAGGTTTTTTTTTGTTGTTGTTTTCTCAGATGTTCATGTCTGAGTGGGATGCGATTCAGAAAGGCTTAGAAGACCAGGAGATAAGGCTTTGGCAAGTGCCGGGAACCGTTATTATTAAAACAGAAATAGAGTATTTACAGAGCCACCTAATAATTAAAGCCTACTGCATTGAAGTACACACTTTTTTTGATGGATCAAGATGTGGAAATTATAGAGCATGCCTCGAAATGAAATTGTCCTCTGATAACTCCCACCCATACACTCCCACCTTTTTCTACATTCTCGACATTGACAGCATCTGTGTTCCACGTCTAAGGTTCGTTCAATGGTGGGAGAATAATGGGAAACAATGGATATTTCACGTTTGACCATGTGTTTTGTTTGTCTCCCTCAACATTTGATTTTTCATTTCCTCCCTGAGGATTAAAAACTGTTTGTGTTGGCTCGGCCCCTTGGGGCCATTGTCCACTGCTTTTCCGAAGCGTGCCCTCTGCATCCTGCTCTAGTTCCTGTAGTGGCCATGGACAGAAATAACCATGAAACTCCACCAAAGGTGGTTATGTGAGTCTACATATCCAGCTCATGAGGTCATTACATGGAGAGCTTTCTCGTGTTTAGGGCTTCATGACCACATCCCACTCACCCAGTCAAACTCCCATATGAATCTCTGAGACTGTCACGCCTGCCCGAGTGATGGAGGAGTTGACGCTCATTGGATTTCATGGCACATATTGTAGCCTACACACTGTGATACGTTTGCTAAGTGTTATCATGTAAACTGTTTGATGTCTGATTTACATGGTTGAAACAAGAGGACCCAAGAACCTTAAAGCTACACTAAGTAAGATTTTTTGTTAAAATGAATAGATGTAGCATTACTGAGTCAGGAGTAAGAAACAGGTGAGAGTAAAGCCTGAAATAATGACTTAAATCTAAAATAATGACTTAAATTATAAGTTTCTTAAAGGTTTGGTGGGATTTCAGACCACATTGTGCATCTGTATGTATTAAAGTCACATGCAAAGGCTCAAAGAAGATCCATCTCGATGTATAGGTCTCAAATGCTAAATCAACATTATACCCAATAGAACATTCACTCAGACATGCCCCTTTACCAAGTTTTGACTGAGTTCTCTTTGAATACTCAATTAATGCCCTCACAGTCTTCTTCCACTGAAGTTATAATATCATGGTTCAGGCACGTTGTGTCTGAGATGTGATGTATTAATCATGATTTAAAGTGTCCATTTCATTGCATTCATTTCTGCACTTTCAAAATAACATCATTCATAGAAGCTTTCTTTTCTTCAAATTCACAAACAGTGAATATCAGTTAATATCCAGCTCTGAAGTAATTACGCCACTGACATTGAAGTCTAGAATCTCAGTTTCCCTTTTGAAGCCTATAATCAGGAGATTTTTACCAGAGCCGCATGATGGAGGCTGATCATAGCAAGGCCGAGGCACATTACTCAGTTTCGCTCCATTTATCCACATCTCTTCACAACACATTAAAATTTCCGGCATGGTTGGAGATATCATTCTTTATCTTCATTATCTCTCTGTCATAGCCTGGCAGAGGGGCTGAGTCACTAGTTCCATCCTTGTACAGTTTTGATGCATTTGCAATTTTCAGAGGATTTTCAAAGCACCTTCACTTCTACTCATGGGATAAAGCACTACTGCTACTCTTCAGTGACAGTGTTGTTGTTCTCACACCTGTCAGTCCCAAACTATTTTAGACCAGAAGGATCTCAGTGTACTTTGAGAACAGTGTACTTTGCTCATAGATCTTAACAAGCTGGAAAGATTCCTGAAAAGTAACAAGAGATCTTGATTGAATGCACAAGATCAGCTTGCTTTCAGGAACTTTGCCCACAATCATCTCAAAAAGTAGCTAATTATACTGACTTCTTACAATAAAATAAGACAAAATAAGCTCTCTGCTATGAAGGAAGAAGGAACAATGTACTTATTTTAAGAATCGCATTGGGCAGACATCTAATTCCATAGTCTTGAAACAAGATTCCAAACGCTGCATTCTTAAGTGGGCTTGACAGTTCTTTGTTCATATAGGATAGTTTTAAAACTTAAGCTTGCTGATTCATCTTGTACATACAAATCTAGCCTAGTCTATCCTTTTTAAGCCAATGCGTTGATCTCTTCGGAGGTTCATCATATGTGTGGCTTTTTTTAGTCGTTTAGTGCTTCGTTTTGAGAAGCATTTTCAGAAATGTATCTTATTGTAAGCACTACAGTTCATACAGGATTGTTTTAAAGACGTTTGTCTATTCCAAAGCAAAGTTTGTCTAGACGAAGAGAGCATGAAACTCAAACGTTGTCATTTCAAGGAATTTTGTACAAAGTGAGGTTTTAGGAAAATGCTTAATGTACGATTCATTCCGTCACAGAAAACCTGACGTATTTGTCATTTTATTTTGCGGAAATTGAAACAGTACAGGTTAAGAATGTTTTTCCATCTCCTGTAAAGTTACTAGTTTGGAGATATGAGGTTTTGTTCAGACGATATGCTAGTTTTCATTTTTTACATTTTAGATTATTACACCAGGTCAAGTAAAATATTCTCACCACACTGAGCCTTTTTTCTCCATTTGGTTTAATTTTTCTTCATTTTTGGCACAACTCTTTTCACTGTATTAAGACATTCCATGGCAGTTCTGCAGCAAGCTCAAAACCTTTTTACTCCAGTTGCTTTTTAGTGACAACTTATACTTCAGCTTCAGTGATTTTTATTATTATTTTATTATTTTATCGAGGCAACTTCTACCTTCGTATGTTTTTGCAGTACTCTCCCCACCTCAGCCTCTGAGACCAATTTCCAAGGACTTGTGTCTGCTGCTGTTGCTGCCCATATCAATATTTAATAGCTGGAGCCACACCTCGCATAGTCTATTTCTTACCTCTTCAACTGTAGCTCCTACAGAGTGTGTGGGAGACAGGCACCACGAGAGAGAGCCTGGGAGGTCAAAGCAAACTGGTGGTCCAATCTCAGCATGAGCTTGCTGATCAGTATGGGCTCTGTGTCTGCTTTGTCCTCCCCTATTCTGGCCACACCACCAAGTCGGTCCCTCAACAAAGCCGCTCCACAGCCGTAATTAAATGCTCATCTCTTTCCATGCAAACCCCGGCAGCCTTGACTGAAGCTCTATATTGTATCAGCTGCACCATGACAAGCCCCCTACCATACCCAACAGTGACTTTGTCCTTTTGTCACGGAGAGAATACAGTGAGATAATGGAAAATCTATAGGGCACGGCTCTCCCAATGAAGCTGATTAATCATTTGGTATCATCGCAGGATGATTTACAGCCTAATGCTGGAATTTTCTACTGTTTGCAGTGCTAGGAAAACTGGAGGACATTGGCTAAATAAAGGTTCTCTAGAGTGATGCCACAGGAGAACATCTTCTGGTGTCCTGAATAACCTTTCAGCGAGTTCTTTAAGGAACCATGCTTGCAAATGTTTAACGTTTAAAGAAGAGTAAAGGTTCTACAATTAAAGGTACTGTATGTGGTTCCTGGCAAATGTGGAATCTTACATCCAAAAAGCATTAAGGAACCTGTATTTTGAGAGCTGATCTGAGGTGAAAGAACTCAATGTGTATGTTGTTCGCTGCACCATCATTTGCATGACTGCACTCCAAATAAAGGTGCGCTGGGGATTTAGAGATTTTTTTTGTTTACCCGCTTACACGCCAGCTGAGAGAAATCCATGATCCAAATCGCCCGCTTAAATGTCACTCATTCAGCGTCCTGTTCTCTCTCCACTTGTATTATCCCCTCCACCCCCACCACTTCCATTCATAATGTCAGCTCCTGCTTTCACTTGCCTCTAATCTGGTCTTTAGAAGAGCCCAAATGCAATAAAACACCACCGCTTAGCTTCAATTAGCAGCCGTGCTCTTTGAAAAGCAGGATGGTAAATGGCATTGTAATTGGATATTGAGTGATTAAAGTATCCACCCCTGCGAGGGGCAATCGGTATTGAGAGATATTCCAAAAGTTTTGCCCCGCAGACACACAAAAATGTTTTGTTCTGGAGAACCATCAAGTGGCTGATGGAGGAAAGCAGTGCTGATTAACAGAGTGATGACCTTTATAGTGTGTCCAATGTAATTTGCTCCTTGTGTTTTTTTTTGGTTTTTTTTTTCTTCTTTTCAGCCCCTCCCCCTTTCAGCCCCCTCCCCCTTTCAGCCCCCCACCCCACCCCACCCCCAACCCCTGGGGCTGCCATTACAACCTTGTTTGAGGTCCTCCATCTGGAGTGGTCGGTTATGATTTCAAGGTGAATGGCACTGGAGTCATGCAGTTTCCCTCGTTATGGTTTTCATTACTACTTTTTTTATGGATTTACTTAAGCTGAAGAAAGACGACATCCTAACTTTTACAACGGTCTGCTTGTGTTTACAGTACACTTGTGGCAAAATAGTTCTGTATAGTAGCAAAAATTGGTTATATTATGGTACCATATAGAAATATTCTTTGAAAGTAATAATAACTGGTCTATTATTGATATTACTATTAGAACTGTTACTGTAATTCTGTGGTTTGCTAGGCTCCCTGAGTCTAGACTGGTTTTCTCTATGAGAAAAATGAATGGAACATTTTGCCATATGTTTTTTTTTTTTTTTTGTAAAGTTACAAGATACTGTGAGGTTATTAAAATACAACTGCTGCTACATCCAGGCTACCACTGAATTGCCATTATAAGACTGGCAACCTCACTGAAATACCCCACATGAACTATGTCAAATATGGTAAAGCTGCTTTGTTTTGGTTTGGAGGTGTGGAGCAGTTCTGATGACCTTGACAGAGGTGATCTGCATGGAGCTCCTAAGTGACTACACTGTTAGAAATACAGGTTCTATGCAGGTACATTTTTCATTTATCAAGGTACAAACAGTGTAAATGTACACTCAAAGGTGCAACTGCGGCTTTAAGGTCCAACTGTGTCGTTTTTCACAGGTGAAAAGGCTTCATAACATAAAACACAATAACAATAAAATAAAAAGCTGGAGATGAGACGGGGTGGGTGGAGTCAATACAACTTAGAGAATATCATTTCTGGTACATTATGTTCCCTGACTAAATGTACTAGATATATGACTAGATATACCCCTGAGACTACCACCCCAGTGACAAGAGGGGTACTGCCCCAGTTTTGTACCTTTATTTCTGAGAGTGTACAGAATGACATGTGACTTCAGAAGTGCATTATAATAATAGTAACTCACATAATCGAGAACATAATGACTGGCTATCAAATTTTGTGGGGGGGTAAGTGTAGCATAATTAGAATGACACACATAAAAGATCTGTTTCCTAAGCCTTCAAATGGTTCATTTCATCTCTAAAAAACACCATATTCAGGTGTTGTAAGGGGCACTTACCTTGGCTTCCATGACCTCCCCATAATTTCATATCTACAAAATTGACCACTTTCTTTAACTCTAAACCTGGCTCTAATCCTAACCCTAACCTTAACCTCACCCTAAACCCAACCCTCACTCTGGTCCTTGCCCTAATCCTGGTCCACATCTAACCCCAACTCTAACCCCACCACTGATTAGAATCAACACATAGTTTGTTAACAATTTGAACATCTGTTCATGTAGATGATCAACAGTGGACTAACCAAATAAAGTAATTTTACCATTTAACCTATTTTTTGTTTTTATTTGTTTGTTTTCTTTTTCCTTTGTACAGCAACGATATGCAGAAAGCATTCGGTGCAAATTGCATTTTGAGATGGCAGAATACAGTTACTGTTTTCATTTTTAATGAGGGGAGGGGTCTTTTTTGGGGGGGAGATCAACATCATGCATGTACTTCTTCAACAAGAATAGCATTAAAAAGAGGTTTAGGCCAAAATCTTCTCAAAAGTCTTATAAAGCAATGACACACCAGGCAGTGAATTCAGAACCAGTTCATGTAATAATTTTCTGAGAGCTTTTAGAGGCGGTGGTGGTTCCTATCAGAGATCATGTTTTTCTGTAATACGGAGCTGTTTGAGCACTTTCCATTTAGAAAGATAACCTTTTCCCTAACCTTTTCAAGTCATCCCTCTCTGTAAGAGCTGAGAACCTTTTTCTCCTCCTCAGTCCATCTTTACTTCTCCAGCATGCTGTTTTTGTTCATTAATGTTTGCTGTAAGAGGCACATGAAAGAAATCACAGTAAATTCATATATAAATATGTTCTTTTCAAACATTCAGGAATCAAACGACTTCATCTAATGTGGTGTTTTATTGAGTTAAGAGGTTTTTGGCCACCACAGCCATTATCTGGCTTCTTCTGATTACACGTCCAACTTGCTGAGAGCCTTGGGTTTGGATAGATTTCTAAAGTTCTTAGGAGTGCCATAGAAGAAAGAGCTTCTTTAAAGAACGACCTGAAAATGTGAAGAACCTTTTCAAAATGTAAAGAACGTCCACATTATATAACGGTTTCATTCAAAGATCCTTGGACCGTGTCTCTCAGCCAAGAACCATTTAGAATGAAAGGCTTATTCAGCCATGGAACCCCTGAAGAATTCTGTTTTAAGAGTGCAGTATGCAGTGTTTGAAAGCACAATATTGCATAGCTACACTGTGCACCATATATCTTTCCACCATATATGAAGGAAGTGACATTTACGGCTGGGGACTTAATCAACCTTCTGCCAGAGCATCACCAGTGGCCTCATTAACCCAGTACATTACCTGTTAAACTCTGTAATTCCCACCACTGAGCTCTTTATGAGTACGTGCTCTGAGCTTCATGATGTGCGCTAGGCCCATAATCAACATCACTGAATATAAAAGTCAAGCAAAGCCAAACCGTTTTGTTGAACCACTTCAACAGCTGCTACGGCTCTTCTTAACCAACTGATGATGATGATGAACGGTCGCCTCAAAAGTCTCCATTCCGTCCATATGTTGAGTGTGACAGAAACATGCACATGTGTCACTGTTCCCTTATTTATATGTTAACAGATGAAAAATAAATCACCTCTATGAGTGATATTTAGATTATTACTATCATTGCTCATTATCTCATTTTTCATTTCCAGATGAAGTGGCAATGTAGACTTGCTTTGGACCTCATCTGCTTCGTCTGAGCATGAGATTAATGGTGCTTGACTAGATCACATTTATCTACAAGCCTCCAACAGAGTGAGCTACTTTACTTGATTCCCCACTGTTCATTTCTAAATGTCAGAAATGTTGTTTACAATCATATTAATAACAGCACTGCGTATCAAATCAAAGGCAGATGTTCAGAGCAATTCAGTAGGAAAGTTATACTTTTGTAGAAAAGGCTGAAGGCCGGTGTCGAGGGGTTGGAGGGGTTGGAAACACTCTAAAAGCAAGAATTTGGTGAAAACTGTAATTGAGACAATTTCCCGGGAGGCCAAAACATCATCGTTTGCCATCTAAAGTTGGGAGAACATACATCCTCTTTTTCCAGAATGTGTCCTCCTTTGGGACCTAAAAGTGCAGCCTGCCAGAATTTCTGTGTTGCCTGAAATGTACAAGATTTGGTTTTGTTTTCATGTTGACATTTACTTTTTACGGTCTTCCTGTTTCCAGTGTCCTCTTCATTGAAACCAAAATCAGAGGCTAAAGTAGCTAACAAGTAATGGAAGCTTACAGGTATTGGCATCACGCAAGATATATACATAAATCATGGCCTGCCTCAAACCAGCAGCATTATACTTTTAAAACTTTTCATTATTATTTTAATTTGCATTTTACATTTATTTAAATAAATAAATAAACGATAATCAGGCTCAAGTATGGCTGTACATTTTGATAAATTTTGGTCCAAACCTGAAATCAGCCCAAGACACAGCATCATGTTTTGAGTCTGAATCCTGAGTCATACTAAATTCTCACTGAACCTGACCTGAACCACATCATCAAGTTTTGAGCCCAAAACTGACTTGACTAGAACTAAAAATCTGCCTGAAACTGGCCTGAATTGGCCCAGAATCACTCAAACTACTGAGTAAAACCTGACAGGATAGCACTGGTTGCAGCATAGTGACAATATTACCTGTCATTTTATCTTGAATAAATAAAATATGTAATAACATGCTATAAAAAAGAATCAGTTGTCCAAAATTAAGTTTAAGTGCTGCTTTAAAAAATTATTCATTAAACAATGCTGTCAAACATAAACATTAAACATTTTCACTCTGCACGCCAATTATATAGCAAGATGTTAGCCTATTTAATACTATTTAAAAATCAGTCCCATATGCATATTCAAAAGTTTGGGCGCCCCTAGTCAAATGTTGATTTTTAAAGTAAAACTAAGTGACACATCCTCTACAGAGAACAAGCTTCTGCACATTTTAATACACAATTAATTATTATGTTCTAAATTTAACATATTGGAAAAAACAAAGCATGAAAATGTGCAAAGGCAAATATGCAAATCTCAGCAAATAAACAGAAATTGTGCAAAAAATGTCTGCTCTCTAGAAGATACATTAACTTATTAACTTATATATTAACTATACGTGGCGGCACGGTGGCGTGGTGGGTAGCGCTGTCGCCTCACAGCGAGGAGGGCCTGGGTTCGATTCCCCGGCCGGGTGATCAGGGTCCTCTCTGTGTGGAGTTTGCATGTTCTCCCCGTGTCTGCGTGGGTTTCCTCCGGGTTCTCTGGTTTCTTCCCACAGTCCAAGGACATGCAGTCAGGCCAATTGGACATGCTAAATTGCCCCTAGGTGTGAGTGACTGTCTGTGTCTGTCTGTCTGCCCTGCGATGGACTGGCAACCCATCCAGGGTGTATCCTGCCTTCCGCCCGAAGACTGCTGGGATAGGCTCCAGCACCCCCCCGCGACCCTGACGGAGAAGCGGCTTAGAAAATGGATGGATGGATGGATATTAACTATACAGCATGTCACATGTAACGTACAACATGAAATATATTTTGGGCCAAACGATTGAACGTCCTTTTGGCTGCACGTATCTGGACTCTCCTGATTCACTGTTTAATTATTGTTTTTCTCACACGCACGAGCCTCATGGAACTCATTGCCCAACTCTGTCAACAACACAAGTGGGTGACTTCAGCCTGCCCGATTAAAACCTGTTGTAAAGTAGTGAGAATGGGAACGAATAGTAAAATAAGAACAGCTACAGCAGCAGAAATGTATTCTTTGTTAGCATAAATATTCATTGGTTAGATACAAGCTCCATAGCTCAACGTTCATAACTCAAGTGCAAAACTAAAGACGCAAAAGTTAAAAAGCTTCTTTTTAAAGTTGTTCTTTTGTAGAAGTAATCACACCAGCACCGACATAGCACATCAACGCTCGTTGGCGCCCCATGACTCAGAGCAGTGTCCAGTGAAGCTCAGTGCATCACACAGCGTATCACCCTTACTATATCATATTAAAGCCATATCAAGACCATAGAAAACACAGAAGATCACAAAAACATAAAGCTAACACAGACAAAGGCCAGTCTTTTAGATAAACAGACAAATGCTAGTGGTAAGAGCTAACAGCCATTTTCGGGTCGTATCTTTCAGCTCAAAAATAGGCATTTTGGGAAAGGCTAGTAGCTTCATTTCATTCGATTTATACAAGTAGAGTTTAAAAATGAACCTGAACATGGCTATTATTGGCTCTCTGTGCTGGCATATAGCAACGCTCTACTACGTGATGCTATGTGATGCTGTGCTGCATGACGTGGAGCGTCCGGTGTGCAGTCGCCCTAAGACCTATGTTTTAAACACAAGGCCCGCAGGCCTGATCTGGTACAATCCTCTCTGGCCCACAAAAGTATTTTAATTTTCTAATAATATTAACCTGTTTCACAGCGTGCTGCACTACAGTCCCCAGCATGCACTGCAATGTAATGTGTGCTCAGACTCTCCTACACCAGCAACAGTCTATGGGACATTGGTTATACCTCAGTTCTACACAGCTCCACCGCTGTATCACCAAGCAACTAACTGCAGTTCAGCCAGTATAAACACTCAACATCAGCTCAGCAGCTCAGAAATTGAGCCCAAGTATTCATGAAAGTGCAGCAAAGAAAAGATGGCAGGTGTCTAGTTTTAGCAAATAGGCAGGTTTAAAAGGCCAGGCTCCTGGGGACATTTACATTTTGAATATTTCAAGTATTCAAGTAATATTTCATCGTCTACTACAAGTGCCCTGTTAAAGTTTTTGCATATTTTGAATAATAATAGTCAGTTCGGGTTACAGCAAAAATGAAATAAAAACATAGGCGCTCCCTGGCCCACAGATTTGTTGAGATTTTTTTATATCACTGTTGTTGGAGGAAAACCTTGCATCTCCAGAAATGGTAACTTTACAGGAGAAGGAAAAAACCTGCTGTACTTATAATGTAAGTCAATGGAACCAGACATTTTTCCAAGTCATTTTGGGTCATTTCTATTCCTACTTTATCATGAAATTTACATACAATGTAAAGGGCAATAGGCATTTATAAATTATATCAAAAACTGAACAGCAACAAAAAACAAGGTTTTTTCCCCAACAACAGTGATTTAGCCCTTTTAGTGGCTGAGTTTGACACCCCTGCCTTAAGTCATCAAACATGTCTTCCCTGATGGACTACATTTGGGGGAAGGTGCATACTGTGTAAACGTAAACTGCATAAATCTCAAGTGTCTCTTATGGAACTCCAGGAGTTTCTTTTTATAGCATTCTTCAATGGGGGGAGGTGCCTGTGCCTTAAATATATTGTCAAGGGTTAACCTAAAGCAAAAAGCCCCTCATTGATTTCACTCCTCTCCTGTGATAAAGCCTGTGTGCTGAAACGCACTCATGGAGAATGAATAAAGAAGTTTGGCTGCCCTTCTGGCGTGGAAGGCTTGACTGAGATTTCCTCCTTGCCGCACAGCTCCGCTGTTTGATTTATTACCCCTTCTCTAACCGCAGCCCATTCCCACCCTCCCCCTGACAACTCCCACACCTCATCCCCCACAAGCCCTCTTGCTATCTTCTCCCACGGCTTAACCGTATTTGTTTGGAGCCCATCTGGACAGCGGCTTGAAGCGCAGCTCCACATGAATCTGGAGAGGCTCTGACAGCCAGCGAGAAAGGTGGCAAGGACGGCATAATTAGTCATTCCCTACTGTTTCTTCTCTCCTTTTCTCTGGCCAGAGAGGTGCTCCCCAGAGCCCATTCGGAATTTAAAAGATCTGCTAGATGCGAAGATTAACAGCCGAAAGCCCAGCGGGTGTTTTAATAGGGTGCTGCGGTCAAGAGTGTTCTGAATCAGCTGGAATGTCAAGATATGTTTCGACACACAGGATAAGAGAACAGAGCTGTAATAAGTGTGAATAAATCATGGTGATAAGTTGGATTCACCTAAAAATGACATGCTAATGTTTTAGTTGTTACTAAATTATAATGTAGTCTTTATAGAATTAGTCTTACTTTAACTTCTTGTATATTAACCACTAGAAAATAAATATGCATACAATACCAATATTTTACTATTTTATCACTGTCTTGCTACACCACAATTACTAACTCATTATTTATTAACAATCCAAAAATTAGCATGTCATTTTAGCTGTCCTCATGGAAGTTGTCGCCACAGGGTCATAGCTAAGGTGGGCAAGGGTTTTGGAGGATCAACCCAGTAAATTTGGGGGGATAAATGACATTTTGATCTTTGGCCATTCTGAAGGTTGAATAAATGTTCAGAAGCCACCAGAATTTCAACAGAGGTGTTTTGTCACAGGTTAAGCAAACAATGTATTACAAACACACTCTTCAGCAAGGTCATGTTGCAGTTACTGCCACGTACATACATCAGGGGACGCTCACCTGGACAGGTAGTCTGCTCAACCGATACATTTTTACAGCTGTGGTTTCAAAGATGCCACAAAGGTAAGATGAGGGAAGGTCATTTATACTGAATATTTCATTGACAAATGCAATTCAAAGTGGTTAAGTGAATAAGATATAAAATGAAAACAACAGTGCTTTAGTGTAGTTCAAGTGAAAATGAACTGAAATGTAGAAATGGAAGAGATAATGAAGAGGATGCACCGTGCAATAGTGTAGATATGATACATGAGTCAAAATAAGGCAACACACTTCTGCAAATTTGAATGTACAATCACTGTTTGTTTGCTGAATTTAACAGTTTGGAGAAAATATAAAACATAAAATGTGGCCTGTGTAAAAGTTATGGCACATTTTTTTGTGTGTTATTTCCCCTAATATGTTAAATTCAAATAAAATAAACAAATAGATAGAAATTCTCACTAAAATTGGCAGAAAAATGCCATGTCCAGTTTGTTCGTTGTAGAATGTGTTAACATAATTTCACTTAGAGATTCAACAAAAACACACAATTTGACTGGGGGTGTCCAAACTTTTGCATGTGAATGCTGTTGCAAAGCTATTTTTTTCATCATTTAGAGCGTATTTGATCTTCATAGCTAAAAGATATGCATGAAAAGACTCAAACACTGCTAGGCTTCCTATCAAGAACGCAGCCTACAACTTCCACATTTAATCAGAATATTGTGTTTTAGTGAGTTTCTTCATTGTACGGCCAAACTGCAAGCTTTATTTGAGGTGGAGGACAAAGCTTCTCATGAATCTTATCATGAGAACTGTCTCACCATGAGATAACTCTTAGAGAACTCTTATCATGAGATCTTTCAACACAGTTTTTTCCTACCACCAACAGCAACAATAAAAAGCAGTTTATGCAAAAGTAATGGCATTACTTTAGAATAAAGTAATAACCCTTATAAAGGGTTTATAAAAGCTTTAAAATGAGTTAAGTATTGAGTTGGTTATTAATCACATAATGAAGGCCTTATTAATAGTTAACAAACAGTTATTATACATTAATAAAAAAACTAATATGAGCTGTTACATCTGATGTATATGAATGTCTGATGAAGCTGACAGGTTTAATGCTGACTGGTGGACAAGACAAACGTAAGATCAGCAACTAGCAACATCTGAGCTTTAACTTTCCAAATCAATGTGGATGTACTATTAGACAAACAACAGGCCACTGTTTCCATTTTTATTTGAGGTATATCTGCTTATTAATTCTTTGTAGTAACAATTAATAAACGGTCATAAACCCTTTATAAGGGTAGTTATATTCTAAAGGGGGTCTGAATTGGGGCAGTCGTGGGCTGGAGGTTAGGGATCCAGCCTCGTGACCGGAATGTCGCCGGTTCGATCCCCAGAGCCGAGAGCACATGACTGAGGTGTCCTTGAACAAGACACCTAACCCCCAACTGCTTCCCGGGCGCTGCGGATTGGGCTGCCCACCACTCTGGGCAAGTGTGCTCACTGCCCCCTAGTGTGTGTGTGCTCACTAGTGTGTATGTGGTGTTTCATTCACGGATGGGTTAAATGCAGAGGTGAAATTTCCCCGTTGTGGGACTAATAAGGGTCACTTAATCACTTAATCACTTAATTAATAAATAAAAATGTTCATTAAACACAGTCAGCAGACAAAGCAAATATACAAGCAGCATATTTCTCCCTTCAAAACAATGGCCACATGGTGTTTACCTGTGTAATCAGCCCAATGTGGGGAAGTAATGATCTGGGGAAAAGAGAGAGAACTGCAGCTGTTCCTGTGCTAGACGATGCAAATGCATTGATACAAAACCTGGAGTTTGAGAGAAATTCTTTGGCTGGATCTGAAGAAAAGCAATGAGGCCAGTGTAAAAATAGCAGTGGCATCACTTCTGCTCACGTTGCCTGTAATCTCGGCACCAAACGCTAAGCTAAAGCACCAGCAACAGTGCTAATGAACTTTAAAGCCTCTTAACCCAGAATTAAAAGAGTACAGAAAGACTTTGAAGCCTTGCGCTAGATGTTGAGATGAAAGATAACTCATAGGCTTCCTTTCTGCTGCTGCCTGTGAGTGATGGCCGTTTGAGGATGTGCTAAGTTTCGTTTTTCATAAGTGCCTACGCAGCCCACATATAAGAGAGCTCAGCAGCCTCTAAATTGCACAAGGCACTTTCGATTTCTTGCATATAACCACTAGTTGTCAAAAACACACATAGTTTACTATTACTATTAATGACTTTTTCAAAAAATGTAAACATTGTCAATGAAAGCATGTGCAGGCTTTGTGTGCAGCAGTGCTTAGCCAATAAGCTTACCTAACATAACTACAGCTATTAATAGTCCTTAATTTTCTTATCATCCCATTCATCATTATGGAGTTATTCTGTTAAATGTTCCATTGCAACATGCAGATCAGACTTTCAAGACTTACAAGAATTTCAGTAATAGGCGATGGAACAAATCCCATTGTTAGAGTTTTCACCCTAAATATGTATCAGAACATGTTTTAGCTTTATGGTTGAATTGCGGTATGTAGGCTCTTGCCTCTCAGTGTTGCCTCCCCACCCCCTTGTCAACCAAATTTGCACACCTGGTCATGTCTTTGTCTTTGCCAAACACACAAAGACAATAAAAATGCTAGAACTTCTTTTTATGTCTTTAACAAGGGTTTACTTTGTAAATACTTGCACTTAGATGTACTTTGCATATGGAACTGGATGAATGAGTGAATCTGTCGAGTGTTCTGCAGTGGTTGCACCTACTACATACTTATCCATCCCGTCAAAATCACTTCATTTTTTGTTCAGTTGTCTTGGATACAGATGCAAGTGGTATGTAAAAAGTTGGCAGCCACTGAAGTTTCTGCAGTGGTTTTGGAAAATAGCGATGGCAATAACATTTATCTAGCTACTTTTGCGAACCGAAAACTTAGGTAAACCCATTTCAGGCCCCAAAACAGTTCATCCATTTGAGTAAAGCTTTGGTTTCCCAAGCAGATTTCATCTTTTCAGCTCTCGGACCCAGTTTTCTCTTTACATGGTGCACCAAATCAAAAGTGCTCTGTTATCCGTAGAGCTGAGATTGGTCTGAACAATTTGATACATAATATGTGAGTATCGTGTTGTATGCAAGCTTCTTTAAAAGTGAATTTAACAATATTTGCAAAAATAAAGATAATGCTCTCAAACCCCAGAGTGTTAAAGAACATTTCAATTGGTGCTTCTTCTGGTTGGATCCAAAAAGAACCATTTTTCAAGATACATGAACGTGTAAAACCTTTTTAAAGTTTACAGAATCTTTTCGTTCTTCAAAGATTTAACAAGTTAACCCCCAAAGGTGACTTCTTCTATGACATCAAGCAAAGAACAATTTATTTCTAAGTGTAAAAACATTTAAACTTGAGTTTATTTGGGTTTAGATCACTTGACTGCTGCTCATGCACTGCTCATGCATTCCTAGAGCATCAAACGTCTTCACTGTGGAAAGGGAATGGAACAATAGCAATATTGGAAAGCTGTCTAATTCACAGGAAAGCAACACAATCTCCACGAACTTCCTCAGATCAATAGACATGCTAGCAGATGTGGACGACCAATGATTTATTGCCTCGTTTCAATGAAACACAATCCTGAAATTGCATCCTGCAGCATGTTTGCTTGTGATGGCCTGACAATTCATTACAGTTTAACAAACTAGCCTTGTATGACTGACTAGACCAAAAACCAGGTCTACGTCCTTGTGCATACCTTGGATACATACCTCCCTACAAGCTCTCATACTGAATATGCCTCCACAGTAATTGCGTCAGATGTTCATGTTCATGTCTGATAGCAGGCCTGTCCAACTCATCAATATGTTTCACCATTTTTACCATGATTATTTTGGTATTTTACACAGTAGTGTAGAACAGACAACAACATTGAAAATAATTTATTTGATCCTAAACATTAGCATGTTTTTTATTGAATAATACTATTAGCATTTCTGTTAACACACTAAACAATCAAGAATCCACACTGTAAATCCAATTTTTTGGCCCAATCCAATCCAATGAATCCAATGTAATCCTAGGCCAGATGTGATTTCGAGATGAGAGCATTTGGGGACAACAATGGGGCTACATGTGGGTGAGAATGTAGACTGACTAGATTTGCAAACAAACTCAATGTGAACCTTCTATGCCAGTCCAATCCTTCTTGAAGAAGGCACTGGGGGAGCCACTAGGAGGCTCTGCTGAGCAAATATGAGAATTGGGCTACATGTGAGTGAGAATGTAGAACCGTTGCAAAGAAACTTAGTGTGAACTTTTTTTGCCAGTCCAACACCTCTAGAAAGGGTCTCAAGAGGACTGAGCCACTAGGGGGCTCCTGTGAGCAAATATGAGAAAATCTAAACAGCTGTTTTGTCACGCAATGGGAATGTTACAAACAGCTCAGTGATCCTGATGCTTGTCCCATGTCTTTCCCAAAATCAGCTTCCTTCCCTCCTCCAATCACTGCTTAGCAGCAATTACACCAACTGCCACGACTCCAGCATCAAGCTAGCATTCCTACCAGATAGTTCAGTAGAGTTGAGGAAGCCAATTTCCAAAATTTAATATACAATGTCAACCACCTGACTGTTAGCAAAGAAATATAAGATATAAACGAAAATAATACATTCCCACACCCACTGTGGCAGTATGCTTTAGCTAAGATGCTTGACAGCCTGTTGACCAAGTAGAGCTGTCCAATTTTAGTTTGTCTTATTCTTTGGGGCAAATATGTTGTATGTTAAGAGAGAAAACATGCTTTATAGGGAAGTGTGGCATTGGTTCTTGGGTTTATGTTAATCTATGCTCTCATTAATGTATCATAATCTTGCTATTGTTTTATCTCGATTGGAAAATAATATGCACTTATAGCAGTTACATGCCCAACACTGCTGTTAGAGTGCTGCCATCCTGGTGTTGCATTGGTTTTGTAACCTGCTGTGAAATCATATAAAATTCACCCAAACATTTGTGAGCGGGGACGACAACTTAATGATCTGGGCTCGTCCGGGGAAACCATGAGAATTTTTGGGCTAAAATGAGGGTGGAAATGTAGACTTATTATGGTGTGAACTCAATTTCCAAACCAGTCCAGTTCAAAGTGGCCTAGTGGCTTTTTGCTTTTATAAGATGGCAGCCAATATGAAAATAGAGAAAACACAATTTTTCAGAAAATAATTAAAATTATTATTAATAATAATCAACATGAACACGCATTCTGCCAAGAAAGGTAGTTCCTTTAGAGTATGGTATCAATGCCAAGCAACCATGGACAGCTAAATGAGGAAAATGCTTGGCCGGCCATCACTGCATGTTACAGTCATTTATTTAATTCTATCAAACTCATAACAACGAAGATATGATAACACAGCATTGTTTATTGCCAAAACCTTTGCTTTCTGAGTACTTTTTGGTCACCAAATTACCTAAATAGTCTTATTTAGTACCAATCTGGTGGACATTTGAAGTATGTAATCCATTCAAGTGACATTTTCAGACTTTTATACTGGAACTATACAGTTAATCATACCATAAGTGCTTTAATTCAAACCTGTGATGTCAATGATGAAGCTATTTAGCCTGTTAGTTATCTGACCAGCATAGTTCTAGTTAAGAACTTAAGTCGCCAGCCCCACAGTTTATACAAAACACATATACAAGCAGCATAAGAGTCAAAGATCATTCAGTAACTGCACAAAGGATTTTAGTGCCATGGTGTAGTAATACATAATTTAGGTGCTGTGAGGTGGTCATAGGTGTGTGCATACACGGCTCAGCCAATTTAGGACCAGAACTATCTTTTTATACTGGACAAGCCTGTTGTTAGGCCACAGATGTAGTCCAAATTCTCCTTAGAACACTCCAAATAAACATGTTTGGTCTGTGTGGAAACGCAGCAAAAATAAACTGTTCCTCCAGCAAGAGGTAAACATTGCCATTAGCTAATGGAAACATTTTGCTACTTGGCTTGTTTTTAGCTCGTTTTATTGATTATATTCCCATCTAGTCCCACAAGACTAGATGTAATCCAGATGTTTATTTATTGGTTGTGTCAAGCCTGTCCCATTTGTCCTCAAGTGGGCCAACAAATCAACTAAACAAGTGACATATTTACAAATGTTTCGAATGTGTTTACAGTGCAATTCAACAGTCATTAATGATTCAGGCCCATTAGATTAACTGAAGCTGTAGAATATGTAATACAAAACCTGCTGGGATCTGAAAAAGAACAAAACAATGTGGCTTGTATGTAGAGTCCTTGAGGTCTGGACAGCGAAGCACTGAGCTAAATTATTTAACAACAAAGTGTTGCCCAATTACTGGTTGGACCGTTTGAGTCTTTCTCCAATCAAGCACCCTTTCTGACATCTGCATGTTCTCTTTAGATCAACCCTCACATTCTGCAGCCTTGGCACTCTCCACAGTTAATTGGGTCTGCCTAATTGAGACTTCCTCAAGCTGAGGCTCTGAAATCAATTATTCAGATGGGTCGGAAGAGTTGGCACTCAGCTGCAAGATATCCAGTGAGTGACCTCAGCCATCTCCAGTTTTTTCCACTACAACAACATCCACTCACCTCAGCATTCCTGTAAAGCCCCAGCCTCTCTACTGAGTCATCCTGAATGTTATCTCAATTATGTATTAAGGATAACTCGATGTACCAACACCTGTGCTCTGGCAGTAGCCTAAGTCATAAATTATTCAGCAACAAGGTTGAGAGCACAAACAAGCAATCCTGAACCCAGAACCTGCAGTTCCATTTCCACTCTATGCACATCTCGAAATTGAAAATTAAGTGAAAAAGAATCAAATTTAAACAATTTTTCTCTCACCTCAACCAGCCAAGATATGCTTGGTGTTTGAAGTTGGCTTTGCTTGTTTAATCTTCTTGCCTAAGTCATTACACACTTGCCTCATAACACATTGAATAAACTTCCTTATGTGGTTTCTGACAGTGTGTGACATGCTATGGTTTAAAAATAGACAAATTACAGTGCTGAAACAATAGCATAAATTTTGTCTTTACATGTGTCTATTTCTGAGATTACTTAATAATGTAATTAAAGGAAATAGTTGTATAATTTGATGAATGTTACATCATTCCTTTGTTTTTCTGTTTATATGTTCTTTAGCAAAAGTGAAGTGAGTTGCTTCACATAAAACCCATTAGTGAAAAGACCTTCATGCCCAGATGTCTTCAAATGACATATAGCTCCACTCAAGGAAACCATCCGATGAGTGAAATGCATCATGAAATGCATCAAAATTGCTCCCATCCTTTAAAATATGCCCATCAAGTAGCAGACAACACATGGAATATGAAGTGGTCTGGTAGAAGCGTATGCACTGCGCTAACCTGGCAACTGAATATTGTGAATGAGCAATGAGAACATGCAGCATTCTGTGGAAATGCACTTCTTATGAAAATATACAGAATCCTGTTATTTTACATTTCTTCATAAATCTACTTATTAAAATTAAATATTTTATCAGCACATTATTTTACCTAAAAACCACTATGTTCTTTCAGAGGCTCTACATCTAAAATAAGTTAAAAGAATGACCTTGTCTCTAAGAAACTAGCTGTGAAGATCTTCAAGTTTGCAGATAACACCACTGTGGTGGGCCTCATAGCCAATGGGGATGAGTATGCCTACATATAGGAAGTAGAGCAGCTGGTCTCTTGGTGCATCAGTAACTACCTGCTGGTCTATATGCAAAAGACTGCGTAAATGGTGGTGGACTTCAGGTGCAACCCCCCCCCTCAAAATCAGTGGCTATATGGTTTCCACTGTGGAGTCACTCAAATCCAGCGACCTGAAGTGGGAGAGGAACAAAGAAAGTACAGAAAAGAATGTTATTTCTGACACAGTTGAAGAAATTCGACCTACCGTAGCGTCTGATGACCCACTTCTACACAGCAATCACTGAATCCATCCTCACGTCATCCATAACCTTCTGGTTTGGTTCCTCCACCTCACAAGAACGAGCTGCCAAACTACAGCACATAATCAGGACAGTGAAGCAGATCATTGGATGTAGTCTGCCAATGCTTCAGGACATCTACAGCAGCAGGGTAATGAAGCATGCTAGCAAAATTACAACAGACCCCTCTCCTCCTGGACATTACCTCCTCTGGTCACTGGTAGAAGATTCAGCGCAATCTTCTATCGTCAGCACGACCAGACATGCTAAGAGCTTCTTCCTCAGAGTTTTAGCACTCATTAACCACAGTGGACACCTCAGACTTTAAACTTAAACTAAACCAACAGACCTCACATACTGTATTACAGTTACTCCTCTGAAACGTAATGCTTATTGACAAACATTCATACCAGTCTGTAATATTCTGTATATAATAGTTATTATATTATGTCTCCTGAGTCTGACGTATGTATAAATATTCATATTTATCTGCATATGTACATATATTAACACGTATTTAGCTTATTTCCCATCAGCCCTTTATTACTGTATTTTTATTTTATTTCTCCTTTAGTAAAATACTTGGTAAATAGTCTGTGGGCGTGTCTGGTCTGTTCAGTGTGTTACATGTCATACATGTGTGCACTCACCAAAGACAAATCTGTTGTTTGTCTAACATTCTTGGTGAAATAAAGTGATTCTGATTCTTCTGAACTCTGTTTTACATTCTGTTCATTTTTATTTGTTATTGTTATTATAAACTTGTTTTAAGGCATCCTGGGGCCCGATTATGAAAAAAAAAAAAAAAACACTACTTATACACAAAGACTGAAAAATAAACTAAAAAGAACTAAAAAAATAAACCATCAAACATCCTAGCTGTTTATTTATTCATTTATATCTTACCTCTGATCTGATCGCTGCCAACAAGGGCAGTCTTTTCTCATTCTCTCAAAACAGGAGCACACATTCCATTTAAACATGCGCACAGTTCATGGCTCTATATTGATATATAGATTGTTCTATATTGAATTATTGTCTCTACTAAAGAACTCTTAATGTAAGGGGGAGCGAGGAGGCGGACGCACACGCTGAGATAAGCGAGATTTATTAGGGGCAAATCCAGGGTCGTAGTCAGAACATTCCAGGGTCAGTGAGCCGACACGTACAGACTTAGGGTAAGACATCTCAAGAATCAACACAAACGAAGACCAGGTACAAAGACACGATACAAAGGTACAAAGACTGGCAAACGCAAGGGGCAAACACAGGACTTAAATACACGGAACAACGAGGGACAGGTGATAACAATCAGGGGCGGAGTTACAAAACCAAAACATGAGCACATGGACAGGACTGGGAGGAGCCAACCGTGACACTTAAAGAACCATCCTTTTAAAGAGTGCATCTCTCTCTCTCTCTCTCTCTCTCTCTCTCTCTCTCTCTCTATATATATATATATATATATATATATATATATATATATATACATATATATATATATATATATATATATATATATATATATATATATATATATACATATATATATATATATATATATATATAAAGAAGGCGGCTCAGTAACATAAACGAAACAGCTAAGCGAATGTGCAGAGTTGGACATCCGGAATCCACCCACAAAGCAATTAGCGGAAGAACCAATTTAGCCTCAAACCATCAGGTGATAAATAAATCCAGCTGCAAGATTAGACATAATATTGTATTCCATCATGTTTTGTCTGAGAGATTTTACACCTCATGCTAACATTCATTTTCTCTTAAAATCACAAATGCACTCAATTCACCGCTGTTTGTTTTATTGAAGGGCTGAGGGGGATGTGTCAGACATGCATTAGTAAGATGTCATTTCAGCTTGTGCTCCTGGCTAATTTCCCTTTTTCCAGCTAAGCTTTTTAAGCTATCCACAATGAGCAGATGACATTTTACTGTATGTTGTATAAATGCTGTAAAAATGAACGCGTTAATTGTTGTGATTCATCTGAAATATTTTACGCATTAAAAAAATGAACACAATTAGCGCAGCTGGGTGAGGTGCACTGCCAAACTGAACCATCCTGGCTAAAGATGGATAAGGACAAGGACTGAGTTTTAGGTGGAAAGCTTACTTTAAAAAGTTGGCTGGTTGATCTCTGGAGAAAACGAAGGTAATATGCCCAGTTTGCAAAGCCGAATTGAATGTCTACGTAAATAATACATCTTTGACACATCACCTCAAAGCAAAGCACCCTACCGAAACGATCTCTTTGGGGCCTTGCCAGTTAACATTACAGGAGTGTGGTACTCGTGGAGGAACAAAGGAACCTGCCAGTGAGAAAGTAACTAGAGCTTAGGTTAACTGGACAGCTAAACACTGCCACCCAGTTAACTAAAGTAGAAGATAATGGTCTGAAAGAAATCATTCAAAGTGCATCAGGAAACAGCTCTTATAGTCTACCCTCCAGAGGAACCATCCTTTCAAGACTGCACACTCTGTATGAAAGCTAAAAGACAAGAAGGATGAACATGCTTGAGCAAGCAAAGTGTATTGTTTTCACAGGGGACCACTGGACTTCTGTGAGCGTCACTGCGCACAGCACTGATAAAGAATGGAATCTGCAGTCGTTTGCATGTTTGAAATGCAAAACAATGCAGAGGCATGATACGGATACAGATGAAGAGGAAGAGTCCATAGAGCAGTCTGGAACGCTACAAAGCAGATCCCAAAATGAATATGGAGAGGTGTCCACCACAGTGGTGGTCAATGAGAGACAAAGAGAGAAACATTTTATAATTGTATTAAAAGGCCCGTTTCCCCCCCGAGGACCACTTATTACATTTCTGTACCAAAACAGTCAGAATTCATTTGTGCATGACTATTTTCGGTCACCCCTGCAACAAACCAGTGACCTGTCCAGGGTGTATCATGCCTTCCACCCAATGGTTGCTGGGATAGGCTCATCCCATCCGTGCAGTGAAACACCCACATACATACACACTAGTGAGCACACACACTAGGGGGCAGTGGGCAGCACTATCCACGGCGCCCGGGGAGCAATTGGGGGTTGCCTTGCTCAAGGACACTTCAGTCATGGACTGTCAGCCAACCCTTCCGGTCACAGGGTTGGTTCCCTAACCTCCAGTCCACCACTGCCCCAGAATGAATGATGTAGCATTAGAGTTTTCCTGGCTGAACTTTCTCTAAAGCTTCCATTTTCTTTCTGTACTACAACACAAACTGAGCTGCATTTTGTGTGCGATGCTATATACAGTACACAGAACTGCTTCTCCCATTTTTCTCTGTATCTTAATAAATGTTTTAACTCCTGCATTTTCACTTATTTTCCTTTTACTTCTTCCCTTCCTTATATCTGATATCCAATCTCCTCAGAAATACCTCCTGAAAAATGAATAACCTGTACTTAAAGGCTGTTTTTGACAGGAACTTAACCCCTTAAATCATCGTACTTCTAAAACCAAAAATATCTCCATCAGTTTGCACTGAGGTATTTGTAGTTAACAAGTAATACGCTTTAATATTTAATACGCCTTGGGTTTTAAGGGGTCATGAAGGATCATAACTACATTATTTCTATATGAATCATATCACTGCAAACTTAAATTAGTAGACTTTACTCAAAAAAAAACCATGCAAATAAATTGCCTTGAAAAATCAGGGCAAAAAAACACATAACAGGTTCAAGCTTGAATAACATGATTTATAAGTTATAGCTACTTTCTAGTTTTCAGTGAATTGCACTCCAAGTTCTGCTTAATCTTGAATTACTTTGGCTAACTTGAATCAAATGCTGTTCCTTGTGTAATGTAATTGCATGAATTAAGACAACTTCATTACATGAAATATACTGTATCATACAGTGATGAGTAAATGACTTAGATATGACTAGACTCGCCCGTTTCTGTTAGCATTTATGGCTCCAAGCTGAGCTGGTGAACTTGAACACAAGACATTATGGTTAGAATAACAGCTTATAAAATGCATCCAACCATCTCATTCAGCATCAAATATGTTCAAGAAATAACATTCTGCGAGGAGAATTATGTTTATAATAAAAAAAATAAGAGTTAATTAACCCCTGTGGTGGACTAGCAGCCTGCCCAGGGTGTATCCTGCCTTCCACCCATTCAGTACTGGGATAGACTCCAGCACCCCCAGGGATCCAGGAGGCTTAGAATGAGTGACCGAGTGACTGAGTTAACAGAAAACAACAAAACCGCTAAGAATGCTGGGAAGCTTTTTGGGCAAAAGACCTTTCAGTCAGTAGGACTTATCCAAATGTCCTGATTTGAACTAGTTTTACTTCAATAACTAAGGATTATAAGATTATGAGATATAGGATGTGTTACTAGATTTGTATGAGCAATTGTAACAAATAAGTAAGTTAGTGCAATTATTGTTTTACAGTGTACCTAATTGTTTTAGTTAATTAGTCTTAGTTACATGCTGTCTACACCTTGTTAACAGTCTGCTGAAATGGCAGTCTACCCTTAATACAATATAAGGGGTGTAATATCAAGGGGTTGTACACCAGTTTATTCTCAAAGTCCAATGACAAGCTTTATCGTTTCTAGGGAAAGTCAGTGGAAGTGAACGACTGATAGTGATGAATGGCTCTGACACTGCGTGTCAGACTGCTCCCACAAACAGAAACGCTACGCTGGTCTGGTCACATGACACTACTCAAAGTGAGCCTTGTTTGTGTTTAATGGTCAAATGCTCAAATTTGAACAAGAATACAGCAGAACAGGATCAATGGTCATGATGGTTTTAGAGCTTGGTAAGACGTTTGGCTCCTATGAAAGGTTTTGAAACGTTTCATTAATTCAGGGCATAAACTGATTTCAGTCCAGATTGATCCAGTGCTCAACTACACAACTCCTGCCAGCGCAGGAGAAGGAGCTCATGCTGCGTACTACAGATTCTCCTGCACCCACCACCCCTCCAATGGACACCTCAGTGATTCTAAACAAGGGAGTAATTCAATAGGCTCAGTATTTAAAAGCTATATTTTTGCATGGTAACGGCATGAGGTCAGTCCACCCTGACACCTAGTTCAAGGTGTGTATTTGGTCATTTTCTTCAGTAAGGTGCCCCACCAGGAATTACAATGGACCTTAATGGTAAAATACTTAAATACTGTCAGTAGATTTTTTTTCTCAAAATTTTAATTTTTTTAGAATATCTCACATATAGAAGGACAAATAATATATAATATATATTATAGTAATGAGATTTTATTCAGAGTAAATTTGGACCATTTCTACAGAACTGAATGAAATCAAGTGCTGCTGATGGAACAAATCCATACCAAACCTGGGCTCCCCTGCTTTCTCCTCACCAACATATAAATAATGTATTATCAATATTTCCTGAACATTAAAATATATGGAATGAACCTTGAGATATACTGAATGAAAGTAACTATTCAAAGGCTTTAGAGTGGGTAATGGGGAATCTCCAGGTGGAGCTTAAACAGAAGGGTTTCTGATAAAGTGACCAGTAAATATATACAGTGCTTCTTTGGACAGAGTGATCTGAGAGTGGCTGATAAGTGATGTGAAGCTACAGATGAGTGGATCTTAAAAATATACATTTATAACTTTTTTACTGAGAGCAAGGGAAAACAATGCCACTTGAAAAGCAACTGAAAATTGAGGTAGGCCACTCCTAGCCCTACTCTTCCTTCTGATGAACACAAACACACTCTGAGCTGGACACAAAACACTACAGTAAACACATACACACACTGTAACTGAAGAACAGCAACATAACAACATTAAATAACAATGTAAACAGTCTGTTTAGGGAGGGCTAAGGCTACAATACGCACAACCCCAAAAGTCCCTCTCTGTCTGAACCGAGCATTCCATTAATTACAGTATTCATTTTTGAAAATCTAAATGTTTGATCCCTGTATATTAATATTCATTCCATATATACATCAATTTTCATTCAATATATATCAATTTTATTCAAATGATCAAAGATGAGCGATAGTCATTTTTTTTGTTTTTGGCATAATTTGTAATTTGATCATTCCTGTTGTTACTGTGGGGAATAATTCTATGTTTTGCCCACAGCAGCTACAATATACACTTTCAGAGTGGACTTTACCTTCATAATGTCTGCAGTATTACAGTTTCTCATTACACATCACCTAATGTTAAAGACTGCATGCTAGCAGATTAATATTAAACTCCAGCCTGCATTTAAACATGACAGATTTTAAGGTAAGTTAGTAGTGCTACAGTACTGAAGAAGACAACAGCTATCTGTTCTGAGGTTGCAACCCAAACAGCCAGCAGCAGAAATCTGAACAAATGGGTGCTGTCAGTGTATGGAATATGTACGCTGCAGCGCCGCATCCAGTTTAAAGAGACAGCGAGGAAAGAGGCCTCTATTTTCAATGCCTTACCTAAATGTGAGTGTACAGTGCACGCCACATGTCTTTAAAGAACATCTTATAGTGAGTCTGCTGTAAGAAAGCAGCCTGTTCTTTCTCTGTAAAAGCCTGCCTGACTGAGTTTGCTAATGGAGAGAGGCTTCAGTCAAAGCTGTTCCAGTCAAATCACTGAATCAGTAACTAACATTCAGATATACAGTAACCTTTCTTTGGCCTCATATACCATTAAGTGCCTCTCTTTATGTTTTGTTGGATTATTTCTCACACAGAGCTCAATGAAAACATGCAGGGAATTCTGTTGAAAGTACAGAATTTAAACCTTCAATCCATGAAACATTTGTGTTTGTAAGTAAAAGAGGAGAGCTCTTATCTTGATTTCAATTTGATCAAAAGTGACTTTACATCTTTGCCTTTAATTTGTTAGAAAAAATGGAAACAGTTTGAAGTGCAGACTCTAACGTGCTGTAACAGAATGTATATTGAATGTGTTGTGTAACTGATTTCATCATTAATTATGCAGTTATATGATTACATTTAAATAGTACAGTCAGGCCCATGAACAGATATTTTTCAGGGTGGGGCTTAAGAGGAAACAAGGGCAACATGAGCTTGAATTAATCTTAATTTATTTGATGTATATTGTGTTGAAGCATGCAGCATCATCAGACTCGTATTACTGATCGGTAAATACCCAGATGGCATTTTCAGCTGACTGATGATGGTGGACTGTCTGAACTTTCATAACTTAGGTGGTCAGAAGAGTGGCCATGCTTCATGCTAGAGTGACACTGGCCTCTCCAGCCACCCCTTGGCTATGCGTTTGTTTCATAGAACCAAACATAGCATTGACTTTTCCCAAAGGCAGCTAATAGGACTAATGTTATGGTCTCTGTATGGGTTTAAACCCCAGGCACCAGTGCAATGTCGTGGCCTTGTACAGTAAACATTATGGAGCATTTAGTCTATTCAAGAGCTCCACAGATTCTCGCATAACTGTTTTTCTACAATAGTGTTTTACAATAGTTACAATAGTTATTAACACACCTTATTGCTTTGGGGGCAGTCGTGGGCTGGAGGTTAGGGATCGGAAGGTCGCTGGTTCGATCCCCAGTGCCGACAGTCCATGACTGAGGTGTCCTTGAGCAAGACACCTAACCCCCAACTGCTCCCCGGGCGCCGTGGATAGGGCTGCCCACCGCTCCGGGCAAGTGTGCTCACTGCCCCCTAGTGTGTGTGTTCACGGATGGGTTAAATGCGGAGGTGGAATTTCCCCAGTTGTGGGATCAAAAAAGTATCACTTATTACTTACTTATTGTTATTGTTATGGTGGGGTGTTTATGAGTTATGCATTATGAAATGTACATATGAAATGACGCTTTCTTAAAGAGATAATCTGTGTTTTAATAATACGATTGCCAGCACTGTGAGGCAGCTTGAAGTTACTGAGGTGAACCACATCCAAACACGTTAAAGCTCATAGAGCTCTGAGACCCTCATCACAGACTTGTCACTCAATGCCATCTCCTTGGATTTTGCCCCTGATAGCCTCATCTCTGGAGTTTCTGTAAATGAAGAATACTGGTGTTGTAGTCATTTAAAAGCAGTAGCTTTTTATTAATTTGTTAAAGAAAGCATTTAGTTGTGTGTGTATTTTTAAGCACATGCGTGGAGAGGGAGTTGAGGCCCTAAGCCGCAGGCTGGCTTAGTGTATGAATAGGCCTCTGCTGCTATTTCATTTGACGGGGGCGGTGGGTGGGAGGGTGGGGATATAGGCTATTTAAGACAGCAGGAAATGATTGTAGGTGGCCTCCTACTCACCAATGCAACAAACGTTTCTATCAAGTCAATTTAGGTTTTTCAGTTAATCTTTGTTGACTTAAGCTTTCTGATACAGAAATGGCCTGAGTTGGTATTTTGGTTTGGTATTTTATTTATTCATTGTCTTTTGGGGTTTCCAGTGAATTTAGGATTGTTTTGCAATCAGACTTCATATTTTGGAGTGCCATTTCAGCTGCCTGTCCTAGTCTATGCCCTCTGTGCAGTGGCCCACTACAAGCTAAACTTGACCCACTGGGGTGAGAGTGAGCCTCGTCTGGCTAAATAGATCCTGAAGAATGTTGATATAAAAAAAAACTATTTTTACACACACCAACAAAGAGGGCACAAGGCTCAAGCTCTCTATTTGTGTGCATGCCTGAGTACAGCAAAAACCCAAAATGTAACCCTCTAAATCTAGTATTGACAATAAAAAAAGAGAGATTTTAACAACTGGAGATAATCTATTGCAAACTATGCAAATGACCTCTTTTTCACAGTAGTTATAAAATGCCATTTTGCCTGTGGTGGAGGTCCCTCAGCTTTTCCACTTTTTTTCTCAATATCACTAAACAATGCTAAACATATAGAGGAAAATGTACAAACTGCAGAATTTAAATTGAGCAGAATTCGCTGCTGTCGAAAACTGTCGCCTCACAATGAGGAGGGTCTGGGTTCGATTCCCCTGCTGGGTGACCGGGGTCCTCTTTGTGTGGAGTTTGCATGTTCTCCCTGTGTCTGCATGGGTTTCCCCCGGGTTCTCCGGTTTCCTCCCACAGTCCAAAGACATGCAGTCAGGCCAATTGGACATGCTACATTGCCCCTGGGTGTGAATGTGTGAGTGACTGTCTGTGTCTGTCTGTCTGCCCTGCGATGGACTGGCGACCTGTCCAGGGTGTATCCTGCCTTCTGCCTGATGATTGCTGGGATAGGCTCCAGCACCCCCTCGTGACCCTGATGGAGAAGCAGCTTAGAAAATGGATGGATTACATAAAATAGAATGCACTGATATGCAAATCATTTAAACCACATTTTTGAAAGAAAATACTACGAAGTCAACAAATCTAATGTTAAAACTTAGAAACTTTTACTGTTTTTTGAAAAACATATGCCCAATTTGAATTTGATGCCAGCAACATGTTCCAAAAAAGTTGGGGCGGGGGCATATTTACCACTTTGTTTCATCACCTCTTCTTTTAACAACACTCTGCTGTAGATTTGCAAGTGATATGTTTTCCCATTCTTGCTTGATACAGAATTTTAGCTGCCCAACAGTTCAAGGTCTCCTTTTTTGTTTTATTTTTCATTTCATAATGCACCAAATGTTAACATTGCATGATAGTCTGGACTGCAAGCAGGTTCAGTTTAGCACCTGGACTCTTTTAATGCAGAGCAATGCTGTTGTAATACATGCAGTATGTGGTTTGCCATTGTCTTCCTGAAATAAGCAAAGCCTTCTCTGAAAAAGACATTTTCTAGATGGCAGCAAATGTTGCCAAAACTTATGTATATCATTCAGCATGAATGGTGCCATCAAAGATGTGCACGTCACCCATGCCATGTGCGCTAATGCACCACTATACCATCATGAATACTGGCTTTTGAGCTGTGCACTGATGACAAGCTTAATGGTCTCTATCCCAGAGGACACAGCATCCATGATTTCCCAAAAAATTAAAACCTTGGTTCATCAGACCACAGGACACTTTTCCACTTCCCTTTAGTCTATTTTAAATGAGCTTGGGCCCAGAGAAAGGGGCAGCGTTTTTTTCATTGTTTTAACTTGCATTTGTGGATGCAGCAACAAACTTTTTACACAGACAGTGGTTTTTGGAAGTGTTTCTGAGCCCTCAGTGATTTCCACTACAGAATCCTGTCTGTTTTTACTGCAGTGATGCCTGAGGGCCCAAAGATCATGGCCAGCATATACTGGTTTTTGGCTTTGTCCCCAAGAAAAAACTAATTTCTCCAGATTCTCTGAATCTTTTAATGATATTATGTAGAGTAGATGATGAAAAGCAAAAGTCCTCTGCTCCTTTACATTGAGGAACATTATTCTTGGATTGTTGCACTATTTGCCATTTCAGTTTTTCACAGAGTGGTGAACCTCTCGCATCCTGGGATGCTCTTTTATACCCAATCATGTTGCTGACTTGTTGCTAATTAACCACTAGGTGTTTTTTTTGCAGTACATAACTTTACCAGCCTTTTGTTGCCCTGTCTGAACTTTTTTGGAATGCGTTGTTGGCATCAAATTCAAAATGGGCAAATATTTTTAACAAATTTTTCAACATTTTATATGTTGTCTTTATACTATTTTACTATCTAAATGATCTGCACATCATTGCATTTTGTTTTTATCTACATTTTGCCCAGCATTCCAACTTTTTTGGACATGGGGTTGTATATGATTTACAAAATCAGAAGCAAACTGGACTTTGTTAGGTGAGCAAGCAAGTCAATATTAATATACTCTATATGGACAAAAGTATTGGGACCCCTACATATTTCATCTACAGGAGCTTTTCTAAATTCTAAATCCATAGGCATTAATGTGGAGTTCCAAGATTTTGGAGTTGCTTTGGGAATTTTTGTCCATTCATCCAGAAGAGCATTTGTGAGACACTGATGTTGGATGAGAGGGCCTGGCTCACGATCTCTATTCTATTTCATCTTAAAAGGTGTTTGATGGGGTTTAGGTCAGTGCTCTGTTTGGGCCATTCAATCATACCTTTATGGACCTTGCTTTGTGCACTGGGGCTCAGTCACGCTGGAACAGAAAAGGCCTTTCTCAAACTGTTCCCACAAAGTTGGAAATGGACAATTGTCCAAAATGTCTTGGTTTGCTGAAGCATTAAGTTTTCCCTTCACTGGAGCTAAGGAACCCCTCAAAAACAATCCCGTAGCATGATCCCTACTCCACCAAACTTTCCAGTTGGCACAATGCAGTCAGGCATGTGTTTTCCTGGCATTAACCAACCCCAGACTTCATAATCCATCAGAAAAAACCATCAGACTGCCATATAGAGAAGAATAGTCTTTACACCACTCGACACTTAGCAGTGTGTTAGTAACGTAAAGCTTTTGTGCAGCTGCTCAGCCATGGAAACCCATGCCATGAAGCTTCTGGCAGTTTCAGTGCTAATATTAATGCCAGAGGAGGTTTGGAGTCTGGAGCATTGATGACTTTTATCCACTTACCTTTACGTCATCTGACATTTGTGAATGAGTTGCTCTGCTTTCTAAACACTTCCACTTTTCAATAATACCACTCACAGTTGATTGTAGAATATACAGGAGAGAGGAAATTCCATACCCACCTTTGCTCACAAGCAGCTCAATAAGGTTACAACATTTCACACCCAGAGAGCCAAACATGTCGTACTAAATGTACCAAAAGAGATACAGGAGGGAAAAAATGATGTGCTTATATTAACAAAAAATTTCAGGGTCATTATCAGTCGCACAGGCTGAATGGCCTCTGGGGGTCTGCAGAAAGAAGTGAAATGGAAATGAATTATTGGAACACAGTTTTCAATAAGCTGCTGTGTAAACTCCACCACAGCCATGCATGTTCCTGAGAACATGGCTATTAATCATGCGTTAGCCCACAGTAAAGAGATCGCCCACATGTCGGTGAGTATTGAGCAAGTGATGTACATGCAGAGTGAGAGAAAACTTTAATTTAACATTACCTCCCTGGGAGGTGTGCGGTGCCATCTTCACCATCATTATTAGGCCTGCACCTACAGTCACTGTGTTATCACTGTCAGCTCTGTCAGCACTAACAAGACACCTGCCAGAGCCAGAAATAGGCCTTTCCAAAAGTAGAAGACGCTGTTTTTTCAGAAGAACAACTTTTTTCTGTAGTTTGTAGAGTTGTATGATGTCAATAAGGATGACTTATAAGAGCGGATGGGAATATGTGTGGCAGATGGTTTGTGTCAGTAGATGGATCTGACAAGGGAACCTCCTGCTGAATTGAGGATGATGACAACAGGCTGTTTCTCTCCATCATCCTGCATTTCCAGGGCTGGGAAATACTTAAGTTATGATATTCTTTTACTACAATATGTGGTGCTATTGAAAACAACATTTTTGATTTCCTAAAGACCCTGTAAATGGATTGTTCCTTATAGAACCACTTTTGCAAAAGAGATTAAGAAACTTTTTTAATGTTTCAAGGATCTCCATACTATAGGATTCTATAATAATTGACGGCTTTTTTTCTGTCACTGTATGTACTGATAAAGAACTGAATGGAACTGTATATCATTGCTGTCAGAACAAAACCTTGTAGAATTTTTTTGACAGCATTTGAAAACAACAGCTACCATTTATACTTTGGTAAATATTATGAAGAACTGACTAATAGAAATGGTCCAAAATGGTTTGGATTAAAAACTCTTTACATTAAATTTCATTCAAAGATATGAATGTTTTTTCTTCTTCTGTAAAGTGTCCAACAGTGATGATGTATACGGACCTATCTATTCTACCAAATGAGTTCAAACTGCAAACCCACAGTAAAAACACTATTTAAAAAAAACAATTAAGAATGCAAACATTAGATATTTACAAGGACTATGTTATGATCTATTTAAACACAAGGCATCGATAGAGACAGCAATAAGCTAAAGATACACAAAATAAGGTATTCTTTCTGTAGACTCATACAAGGACTCACGACGTGGGTTTGGAGGCAAATTCAGGTTTAATGTTGCAAACTGAAAGTCACGTACAGGCAGAGTCAATACCGGGCAGCACATAGAGATTCAGAAAACTTGCAATAAATGCACAACTAACCATGACGTAAAGCAGAGGGTCAAAACCAAAAAAGCAAGACTTGGTAAATAATGTTCAGAGTTACACAGCATGGCTATAACAAGACTTTGCAAAGGACAGGATGGCTTAGTCAATGTGCTTCTATACAATAGCTCTAGTATTCTGGAGATAGTGACCTCTGTGGGTAAGGAGGTTAAACTTCAGTAGTGGATGTGACAATTGAAAGGTGTCACTTATTCTTTCTATTGAGACATGTCCCAAACCACAACCCCTAAATGTACACTTGTAATATATATTATATATATATATATATATATATATATATATATATATATATATATATATTCAGCCACGCACATTGTTAACAAGTGTATAAAAATAAGCATGTATTACATGGCTGTAGAATGGGTCGTATTGAAGAGCTCAGTGACCTTAAACATGGCAATGCCACATTTGCCACAAGTCAGTTCATAAAATTTCTACCATGCTAGATCTGCCCCAGCCAACTGTAAGTGCAACTATTATTTAAGGCTTTACAGACTCGCAGCAGCACACACACCATATTTTAGTATTTGTTCGTCCTGAATCAATTCAGCTACTTCTTTGATTTTACCAAAACATTTTATGTAGTGTAGCTTTAACTGTAATGTTTAGGTCACATAGGGATACTGACTTTCAACATAACAACAGAAAAAATTTAATATGAATAAAAGCATGACAATCACACATAGTAGGAATATTCAAATGGACACTGCATAACTATTAAAAATGTCATCACTTCATGACAAGCCAAAAAGATCTGTGGCATTTTTTCCGGATTGGACACGAATGAGTTAAGCTCAGAGCAATTCTTTGTGCATTTCAGCCTATTCTGGGATTATTGGGGCAGCTCGTGACATCACGTAATGTTTGTTCCCTTTTCTGCCTCAGAATGCAGCTCCATCTCAGGGCAGTGTTCAGACAACAGGAGGAGCGATCACTGCTGGGCTCATTTGCTTGCAGATGTGTGAGAAAGAGGTAAATAGGTTGAAAGCACCTTCAGCACAGGGTTTCTCAGAGGGAATGCAGCCGTTGATAAGTTAAATAGATTTATTTTGCTCATTTTGAAAGTCAAGACCTCAGCAAAATTACAGCAAGCCAAATTTTAAAGAACCTGAGGAGCATCAGTGCTAGCACTACAGCTGAATTCACCTGCAGACATAAACACTCACTGGCCACTTCATTAGAAACACCTATCTTGTGTTTCCACTCAGTTATCAATCATATCTGGTATTGCTATTTGAAGTTTTACAGTCACACTCTGCAGCTAATACCTCACCATACAGTCACAGTGGTTATCAGTTCAAATAAAAGTTGACTTACATTAAATGGTGAATGTTTATACTGCATAGAATTTAAAAGTTTCAAAGGCTTCATCCACTGTTTGAGTGTATTCCCATTGTGACTGACTCTGCAGTGTTTCAGAAGTCATATGTGTTTTCTGTACTTGCAGGGCTTTAGTGAAGGACAGTGCATATATCGTCATTTTCATGAAAGTGTTTTCTGTATTTGCAGCTCATTTATTGTGCAGGGCGTCAGGGTTTGTCAGGGCTTTTTATTATGTTGGGGCTTGTTGGCCACCATAGAAACGTACTTAAAGGCCCTGTTCTCTGGCCTAAGCAAGTAGCAGATGCTTTACTAATATATGTATTTATGAATTATTGGAGAGAGCAGTGGCACCATTCCATTATTGAAGTGCCTTTGACACTATTCATCATCATCATCATCATCGTCGTTGACCGTTTAATCCAGACAGGGTCGCGGTAGCAGTTGGGAGAGCAGAGAATCCCAGATGTCGCTGTCCCCTGCAACTTCCTCCAGCTCAGAGCCAGTTTCTGCCACAAGAGCCTATTCCGCCAAGGGCCCCCCTGCAATCTCCCACTGCCTGTGCAGCACTGCACTGCTCCCCCATGCTGGACCTTGCAGCTGGTGGGCCCACATGGTTAGTGTTAGTGTGGGTCTTCACTCCAGACCTGTTCGCCCTGGGAAACCCTACCAGGAGCATATTGCTCCTGATAACTTAGCTCTGAAGAAGACCCCTAGACCACACAAGCCCTTCCGCCACGACAAGGCCCCGATCCAGGAAGGGTAACACTGTTCAGCCATGGCCAATATATTTTTATAACTGTGAGTTGACGAACCAGATACTCGAGGATGTAAAATAAAGCATAAGGTTTATTAAAAGGAGAAACATAGGAGACAGCTGGGTAACACCAGATCAGGTCTAAAACAAGAATAGCCTATCGTGCTACATAGGAACAGGCAAAAAGAGTAACAAGTAAACAGATGAGGGTCTAAACCAAAAAGCAGACCAAGCAATACGTTTAGCCAAAGGGGCAAATCCAACAATCAACAGCAACAGACAAAACAGGGTCATAACAAGAAAACAGTGGCAATACTTCACAATGAGAGAGACTAACACACAGGTATATTCAAAAGAGCAAACAGGTGAAGACAACTAGAATTCAGGTGACTGGGATTTGCTGACTGACTAATGATTGGATGGCTGGGTCATGTGACTGGCTGATGCATCTTGGCAACTGAAGTCCGTAAGATATTTGGAAGGATGACCATTTTGTTCCTCAGCAGTATATATTTTTTTAACAACAGGCATTTTTTTAGCTGCATTTGTTTTTCTACTCGTACCAGCGCAACACACTCTAATAGATGACCACCATGTCATTGTCACTGCAGTGCTGAGAATGATCCACCACCCAAACAATACCTGCTCTGTGGTGGCCCTGTGAGGGTCCTACCAGTTGAAGAACAGGGTGAAAAGGGGCTTACAAAGCATGCTAACTACAGTCTGTTATTGTATTTACTAAATAAATGGAGAGTGCACAGTACTGCATATGATCCACATGACGATTTATGTTTAATATGACCAGAGATATGAACACTCACTGTAAAAACGGTCAATTTTGACTTCATGTTCTCTTTAAATAGCTTAAATACAGCTTCCCTATATTCCATCCTTGATTTGTACCTACTTTATTTAATGGCTAAGTGGAGCTGATTATTCTTATGTCAATTACACAGGATATGACCATAATGCTAATGCTAAGTATGACCATAGCCACAACAAAACAAGCTTTAGATATGATGCTTGCAGATGTGCTCTGAATAATATAGACTTCTTTAAGGGTAGATATTCCACAGCTTTATGTTGAACATCCCGTGCCCTCCAGTACTTTTGAATTATTGAATGATTTTACCTCAATGAGAGGCTAGATTTCCCTCAGGTTTTCAGTGCAAGTTCAACAATCAAGCCATTTCCCCATAGGCTGTTTGCGCTCGATTTTACCAGGGCTGCCCTTGATTCTGGAGGGTAGTGTAAAAGTTTCTAATGTCTTGAACTCTAGATAAGTAGTAAAGTCAGTGCTGGAACATCTGAGAGCATTTCTGAGGTGGTTTATTCTAAAGCAGCAATGCTTCATGTTGCAACAGCATATAAAAAACAACATTCTCTTTTAAATGTGGCAAACAACATTCCTTTTGTAGAGAGCACACTGTATATTGCATATGGGGACGGGGAGGGGGGGGGGGGGGGGGGGGGCAGGGGGCGATGGGGTGTCTGGAAGTCCTTTTGCCACCACAACATCTGGATTCCTTCCTTTCCTGGGATGGTACTCAAAAGACAGAACAGGAGAACGAGACTGGTTGGCCAAGGGTTAATATCCTGGTCAGTAGGGGGGGCTCTCACAATAATGTAACACAAAAACACCACAGAGCATGTACTATTTGTGTGGTGGATCATTCTTAGCAGTGCAGTGACACATGGTGGAGGCGTGTTTGTGTGTCACTGCTGGACTGAGAATAGTCCACTAACCAGCCAACAGTGTCCTGTGGGCAATGTCCTGTGACCACTGATGAAGGACTAGAAGATGACTAACACAAACAGCAGCAGCAGATGAGCTACAGTCTGACTTTACATGTACATAGTGGACCAACACGGTAGGAGTGTCTTATAGAGTGGACAGTTAGTGGACACAATGTGTAAAAGCTCCAGCAGCACTGCTGTGTCTGATCCACTTGCACCAGTACGGCACACACTAACACACCACCACCACCACCACATCAGTGTCACTGCAGTGCAGAGAATGAATCACCACCCTGCTCTGTGGTGGTCCTGACCATTAAAGAACAGGGTAAAAGGGGGCTAACAAAGCACGTAGAGCAACAGATGGACTACAGTCTGTAACTGTAGAGCTACAAAGTGAACCTATATAGTAAATGGAGTTGATAAAATGGACAATGAGCGTAGAAACAAGGAGGTTTTTTGATGTTATGGCTGATCAATGTATGTTGCACATACTAAACATGCAAACTAACACAGCTAGAGTGCAGTACGGTACTATATGACTGTATACGTATTAAATTTACATTACAAGTTGTTCTTACCAGTAAGCTTTAGGCCATTTGATGATAAGTGTGTGTCAAGATTACACAACTTTGAACCCAAAACAGTTTATGTATTAAATGTACTTTTTTTTTCATAGAAAATAGTTTTACTTTTGTTGGATGAGAACATATGCCTTCTTTTAATGAGACTATTTCAATTCATTACATAGAAGAAAAGGAAAAAAGAAAAACAGAATTTGAAATTAGTGAAGTGGCGCAGTTTTATTTTTCTTAATATTGTTCTTCTTAGTGCTCTCCAATACAAGCCAATAATTATATAATTAACCATTCTTGACATCTAATTGATTCAAAAATATCTTTGGCTGCTGTTAAATCATTTGAATTACATTAAAAGTTTTCATTATGTCAAATTTTTAGCTTCATTCTTTGAAGGCATTGCTACGTGACACTGTGTCAACCATCCCCATAACATGTGCCAACCAACCCCCTGACATTCGCTGACCATCCCCATAATGTGCCAACCAACCACATGTTGGGGCTTTTCAAATTCAGATTTAAAGGAGCACTTTGTTAGATTTTTAGTTTAAAATATTCCAAAATGAACTAAAATTATTGACAGAATGTGACGTTATGACATATCATATTCACACTGATGTTAACATGCTGCCCAGACAGTCCTGGTCCATCCTTTCTTAAAACCACCTCGTATCTCAAGAGGCGGTAGTGAGTCACTGTAGCAGCAAATCTGCCATCAGTCCAACATGAGGGGGATAAGAAGTAGCACCAGAGCCGGTTTATGAGAAGCCTGGCCACTTCCTATTCTCCTCATTATATCAAAAAACAGGTCTGCTAAACAGCAGAGGGCGCTCACCAGTGAGTCCTCAATGAATGGGAGAAAATGGTGCTCAATGGATAAAAACTAAAAGTTAAAATAGTTTCTAATCACTTGCCCAGAATGTTTCAAAAGTAGAAGGATGTATTTCACTAAAAAAAACAAAGAAATCTTACCTATATATTTCCTTTTTTCTACAGCAAACGGGCAACAGAACACTGGCATTACGGCTAGCAAGTGCTGACTGGTTGGCAAGCGGAGCAGCTCATTGGCTGTTCATGCTCACAGACATCATGGATGTGCATGAGGCACCATTTTAAACTCCTACAGCTGGAGTTTAAAAGCTCTTAAAATATAACAGCAGTGTTAAAATGTTTTATGATATTCAGTGTTCTGGATATTATTGTATTTTACATTAAAACATTCAAGCATTTATAAACAATGATTTTGCTCAAATGCTCCATATCAACCCATTCATTTTGCACCCACTCGCTTGCGTTTGAGAAATCTGGAAGTCATTGCAGAGTGGTAACTCTCTACAAGTTCTCTGGTAAGAAAGCAAGAAACCAGAAAGAAAAGAAGTGACAGAAATAGAAGCAAAGCAAGACTTAACACTGGAGTTGCTGTCCACCACTAGAGACTCTCTTAGAAAGTAAAGAGATGAAGTTTGATGTTGAACTCGTACGTTTTCTTCTAGACCGGTAGGTAAACGGGGGAGGAGGAGGAACTCTGTGGAGTATAAATTTGACAGGTTACATCTTACATGAAAGATGGAGGTGGATGAGGTGCAGTGAGGAGAATCAGCTTCACTGATTAAAAATGACATGCTTCACAAGATGAAAAAACATGAAAACAGTCATGGGGTAAGCCCCATAAGCCCACCCTTGCAACAGTGTACACTCAAGGCCTCCTGGACGATCCACGTGTTTGCTCTGTTTCTGTAATTTGTAATTTGTCAGGGTGGAAAAATGTGGACCATCTAAGGGACATTTGAGGACAGGATTGAGAACCACAGTGTTGTTTAATGCTGCTCCTGGCAGCCCACAGCACTGCACGGTTTCAAGTATCCTTTCATTCAACGCACCTCATCCAGCTCATCAAATGACTGTGGAGCTCTTCATGAGCTGGATCAGGTGGGCAGGGAAGAGTGAATGTGTGGTTTGCCAGGAGCAGAGTTACAAATCAGTAGTGCAGACTGTATAGAACAGCTGGAAGACACGGCCCTTCAGATAATAACTCAGAGCTGCTATAGAAGCAGAAATGTCATTAACAAGCCGAAAAAAATGTGATCTCAGGGATGAGAAGGAAGCCAGAATGGGAAGGACAGTGGTGACGAGTCGGAGTCACAAAGAAATGAAACACCTCGGATCTAATCAAGCCTGAAACTCTGGCAGAACTAAGTGTGGGAGGCTAACCTTTCTTCTTACGATCAGTGAAGAAAGAGTCAGGAAGCTCAGAGAGACCATAGATTCTCCATATGTAGCCAGAAGAGTGCTACCCCCCCCACCCACCCCCTTCTCTTTCATTGCCTGTATCTCATTCTCTCCCTGCTCCGCAGATCGGCAGAGATCAACATTAATAACAGACCCAAGCAGGAAATTACTTAGTGCTAAAACAGCCCATAAAAAAGCTTTCAAAATCTCTACTTGCTTGAGTAATCACAGACTCCACTCGTTTTATTCCTCTAATCAGCAGCAGCATTAAAAACGGAGTATGGGATAATTAATGAAGGGTTCTCCAACCGGCCTGACGAGGTGTCTTTTGTAAAAAAACAAAGGCAGCTATATTTTGAGGAGGGCGCCGTGTTTGTTCGCCGCTCTGATTGCGCAAACAAGCACAGTCATTAACCAACATTCTCGCCTTTTCACAGGATGATATTCCTCATCAGATGGTTTCTTTAATTAAGCGTTAATTAAGTGCTTATGAGAGTGAGAGCCAGAACTATACATAATGCTATGGAAGCAGATCCTCTTGGCAATAGACGGAACATTTACAGTGCATTGATGAAATGTGGGAATTGACAAAGTTACAGTTTTCACCTGAATTTAAGCCACTGTTAGAACAAGCCATGGTTGAATGGTCTGAGGCAAGGGTCACATTTTAAACAAACATATCTGACCACACAATCTGGTTGGAAAGCGTTTAGCAGTTTTGTTATAGAAGATACAAGCATGCTTTTTTCACCGTACCTGTATCATTTAATTGACCACCAGTTACTAAGTAAACACAATGGACACTTTTATCTAAGCTGCTGGAACTACTTTTTTGGTGGAAGAAACTGCCGATATTGAAAACACAGTGTTGACTTCCAAAATTCATAAAAATATACTGTAAAAATATAAAATTATTTCCTTCTTTGCCAACATTCATCCATTTAGTGAGGAGCTCTGAATGTATCAACCTGATAAGGTATTTTTTTTTTACTATATACTGTTCAGCATTGATAGTGCCTTTCCAGATGTGTAAGCTGCCCACACCATAGGAACTAATGCAACCCCAGACCATCAGAGATGCAGGCTTTTGAACTATGCGCTGATAATAAGCTGAATGATCCATCTCCTCTTGAGTCTGCAGGACACGGCGTCCGTGGTTTCCAAAAAGAATTAAAATTTTGAATTAATCTGACCACAGAACAGTTTTCCATTTTGCCTCAGTCCATGTTAAATGAGCTCAGGCCCAGAGAAGATGGTGGTGTTTCTGGATTGTATTGACATGTAGCTTTTCATGATACAGCTTTAACTTGCATTTATGGATTACACGGCGAAGTGTGTTCACAGACAGTGATTTCTAGAAGTGTCCCCGAGTACATGCAGTGATTTCCAGTACAGAATCTTGCTTGTTTTTAATGCATCCAATATTGACCATCGGCCTTGTCCCATCATTGCATACAGGGATTTGTATCATTGCATCATTGCATACAGGGATTTCTCCAGATACTCTGAATCTTTTGATGATATTTTGCACTATAGATGGTGGGATGTCCAAAGTCTTCACAATTTTACATTGAGGAACATCTTTCCTTAAATTGTTCCACAATTTTTAGATGCAGTTTTTCGCAGATTGGTGAACCTCTGCCCATCTTTGCTGTTGAGAGCCTCTCTAAAATGTTATTTTTATATCCAGTCATGTGAGTCCGTTAAAAATGGTCCTCCAGCTGTTTGTCATTAGTACCAGTCACTTTTCCTTTTGTTGCCCCTGTCCCAACTTTGTTTAAATGTGTTGCTGCCATCAAGCTCTAAATGAGTTACTGTTTTTCATGAAATGGTAAAATGTCTCACTTTCAACATCTGATATGTGTTCTATGTTCTATTGTCAATAAAATATGGGTTTATGAGATTTGCAAATCATTGCTTTCTGTTCTTATTTATATTTACTTACATTACATTCCCAACATTTTGAAATTGGGGTTGTATATTGTATTTTAACAAAATAGATTTTGGTTATAATGAAGTGCTATATTCTAGTATAAGATAATGGAAAAAATGTATTGTAAATTCATAACGGGCCTAGTTTTATGTTATTATTACCCATTTTTTTCTTCTTGTTCTTCAATACAGTCCAATGACAAACAAAGTGTTACTTGTGTTTAAAAAAATGTTAGCTGCTTACCACTGAATGTCTGTATTCGTGGTTTGGTTTTGATTAAAAGCCCTGAATATTTTTACTACTTGCTTAATTTTTTTAAAATTGTAGCCTTTTAAGGTTGTGCTAACCATCACCATAACATAACCATGTAGGGGCTCCTTGACACAAGTGCAATACATGAACTGAGTCATACATTTCTTACATTTACATTTATGGCATTTGGCTGACACTCTTATCCAGAGCGACTTACAATTTGATCATTTTTTACACAGGCAGGCCAAGGTGCTGTTAGGAGTCTTGCCCAAGGGCCCTTATTGGTATAGTGTAGAGTCATGAATGCACTAATTCCAGGAAATATTTTCTGACTTTTGAAAGTATCTGTTTCATTAATTTGCTGTTAGGCAAGTAATCCTAATGTATGGTACATGTGGGACAACAGTGAATGAAAACTATGCCAAATAACTTCACTCTCCCCTACTTTAACTGGGCAACTTTGCTTTATGCCTTTATTTACTGTGCAAAATCAGTTACATAAAATCACTAGAATGCCTGAGATCATGTGCCATCACAAATAACATCATGGCTATGATGATCTATGTGGTATTATTTGTGATAACAGACTCCCTTTTGTTTTATTGCCTCATTATTGCAATACTGGTGCAATATGTTTGCTCTCCATAGGTTAAAGGAGTATACACCATACATCAAGGGCTGCTTTCACAGACAGGGTTAGGACACACCCTGGAAGGCACAGATTTTGAATGGAGATTGTCCAGTGAAAGGAAAATACAGTCCATAACTAGGCTTAATACCTGTCTGGGAATCCAGCCCCAAGCATACTAACATGGCTAACAATGAATGGAAGGTAGTAGACACCAATTATCATGATGTTACATGAATAATACTAATCATTGGGGCACTTCTAATTAGCAAAATTAGCTTTATTGGCTGAACAATTCCTTCAGTGGAATAAGAGAGGCATTATGATGTTTGTTTTCTGCATTGAGAGCTTCCACTGAGAATGGATCTTCAAAAAGAGTAAAGGGACTAGGCCTGGGTGACATCTAAAATTAATCAACACAATATTTTCTAGTTAAAAGAATCCTGATTATCAATAATATCACCCCACCCCAACTGCCACCTTCAAAAAACAAAAAAACAGACAGTCTGCAGCAGCTATGACATTCTTTGAAATTTAATATATATATGCTTTTTTCAAATATTAACGGTAGAGCTTTTTAATAGAACTCACATATCCAAAAATGTATTACTAAGTAGCCCAAAATTTTTGAGAACTATTTCATCTATCAGCAGTTTGCATGCTAATAAGGCTCCCTGCTGGAGAAACTTCAGACTGCAGGTGATTTTCAGGGCCATGCCCATGCACTTTCCACATTAAAAACAAGGCATTTTCTGTTATTACACCAGTGTTTTCATAATTCAACTTACCACTGGGGCACTTAATCTGACCAGAGGACAAGAGTACCTTTCTCTTCAGGTTAGAGTTAACTTGGCTGCTCCACGCTAACTTCCAGGCGTTATTCTACTGCAGTGAATCACTTTGATGGTGAAGTATGGCGGCCTTCATTTTTGATTTCACATATACTAAATTAAGTCCATGCATTAAAGACAGCATTATAGTGTATATCAGAGAGACATAACATAGGCAGTTTCAAATAAATCTCTCTCTGTGAAACTATCTACTGATGGGTGAGCCTGCACACTTATTGACATGAACATGAACCCCAGTTTCCCTATGTATTTCTGAAGCAATTTAATGTTAAATTAGTTCTCTCAAATTCTCTCTCAGTTCTTTTACCAAAACAATTATCACCTTTTACACATCTCCATTGTGTTACTTGTCCATCATCAACAATATCCGATTACATTGCACTTTCACCCAGGCCTAAAAGGTACCCCCCAAAACAGAGACAAAAATGGATTCTGTGTTATTTCTTTCAATAAACTCTGTGTTCCTGACAAAATACTTCAGTCAAAATGGATGACATAAATTAAAATTGGACAGCTGAACAACTTATGTACATAAAGATGAAAAAAGCAGTACGCTTAAAAATCCAAACCATCAAGCATCCTAGCTAAAGCATACTGCCGCAGCGATTTAAACGTTTTTTTTTTTCATTTATATCTTACCTCTGATGACAGTCTGCAGGACACTGCTAACAATGATGATGCAACTTTTATCTTTAACTTGGGTTACTGACATTTTAGATTTAGTTTTGGAAGTGAGCATTTACTTTGACCGAGTTCAGGGCCTCACTTTTAGCAGATTTCCTGTTCTCATTTTTAAATACATGGACCTTCAAATTCAAAGTACATTCAAAGGAATGTTAGCTCACTACTACAAAAAACTAAAGGCTTGACTGAGGGAATGGTGGACAGTGGCATTTTCTGAAGGAGAAAATGAGGCATATGTTCAGGAAAGATGTTGAGAGTCAAAACAGTTGGTTCAGATTTTATCCTAATAGCTAGCAGGGGCCCACTAGTGGCCATAAAACCCATGGGATGATGGGTAAACCCATGGGCCTGGCTAAGTCTTACATAAACATTCAACAATGCAAAAGGTCACGTTATTGTCAGACTTTCTGCCAGGGGACCCCCAAGACCTTTGCCACAATTCGAAGTCTGTCTGCAACTACTGAACAGGAGAGCCAAAGAGCAAAACCAAGTCATACATACATACATGTAACATACACACATAAACTGCACCACAGCATTAACTTTGATCAGAATCAGACAGGACAGAAACTCTGATGTTACCATTGTCTCCCAACCATAAAACCCCTATAGCAGCAGACATGAACTAAGATAAAACTTCAAATACATAAAAACAGTGTCTCTCAACAATGAAAAAACTTGTAGCAGCAGACATACCACCAACAACACTCCCAGTCCAGTCTGTTCCACTGAGGTAAACTGTGTTTTAAGGACAAACACCCACCACAGCAAGTGGAAATACGCTATCACTGTGTTTATGGCCTCTAGGCTTAAACCTAAGCATTCACAGTGGTGGTGAACACAGTGGGCACACTCGTTCATCATAGGCTAGTGACTAATGATGGTACTGACGCCTTCTGACAGCCAGCTGAGTAACAGCCAGACACCCACCAGCTTCTCCAGTTCTCTGCAGGCTTCACAAGAAAACTACATGTGGCTATGGTGGAGGAGTAATGGCTTCCTCCATTGGAGAGCCGTTTGCAGGTAATGCTGCCCGTCCCCTAAGGCTTCATGGTGCCTCACACTGCACATGCAGTCAACTGCAAAAATGGATGGCCATGATTAATTTGACCCTCTAGTACTTAACATCAGGCTGCTACTATATTACTGCATCTCTGTAAATGACATTAGGCCACTCCACTATAATTAAAGGAGTGTACTGAAATGGGTCAATAACAGCCTGATAAAGGCTTTAAGGGTAGCAGTAGCAGAAGGGAAACCTCAGGGCCCTCTGAACCTTTAGATAAGACTTAATGATTATGGGGAATTGCATAATACATGTCTGTAATTTTTAGTTTGTTGTTATTCAATAAAATCATGCTTGTATTTATACTCGGCAAGTATTGCAGTACTACAGTACAACTATATTGCTACTACCATTTGGTTAAATTGTTGGAAAATTGCTCGATTAGAAACTTTTTTCCTCTGTGGTATCTGGGCAAATACAGCCAAGTAAGGCCATTGGTTGTGACTTTATGAACTAAACTGAAAGCCTTACATGTAGCCAGAGGAATCCTCCAACCAGGTTTTTCATTTACAATGAATGGGACCAATTTCATGGAAAACATTATTCTAGGCCTTCTGGAAGTCTTAGATATGCCACTGACTGCAGGATTCTGTTGGTTATTAGAAATAGAAAACAGCAGCTGTTGCTCTATACCAGGACTGTTTACCCTTTAACGCCACAGGCAGATAAAATAATGCATTGTGTCTGTTACAAGCTTCACATAAAACATGGAATATCTTTTCCAACCTTCAAATGCCTGTGTTCAATTTAGAGCAGTTAAAACATATCTGTGTTGCTGTTAGCCTGAGCTAGTGCCTTTGGCTATTCTTTTAATTCACACATTTTAAAAATGTTACAAGGACTGGAGGAACTTCTGAAACAAAGTTGTTCACAGTAGGAAGCGTATTAGGTGTCCAAACACAGAAGGCGGGCAAACTTAATATAAAATGTAGAGCTTTTCAAACACTGGCTACATTAAAGATAAACAGTATAGCACAGGTATTAAAGAACAGTTGAGACTTCAAGGTTTTGGACATTAGTAGAAAAAGAAAGTAAAGCTCCCCAAGTACAATAGAAGATTGAATAATTTATTATGATGGCCACCTGCTGTGATTTTAACATAAAAGTCCTACCTCCTGCAGGTTATAATTTGCTCATAAAACAATCACAGGAATGAAGTCTTTCATCTACCTGGTTGAGCTGACATTTCGCTAAGAGAGTTTTCAGCAGAGAACAAAACATTGTGGCTGTGAGCTTTAATGATTTTTGTGAACAGAATATATTTTGGGTGATAAGAGAATGAACAGGAACTATGGCTGGCTAAGGACTGTGGGCAGCAAATAACTTCTGCCATTTTTCTTACTGCATTTGTCAGACATAAAGCTACAGCTTGGAATGAAACTACACTTGTCCACCATGTTTTCTGTCTAGTTTGCTTCTTTAGCTTTGCACTAAGGCCAATGTGAGGTTAATGTAATGCAAGCTTATACCACACTACTTAGCATCATGCAAACTGCATGCATTAGTCATCACATGCTTGCCTCAAATAGATTTGCTTATGTGATTGCTGAGACTGTACCTATTGTTGTCTATAACAGCTGCTATTTCTTTTTAAAGCTATATTTCTGTATACATCTGTCCATTTTTTATACAAATCTCAATACTGAAAAAGGTCTGTTTATGCTTGATCTTCTGACAGGTCAGATGCTGGATCTAACGCATTTTTTAGCAAAGTGATGAGCCTCAACTCATCCCTACTTATAAAGAACTCAGCCTTTCTGGGATGTTCCTTTTATATAATGCAAGATCGATCACTGTTCAATGGAACATTTCACAACATTCTGAGCCTTAAATTGCCCCCCTGTCCCAGCCTTTTTGGAATATGTTCCAGGCATCAGGTTCAGAATGAGCATAGATGTACCAAAAGTACTAGTTTGTATTTTACTTGTATTTCACATACTGTTCCAACTTGAGATAACAGTACATCAGGCATGATTATTTATGCCACGATTTGAGGCGTGTCTGATGATGTGATTTAGGCAAGCAGTTTGCTCAATGCTAGCCTCTGACTGTAAGCTTTGATTAAAGTAAAGTAAAGTAAAGAAGACGAAAGAAGCAAACTTCAGACACCCAGCATGCTTTGGCTGGTCTATTACATTTGGGCTAAGTAAGAGAAATGGTGTAATCTTATTTTATTTAGCTTCTTTAAGTCTGTGATGTGTTGTGGTAGATCAGCGTCAAGAATGTTCGTGCCACAGATGCTAATGCTTCAGAGAAACACTCACAATGCAGTGGAGCTTTTCCCTCAAGAGATGTCAGGCCAGTTTGTTTATTCTGCGCAAAATTTGATTACAGTGATTAGTGGAAGAACTGATTGTGCACAGGGACTCTTTTTACCAGGATGGTAGATTGCTGTAATTAACTCTGTACACACTCTTTTTTTTTTTTTTTTCCATTTATTTATTTATGTGTTTAGTTATTAATTTGGGGGGGGGAGAGTGGTACTTCTAAGTCATTAGATTGAAAAGAGAAATAATGACAGATAAGTGCTGTTATATCATTTGATTTGTTTTATTATCTCAAAGCTCAGCCAGGATATGCATAAACACTGTCACAGTTGTCCCAAGACAATTTTTGTGTTTGAATGAGAGCAGTCCTGTAAAATAGCTGCACCTAAAAGCCGCAGCTCTGCAAATTCCTGATTAATGTTTTCATTTATGACAAGGGAAGTGCCCGTTCAAGCCCCAAACATAAAGATTCTAACTGTATTTTTGTTGTTGTTGTTGTTGTTGTTGTTGTTGTTGTTGTTTTGTAATGGAATGACTCTGATTCAACCCCTCAACAATCATGGACTCCTCTAAGCAGCTGATTGAGGATCTGAAGGCGAGGCAAGACCAAGAAAACTCTCAGACAGAATTACTCATGGACAAAGCAAAACCCCCATATTTTATATATATATATATATATGGGATATACAACATATATACAGCACAGGATCAGCAGGACAGTTTAGCTGACACAGGAGTGGTGGTGCACTGTTCTGCTATGCAGCATCGCTTGCATGAATATGATCTGCATGGAAGTGTCATTAATAAGAAACCTTACCTGCCCCCTTCTGCCCAGTGTCATCACCTGAAATATGCAAAACAACTTTTAGATGAGTTTTGTGTTCAGAGCTGATGAATTTAAAAGGCATCCCTTTGGCCACAATCACCAAAGATATATTTATTCATTTTGGGGGAAAGTGGTGCATGTACTGTTATTAGCTTGAAATTAGCGGCAATGACGGATAATTGCTGTTATATCATTTAATTCAATTACTATGTCAAAGCCCAATCAGGAATTGCATAAACAACAACCTAATTGTCCCAATACTCTTTTAATGTTTAAGTGAAAGTCAAATAGTAAAAAAGCTGCACATAAAACTTAGAGTTGTGCAAACTCCTTATTAGACTTTTTATTTGTTGTAATAGAACAGCCAGTTCAAGCCCTGAACAAAATGTAGTGTTTTATGTATTTTGATGGAAGAGTTGAAGTCAAGGCATATTTCCTGTGTGCCTCAGGTCAGGTAAAGTTGATTGCTCATAAAATGGAGCCATTTCTTCTGTGGCCTCATTATTAAGGTACTATTTGTCAGATTGCTGTTGACAGCAAAGCTTTCATAACCATTCCAGACTTGCTGCTGGCTTTAAAAAAAAAACACAATGTTGCAATGACATTTCTAAATGTGAGTGAGGAAGAGAGGGAGAGAGAGGGAAGAACCACAAAGTGTCTTTTTCTATTTGATGTAGCAGCGGTACTCTTGAAGGCGTGAAAATCCTGCTATGACATTTTATGCTTGTAAAGTACATTCCTTCACCCCTTTGAAGTCCGCAGCAACTGCGGCAGTATGTACTCGAGATATTTATTCAGTTTTTGATCACATTTCATGTGTACACAAACACTGCGTCATTTCTCAGTCTTAATTTTGTGCTACCGTCTGTGTAATTCATTCACCACGCAGTTCATGTTGTTTCAAACCGAGTGTCCGAATTGAAATTTAGACTTTTCGCAGAGACACCTCTCAGCTCTCGAGCCATCACTGATGGACTTGTCTTAAGCAATCAACATCACGTTAGCATGGGAGCACTCGCAGCAGGATCACTCTGAGGAGAATGTACAAGACGGAATCCCTTCTTTCTAGAATGATCAAATCAGAAACAGAAGGCTTTGTGCTAATAGAACTTGCTTCAATAGTCACTGTTGACTTGACTGGCACCAAAGAATTACCATTTTGTTCTAGTGGTGGGAATTATTGATGTGTTTCAGCTCAGTAGTTGTGCTAGACTTTTGAATGGGATTGGATACTCCATTGCCATTTATCCCTAATGACCAATTAACTCTTTCCCTGTCTGAGTGCAGTCATCTTTCTACAAATGTGGCACAATTCAATAGCAATTTAGAGGCTTGGATTAACTCCTCGTAGGGTTGAGGGCTATTGTTTGTGGGCTGAGCCTCAGGTAAGCCCCCATGCTAAAGGGTATAATCTGGAAGAGCATTGACACTTTCCCAATACGTCGATCTGCCCTCAACCAGTCCTCTTGGTTCTTGGGTCAGATATACATACATCACAAGGCAATATGCACCCACAGTGCATCTGAAATTAACATTTCATTTACTAAGACTGCAGCTAATCATACGAACAGCGCATGACTGCCTACTGACTGCTGGTGTCATTGGTAATCACCAGCTGAATCCCAAGCTCAATACATTCTCTGGCTCTCAAACTTCTTGGTGCAAACACTCAATGACCATGGGCCCCACTAAGCAGCTAATTTTACAAATGAAGCTAATTGCAGGCTATAAAATGGCATTAAAGCTACAATAAATACTGCTGTTGTTAATGAAAGCCAACAAGATGCTTCTGAGATACCAGGTCCCACGGTGGCCATTCTACCAGGAAGATGCAATTCACATAAACAAAATGTTTTATCAGACCATGTTGGCTCTCTTTGTGGGAAAATCTCGTGATTCTATATTTAGCTGCTAAGTACTAGCTAGCAGTGATGGGTTTAAGCTTGTATGCCGATTTCATAAGTAAGGCGTATGCTTTCTAGGGTAGAATGCATCCTATTTGCCTGAAACCTGACACAAAACCCCTTAGGGTTGGCTGAACTATATTGTCCTTGTAATGGTGAACCTTCTATTAAGTCATACTGTTGGACTGTTGATTAGTTCCAACTCAACAGATCCCCAGGATTGTCACATTCTCATGCCTTGAAGTGTTGTTATTGTGTTAACCATGTAACAGAGGAACAAATTGCATTGTGAGTCGTTCACTCTCCACCAGAAGGAATGTTCTCTGCCTGACACTTTCCCAATATGGTGTTCTTGCCCTCACCTCTGTTCTCATGATTCTCACTGCCGGCAAACCTACATTGTCCTTGTAACAGTAAATTACAAAAGCTCTCGTTATGGTATTTGTGATCGATGACAGTTAAGTGACCTGTAGCTTCTCCTTTGCTCTGGAGTAGTGTATCAAATCAAGGGGCTGAAAGGAGAATAGCTGTGCTATAATTAGAGATCAATAGACACTAAAAACATGGGGTGAAAAAATCTGGATGGAGCAAAGCCTTGCTTCAATTCTGATGGGAATGACTTGGTGAGATTTGATATGTACCTGTAGACGAAGGCCAGGGTTCATTTCAACCTCATGAGCAGCAGGGCCATATTAACCTGAATGAGCTTACATTGAAGGAAATCTGTTCATCTGTTCAAGAAAGTTTTCTTTTACACCACGTTGCAGGGGTTAAATTGAGCCAGGAACTTGTAGGAACAGTGCTCCAACACCTTTGGTTTATGTGAACAGCAAGACAAACTGAGCTCCAGTGCTTTACATGTAATGGAAATGGAAATGATTTCTCATACAATCTTCATGAAATTTGATGAGATAAAATATTCCATTAGACAACCACTATACAACTACTTCAACCACTCCTACTTCCGCTGCTAATGCTCCAGGATCATTATTTTGTTTTGGTGATACATATTTACATTAGTTTGCGAGTTGATGTTCATATTCATAAACGTACATTTTTAATCCATCCTTCTGCCATAGTTACATTATTTTGTCTGTTATGTGCCAACTTTTAAGTTGTCATTGTTTACCTGCTTTTATAAGTGCATCCAATGCTTTGTAACATATAGCAGCTAGGAACGTTTGAGGTATCACTGAAGTAACTGCGACACATGCAAAAGTTTGGACATTCTTCCAAAGCCTCAGAAGTTAGTTAACATATTAAGACATCTTTGGCCTGTTTGGACTGGTTATGCACATCAAGAATTGTCATTGGTAATTGTCAGCTGATTCCCTAGCACAATACATTCTCTGACTCTTTAAATCTGGTGCAACCACTCAACAACCATGGGCTCCTCTAAGCAGCTGGATCTATTGAAGTGGAAATTGAAACCTATTGCAGATTAAGGCTATAAAATGATTTCAGCTTCCAGCTCACAACTTCCACTGTTCGAAATGTCATTGAGAAATGGGAATTAAGGGGATTTGCTTTGCATTTCTTTGAAAGTTTTCCTGGTACTCCAGGTCTTGCCTTCCACGATTCCCCTTACCTTCCATTTCTCAATGATATTTCATACAATGGCAGTTAGTGAGGTGACTGTGGAACTCAAGGCAAGACCAAGAAATGGTATGACATGAAAGGCAAAGCAAATCCCCCATATGACAACCGATGACCTGCAGGAAGATTTGGCTGACACTGGTGTGGTGGTACAATTTCTACTACCCATCATTGCTTGAAAATACAGCTTCTGCATGGAGGAGTCATCAGAAAGCAACCTGTGATCTGAACAGCTGTAATATACAAAACAACTAGACAACATCTATATAAGCCAGATGCATTTTAGCAGAAAAAAGTGTTGTGCACTGATGAACCAAAAAACGAGCAGCAATTCATGAAAAGAACACTGTGCCAACTGTTAAGCTGGGGGTGGATCTATTATGCTTTGGGGTTGTGTGGAAGCTGGTGACACAGCAAATACTGAAGGGGAAGAGGGAAGAATGGATTCCATTAAATATCAGCCAGTTCTGGAAGCAAATGTGACACAGTCAATCAAGAAACTGAAGCTAAAAAAACTGGCTACCAGCAAAAGATACAAAACATACCCAAGAATTCACCATTCACAGTTGGCTAAAGAATGAAACTAACTGCTGCACCTTTACCAGCACTACTAACAAAGGTTTGGCCCACAGTGAACCTTGCCTTTCATGTGCAGGCAGACACCGATTTTTTTCCCAGAGAAACAGCCCCGAGATCACCATGGATCACTGGGTGTGTGTAAATGTGTGTGTTCTCCTCTGTGCCCTGAGTCACTGTTTACCTCTACTGCTAGCACAGCGATTCCACCGAGACTCTGGGTGGAATTAGATTGCAGGAGCTTTTAAAAGAACAATCAGTAGAGCCAATTTAAAGTGTTCACAGACAAAAAAATCCACATGGGTTTGAAAAATCCAACTTCTTGATATCAGCACCACTTTAATATCAGTTTGAGCCTTCATTTAAGCCCCTCCGCATATAAACCCCAGATGAACTAGAGTGACTGAAAGTACTTCTTTACTCTTTTCCTCAAGAGCTTTCTGCAGAGACCTAACATTTCATTAGAAGCTATTCTGGTCTGTGATAGGACCTTTTACGTTCAAGAGTGCTCCATCTTCCTGGTCTGCAAGAAATGCATGGCAAATATGCCAAAATGATTTCTAACTCATAGCGTCTACTTGCTGAATTGATGCACAAGCAGAAGAGACATTGTGAGCCATATTCCAGTAGCTTGACAGCTTTTTGCCTTGAAACAGAACAAGGTCCAATGTTAACTCTCCTAGGTCATCCATATGGTCTTGGCATATAATTTGAAATGCCTCTTTATATCTGGTGTATTACCTTATATCTTTCCGGGTGGCATGGTGGGTCACAATAAGAAAGGTCTGGGTTCGATTTCCAGCTGGGTGTCCAGGGTCCTGTTTATGTGGAGTTACCATGTCTGTGTGGGTTTCCTCCCACAGTCCAAAGACATGCTGGGATAGGCTCCAGCACCTCCAGTGACCCAGTAGGACAAGTGGCTTAGGAAATGTGTGTGTGTGCCCTATAACTTTCTGTTTCATCTTCTTACCTATTTTCCTACCTAAGTTCAACCTTCTCAGCGTAGCAGACAATGTATGCATGGCCTATACCAGCCTAGTGAAGACAAAATGAAGCACTCTAGACCAAGGGCTCTAAATTTTACTTTGTGCTGAGGTCACTTTTAAACCCTGGAAGCATCAGCCAATAGAAAACAAAGGGCCGAGCTGTATATCTTCGTTCTGAAAAATACTAAACTGAGAAATGTTCCTTGGTCGATATAATGCTGCTCATCACTTACAGTTGTTAACGCTGACAGCAGTCATTTACTGAACTATATGTTCCCTCTAAAACCACTTCAAATCAAGACTACTACTACTCGCCTGACTTTTGCTCCACCCCTGAGAAGAAAACAGCGAGATGGCAGTCTGGTGTGACCGTGGCTGAATTTATAACGGGTCAGCTTGTCACTAAGGGACGGCCTTGATTGAGCTATTGAACCGATTGTGTGCTTGAAGCACTTTTTCAGTGCAAGGCTACAGATTTGTGGTTTGCGGCAAAGTGTTAGCTAAGGAAGGCAGGCCCAGACTTACGATCAAGTGACAAGACTTACTCTTTGATTATTTTTCTGCTATTTCTGTAATGTGTATATTAGTATGTGTGGGGTGGCCCCTGGTGGCGGGAGGGAGGAAGAGGGGGAAGAGAAATATTTTTAACCCTAATATAGAGACACACTCTGAAAAAGGTTAAGATCTAGACCATTTATATTCAGCAAAAGTGCGTTTTGAATAGTTTACTTGTATGATAAGCTCTTACTCCATCTACAGTTGAATGCAAAAGTTTGGGCAGCCCTGCATTTCTTAGCTCTCACCATCAATTACTCATCAAGCACCTCATGGCGGATTATGACTTTAGTTTCTCAAATCAATTCAAATCCTTATAATTATAATATACATTATATATATTATACATTATATATATTATATATATTATTGTATATATTATATATATACATTATAAATGCAGCTTAAAGTGATTCGCAGTATAAAGTAAAAACAACAGAGGAAGAAAAGATAATCAGGAATAAAAACAAAATATAAGAAGCAAACAATAAATAGCAGAAAATTGATATATTAATACATGCATTTATAAAGCACAGGATAAAAGTGTAAATAAAAAGAAAGAAAGACAATAAAAAATGCAACTAACACAAATACAAAAGTAATAGTAATATTCCAGTGAAAACAAAGGAAACAATAAAAAACTAGTTAAATGCTAATTAATACAATTTTTACATGCAACTGCCAGAGGCATCAGCCTCACCGCTTCCTGCTCACTTTAGAGAAGCATTTGTTTACTATGCTGGTTTTACTACAGTGAGCAAGGACATGGCTTTCTATACTGGTGGCTAAGGTTCATATTCATACAAAGACAGTAATATTAATGCTTTTAGTTGCCCTTGGAAAAACTCAACTCTACGTTTACACTGCCTCTCTTTGTAAGAGTGATTTCAATGTACAGTAAATGAAATGAAGTTTAATTCATGCTCATGCTTTTTTCCTTTTTCTCCATTGAGCGACACACTCAAATTGTCAATGCACAGGCCTATACACTCACTGGCCACTTTATTAGGTACACCTTGCTAGTAAAAGGTTGGACCCTGTTTAGCCTTCAGAACTGCCTTAATTCTTCGTGGCATACTTTCAACAAGGTGTTGGAAACATTCCTTTTGGTTGGTTGTTTGAGTTACTGTTGCCTTTCTATCATCTCGAACCAGTCTGCCCATTCTCCTCTGACCTCTCACATCAACAAGGCATTTTCTAACTAAGCTCACACACACCCACACACACACACACACACACACACACACACACACACACACTATCTAAGCCACTTATTGCTGGGGTTTATCCCAGTGGTCATTGGCGGAAGGCGAAAAGCACCCTTCCTGTGATGGACAGGCTGCCAGTCCATCACATGGCAGACACACAGACATATACACTCTCACTCACATTACCACCTAGAGCCAGCTCACTTTTCACAGCAGTGAAGATACTAGATTTAATGGCAACAAAAACCCAATAATTTGGCTCAACAATTCTTCTTCTGGAAAGAGTGTGGTCTTTAACACCTCAACTGAAATCTTGCATATCCTTTTTGTCACTGGTTTGAGAAATGAGTAACAATTCATTCCTTTCATCAAACTGTTGGGAAATTTGGCAGGTTTCAGATTAACAAATGTGCTGTGGTACATTGTGAAAAAAAACAAAGTACCAACTGGGAGAACCAATTTGCTGCAGCACCATCCTGAGGCAGACCAGTACTGCATCTCTAGTTAGTTAAGAATACTAAGACAGAAACTCATAGATTATAGGCAGGCCAAACAATCACCTTTCCCTGAATTTGTATTTAAGTGTCTATTTTATATATGTATGTGTGTGTGTGTGTGTGTGTGTGTGTGTGTGTGTGTGTGTGTGTGTGTGTGTGTGTGTGTGTGTGTGTGTGTGCGTGTGTGTGTGTGTGAATCTGGCAGTATGACATCCAGTAATAATGTAATTCATGTGTTGTGCTATAGAGGTCACTGCGCCAAACAGGATGTCTGATAGAGGCAGAAGACCTCAGGGAAAATGGTGAGAAGCTATTGGTGCTAAGAAAAGCTGTGTTGATCACAATCATCAACAAGTAACAGTGCAGTAACTAAAAATGAGTGGTTAAGCTCGCCTGCAAAGTAGATGATAAAACCACAAACACTTTTCTGTAGGGCTGGTCTGAGTGCCATTTTATAAGTTGATATTTCCAAATGAGTACTTGAAAATTCTTTCTCAACCCTTAAACATACCAACTTATGTTTGATAATTGACCATAATTTGAAGGTTGTTTGTTAGTGCAGCTCAAAAATTATCCAGTAAGTCACAACAGTGTTGCAATATTCAGGCCGAAGCCTGAATGTGTTGCTCACTCATGTGTTGCCATGATAGAATCCGTGATGGATGCCCATTCGTTGAAATCACTACAGCTTTTCTGCCATGTGTTTTGAGTAGTTTTTATTTTTATTGAGTTATTTTACTTGTTTAGCTAAGTCATATTTGAGTTGCGCTCAGTCACAGCTGGATGAGTTCAGATACATGCAAATTAAGCTCTGTCCTAGCCGAATAAGTTCAGTAATATCTAAGTCATAGCCGAATTGAGTTCAGTCATATCCGAGTTGAGCTCAGTCAAATATGAGTTCAGTCATTTTTGAGTTGGGCTGAGTCATATCTGAGTTAAATTCAGTCATATGCGAGCTGAGCTGAGTCATATCTGAGTTAAATTCAGTCATATCCAAGTTGAGCTGAGTCATATCTGAGTTAAATTCAGTCATATGCGAGCTGAGCTGAGTCATATCTGAGTTAAATTCAGTCATATCTGAGTTAAATTCAGTCATATGTGAGCTGAGCTCAGTCATATCTGAGTTAAATTCAGTCATATGTGAGCTGAGCTCAGTCATATCTGAGTTAAATTCAGTCATATTCAAGTTGGGCTGAGTCATATCCAAGTCAAATTCAGTCATATCTGAGTTGGACTGAGCTCAGTCATAGCCAGATTGAGTTCAGTCATATCTAAGTTGAGCTTAGTCAAATCAGAGTTGAGTTTATTCAGATCCGAGTTGATCTCAGTCATATCCAAGTTAAGCTCAGTCACAGCCAAGTTTAGTTCAGTCATATCTGAATCGAATTCAGTCATATCTGAGTCAAGTTCAGTCATATCTGAGTTGAGATCAGTCACAGCCAGATTGAGTTCAGTCATGTATGAGTTAAGATCAGTCACATTCGGATTGAGTTTACTGACATCCAAGTTGAGCTCAGTCATATCTGAGTTGAGTTCGGTCAAACTCGAGTTGAACTCAGTCATATCTGAGTTGAGTTGAGTCATATCTGAGTTGAGTTCAGTCATATGTGAGTTGAGCTCAGTTAAGCTCAGAACTCCGTCTATGGCCTATTGGTGGATAGAATGGCTGAAGATAATTTCACCCTCACACCAGACATCCCACAACTAATAAGTTTGTGGCTCTGAGCTTTCCAGTTTTGTTTTTTGCCTCCAGCGGAGCCTCATAATACTCAGATAAGTACCGTTATGATTCATTATCTCATCATTTTGCATGCCTCTATTGTATAACAGCCTTGCATTGCACATTTCTTATTGTCCAATGATTTAAAATGCTCCCTTGATTTCTTAGGCATATGTGCTCTTTTAGCTTAGATGGTCAGTTGATTGTATTTTGTTGGATTACCACAATTGTAATAGCAGATCTGAAGCAAAAAAGTTTTATATATATATATATATATATATATATATATATATATATATATATATATATACAGTCATATATAGACACTCTGCCTAAGGAGAAATGAAGGCTGTTTTGCTTGGTTGCTAGAGTGGCAAATAGCCTACTGAATTGCACTTGCAAAATTAAAATGTTTATGAATTTGGCGCTTGGTGGGTATTAATTTCAGGCCCTGGTAAATGTGAACACTATACCAAACTATCCAGACTTTTGCTGGAAAAAATGTGTTCAACAAAACTTCCCTCACAGCCAGGCAAAGTAATGAAAGTAATGTCAGTAAAAAGCATGTTCAGCTGCCCCTAGTTCTAATTACATGGACCCTCTGACACACAGCATTGCTTTCCCTTGCTATATGATGTAAGACATTTGATTCAGCTCATGAAAAGTAGTTGCATCAAGTGTGTTAGACTAGCAAAATACACACACACACACACACACACACACACACACACACACACACGTATGTGTATACTACTTTTTTAGTTGATATTGAGGCACCTACCTATAGATCTATATAACCTGATGTTATGCTGTAATGAACTAATGCTTAGTACAACAAGTGTGTGTGTGTGTGTCTGTTGAGGCAGCTTAAAACTGGCATATAAAAGCTGTGACACTTTTAGGAAATAACTGTATGTTGTGGGTGGTCTTCAGAGTGGGGTTGTCTCATTTTCATGCCACTGTGGTTATTGCTGCACTCTTCAAATGGTTGGTCTTGAAAGGTTTCTAAATAGTTCTTAGCTGGGATGCGTGGTTTAAGGACAAAACTCTAATTTATAGAACCTTTACTTATTAGGCCTCTGTCTTACAGGTTCCATTACTTAGGAATATTGATTCATTACAGTGTTATAATAGGAACAATTACCCTTCACCTTAGTTTAAGGGCTCTTCTGTCAATACTATGTCGTGTACTTCATAGCACATTTAATTTCCTCTTGCAATTATGGCACAAGTACAACCCAATTTCTGTGCACAATGTAAATAAAAACAAAATGCAGTGATGTGCAAATTATTTAACCCCTATACATAGCAAATGCAAATTTTAAAACTGATAAATGTTTTTCTTTTTTAAATATACACACATTTTGATGCCAACAACACATTCCATGTAACTCTTATTTTATTTTATTTTATTATTATCCTTATTTTCCTGTAAATAGTCTAGAGGTTTAGCTTTAATTTTTATTATTTATAATGTTGATAAGGTTTATACTGTTTCCCGTTTCTATTACTGAGTGCCTTACTCCTGTTACTCTGCTGCTGCTGTAATACTGGGAATTTCCCTGCTGTGGGACTAATAAAGTATTATCTTCTTTTATCTTATCTTATGTAAGATGGGACAGGGCAACAAAAGGCTGTAAAGTTGTGTCATGCTAAAAAAACACCTGGTGGTTGATTAAAACCAGTCAATAATATGATTGGGTATAAAAAAGCATCCCAGAGACAGTATTTCAGCAAAGATGAGGTTCACCACTCTGTGAAAGATTCCACGATCTAAAGCAATATATAAATATCCCGACCTTATTTAAAATGGACTGAGGTCAAGTGGAAAAGTGGTCGAACAAATCAACATTTAAATTCTTTTTGGACATTATAGACACTGTGTCCTTCAGGCTAAAGACCCCTCACCCTCAGCTTGTTATCAGTGCACAGCCAAAAAAAGCCAGTTTTCATGATGGTGTGGGGGTGCATTAGTGGGGTTGTATGATGTGACATGAAGTCCCAAAATATGTAGGCCTCACGTAAACTGTTACCAGACTAACAAGTCTGAAAAGTTGAACTATAAATAGTTTAGAGTTGCTGTTCAGCTTGGTTTTTAGCATGTCTAGAGCACTCTGGCTCCACGCTCTGTGGTCCTTTGCCTTTCCAGAATTGCAAATCAGCCACCAGACGGCCGAGAGAGAGAACAGTACTGACATAAAGAGAAGTTGCCAACATTTTCACCAAGCATGAAGTCTCACGCACTCTCTTTCTCTCTCTCTCTCTCTCTCTCTCTCTCTCTCTCTCTCTCTCTCTCTCTCACACACACACACACACACACACACACACATACACACACACATACGCAAACAAGGTGAAATTCATAAACAGTCACTTTTTATGAGCAGCCATCATATTGTGTAGTGGTTGACCATCTGTTTCTAAAGTGCTCTGTTTCTTTCACTTCTGTCTTCAGTTCTGCAATATGGCCAAACTGGCGGAGTTTCTGGTGATAAGCCATGTTGGTTTGAATGCAATATGAAGCTTGTTACTTAGTACAGTATATTTTTTTAATGCATGTACAGTCATCTGCAAAGTTTCAGCACCTCTGGTAAAATTACATGTGTTGTTGATTTTGAAAGTTCCTCTTTCAGGGAACTTTCCTCTGCAGGGAACACACACTTGAATTTAACAAATTGGAAAAACAGCATGTGGCCTGTGAAAGAGTTGTGACACATTTTATATTGAATTTTTTGAATATTGATATTGAAATATAATTTATATTGAAATTGTGTGCTACGATTCACAGAACATTGCCACAGTTAAGTCATTTATTTTTATACTATGCTTGTCTTTATTTTAGTTTGTTTAGTTTAATAGATTTGCAACATTTTATTTTACTAGACGTTTTTTCCTAGAAGTGTGAATTCTAATCAGGTATCAACCAACACTGCATATTTTCTAGATGCTTATTATGCCCATGTTGCTTTTTAAATATATTTTTATGGTATTTTAATAAACTTTTATTTCTTAAATGACATTTTAGCTTATTTTCTTACAAGTATGAATTGTAATTTGTGTACCATCAGATATGTTTTACAACCTCCAGTTTATTCATAAATATTTTTATTTTATTTTATTTTATTCCACAGAGATTAATAGCTCATTTGACATTTGCATTGTGGTCTGTCCTTTTTCGCTCTGCACTACCGTTTTCTCCTGCTGGTCACTGTGGGCACCTTTCCAGTACCGGAATCATATGTGCATCAGTAACGCAAGATAAAAGGTGTGAGTACAAAGTTCAGAAAGGAAGCACTCAGAGTGAAGGTGACAGTGAAAGATAAGAGGACATGACAAGAGTGACGAGAAAGAACAAAACAGCTCAGGTCTAAAACATGTCCTCCTGTAGAGAGACTCTGCTGCTTCAGAGTCTCCTGTGTTTGAAAGTTCACTGAGGTCTGAAAGAGCTTGAGAAGCTTCTGTCCTCTGCAAGTGAATCAATAAGGCTCCGAGTCTAAGTCGACACACATGCCTGCACTTCTTTAGCTGTCAGTATGTGAAGGAACCTGTAATGTGATTTAATATGCTTTTCTCCATTGTTGCATCCAGCACAGTGATTTTGACTGAGGAGTCAAGAAAGCTTTGTACTGTTACAGTCTCGTTTGTTTGTTGTACTAAGTATTAGTTCATTACAGCATAACATCAGGTTATGTAGATATATAGGTAGGTGCCTCAATATCAACTAACAAAAGTATTATACACGTACCAGTAAATAGGCTTCTGTTTATATATATATATATATATATATATATATAAATAAAACCTTGTGTCTTCATTGACATTGTTCAGTTTTTGACAATTTGAAAATGCCTGTTGTCCTTTACATTGTATGTCAAATTCATGGTGAATGGACTAAAAGAAATGACCCAAAATGACTTGGAAGAAAATCTGGTTCCATTGACTTACATTGAAAGTAAGGTTTTTTCCTACTCCTGTAAAGTTTACATTTTGGAGGTATGAGTTTTTCTTCTGACAATATATATATATATATATATATATATATATATATATATATATATATATATATATATATATATATTAATATGTATCAAAATAATATACATTATATGCTCAAAAGTATCCAGACACCCCTTCTAATTACTAAACTTAGCTTCTTGAATATGTACACACTGGCTTTTCCAATAGAGTGGAACTATGTTCTCTGGTGTTTCTGGAAATCCATCCACACCTTTGAGATGAGTTAGAATGGTGATTGTGATCCAAAACTAATTATCCAACAGTACCTGACCTCACTTTTTTGGTTGAATGTAATCAAATCCTTACGATAATCTTCCAACATCTCATGTAAAGCCTTCTCAGAAGAGGCTGTTCCTGCAACACAGGGGGACAAGCCCTAAACCAGGGATGGATTACAGATCGTGCCAATGCCCAGGGCCATTATATTTTAGGTGATTGTTTTGTAATTTCAAAAACTATAGGTCATGTCTGCTTCTCTTGTTTGGATGTATTCTGCATATTGAGTAGGATGTTTTCATGAGGTATCACATGAGCTGTAGTGGAGTGCATACTTTAAATCAACAACTGCCCTGTTCCATTTTTCACAGTGTATGAGGGAGAATGGTCTCAATTAAAAGTCTAATAAGGGAATCATTACTTACTCACAGGTTGTAACTGACCAGTGATGTGGTCCAATTGAATCTTATTATTCATTTTAAGTATATCTGTTAACAGTTTTCCTCTCTAGCCATTATATATATAGGTTAGCCTTACTTATGCATCCAAAACGTTATAATAAAAAATTATATTAATAATCATACTTTTCAGTGTTTTTTATTCAGACCCCTTTAGTAATTACCACTGAAACATCGCATTATTATTATCGTGCCATTCAATATATGCATTATCATTATAATGATTTATTCACCAATTTGCTGGAACTCATTTTGGTTTTGTTGCCAGAGACATGATGCAGCACCGGCTCTGCAGCCATTCTAAATTAAACTGTCTACACAGCCACAGGAGAGACTGGCATGCGTGGCATAAATATTAATCACTTCACGCTACAGTTTCCCTCTTCAAGAAACATTCGAACCATGATAAATATCTCAGAAAGAGTCGGATTGTTTTCTAGCCTTTCATTTTCATTTTCATCCTGTTGCAGCTTGCTGCTCCGGTGCAGGTTCATCTACACTTATCTCAGAACGTAGGAAAACATTCTTAATGAACAAACCCAGTTTCATGAAGGTTGAGATAGTATATGAAATATGAAGTTGAGATAGTATGTGAGCACATAAAAGCAATGATTTATTAATCTGCTTTAAAGCAACATTATGTGGGAATTTGGTATTTCTTGCCATTGGGGTCCCCTGTACAGCCGAGTGTAATTCATATAATTAGCGTAATTCATTTATACCACTGTTGTAAATACATAACGCACTTTGAGACCCCCTCTTGGACAGCTGTATATGTGTATTTGTTGACAAGCTGAAGGATTCAGAACTGAAAAAATCTGAAAGAAAACATCTGAAGTGAAAGAACCATGTCAACTGACTGCTAAGCCAGCTATTACGTTATTGTTTACTAGAGAAGGCCAGCTCAGCATCTGACTTGCATCTTTTTATCTCTTTTAGCGCCAACAAGTAAAGGCCAGTCTAAGATTTACCCTTGTCTAGTCTCTTGCTCAGTCATTCTCTCTTTTTTGCTTCCTCTTTTTTGGCCTCTTTGCTGCCTCTGTCATGATGTCCATACTGGGATTACTGAGCGGGCGTCTTCTTACAGCTAGCTAAAGAGGCATAGTTGTTAATGTGTGATGTGGTGCCGCAAAACATTCCGCAATTCTCGCAAGAGGTCTTATGCCAGCTCCTCCAAAGTTACATAGTGCTATAGTAGGCTTTCTGGAGCCAGAGTGGTAATGACACCATTTTCCCTATTATAAATCAGTGTGCTGTCAGTATTATTTCAAAGCTGTTTTCTGAAGGTACAATCGTTACAGCTACATAATGTTGCTTTAACCTGTATTTAACCAAAAACAGCACAAGGACAAGAGTTTTAATGTTTTATCTGATCAACTTCATTCTATTTTGTAAATATAAGCTGATTCTGAAATTGATGTCTGCAACATGTTCCAAACAAGTTGGGGCAGGAGAAATTCCAGAATAGGACCAATGTTAAATGTGCAGTAAACATTATAAAAGATGGGCTATAATAATGCCTGGGTATAAAAAAGCATCTTGAAAGGCCTAGCAAGTATGAGTTGAGGCTTGCCACACTGTCAAAAAATGAATCAGTAAATAGTCCAACTGGTTGACACAGATGCTCCTCAATGAGCATTCTTTTCTGGGAATCTGGAGAAATCTCAGTGTGCAAAAAGACCTTCAACTCATTCAATCAGCTCAGGAATAATTTGATTAAGCACTGTCACTGCATCCACAAATGTAACCACAATATATAGGTCAACCACATCTAGAAACACTGCTGATGGGGTTTAGCTCATCTGCAGTGGAAATGTTTATTGTGATGTGATGAGTAAACCTTTCAGTTTACTCTGAGGGTTTATAGAAATAAGGGACAACCAAAAAGAATATCTGTGAAGCCATCATTAATGCTGAAAGATATATACACATTTTGGGGCAACATGTGCTGCCTTTCAGACACCATCTTTTTCAGTGACGTCCATGTTTATTTCAACATGGCAACACCATGAATCATTCTGCATGTGTTGCAACTATGTGGCTGTGAAATTTAGAGAGTGCCGGCGCTAGACTGGCCTGCTGTCTCCTGTTGAAACTTGCGAGTTGGCTTGGTGCAAAAATGTCAGCCATGTGGGAATCCTTGAGGCCTGGGGAATCTGAGGCCAGATTCAGTTTTGTTTGCAATATCTTCAACACATTGCAACCCCTGGTTCCACCACCACATTTTATTTGGTTTCCAAAACCACCACTGAAGCAACATGTGTATTCTAAGTTTTTCTATATGTATTGTTGATAAAGGTGAAACAGCGATTGGACCTTATCTCAAAATTATGGCAACATAATATCTCATGCATCAAGTTCTCATAAACATTCCATGTAATAGTTTTCTGTGACAGAGATTTTAGAGGCATTAAAAGCTTCGGATGTCTGGTTCCTATCACATTCACATTCCCTGTTTTACGTACAAACAAACAGAATGAAACTAATTCCATCTCCCTGCATTTTTTCTGAGTATATGACCACCCACATGTCTGGCCGGACACTGAAGGAGGACTGACTGTCGAGCCTTCCTGCTACCCACTTCAGACCAGCTGCTCACACCCCAGCTACCGCCACCTGCCTTGGACTAGCTGCCTGGAAAACTACATTGAAGTTTTCATGGACTCCTAACTATTACTACTACTAATACTACTGCTATTAAAATTAGTAGTATAATCATTTGTAGGTAGTTTGACCAGAGGAGGATGGGTCCCCACTTGTGAGCCTTGGTTCCTCCCAAGGTTTCTTCCTCAGCTCTGAGGGAGTTTTTCCTTGCCACTGTCTCCCCTGGCTTGCTCAACGGGGGGTTTTACATTCTTGTTAAAACTTTGTCTTTTCTGAAATTCTGTGAAGCTGCTTTGTCACAACATCAGTTGTAAAAAGCACTATACAAATAAATTTGATTTGATTTGATCAATTCTGACTGGGTAAATCTGAACCATTCAGTCATGCAGAACTTTAGAAAAATCAGTGGAATTTCTTCTAAGCTAGTTATTTCCAAATGTCTATCTTACAATGCATTCAGCTAATAGAATTATATTGGCAGTCAATTGGTCCTCTGTCTTGTCTACAGGTGTCCTAGAAGGGAGAAAATCACAGAGTGGGCAGATCCTCCCTGGGGCACCAATGCTTAATATACAAGAGGCAGTTGAGTGGGTGCTCATAATAAGCTTTGGCAGAGAACCAGATGTGTAATAATTCAAGCAGCCGAAGTGAAAATGGGTCCAGCCGAAGAAGGAAACAAACCACGCAAGGAGCGGGAAAGACAAGATGTTCGCGAACACCTCTTACCCCAAAGCACAAACACATTTTTTCCTTTTGCATCATCACCTTGTGCAACACCCACAGAGAGCATTTAGAATGCAAGGAAGTCTTTTTGATTTTTACTTCCCACCCCACCTTGTCAGTTAACGTGCTTTAAAGTTCCATTGCTTAGTGGGAGGAAAAACATTTAGACTCACAAAACACACGTTATTAAAGTCAATTGCTGTGTAAGAAACTCTAGAGCGAGGACACATTCTTACCTTATCGTCCCTGCCATTTCACAACCTCATTATTTTCAGTTCTAATATTTTTTTGGGATTTCACAGCAGCTGCTCTTCACACAGCATGAATAGTTCATGACAAACAGATTAATAGACATGGCCCAACGTTGGATTCTCTTCCCACTGAAGCCATAAAATTCAATTTGAAGTCCCTCAATTGAACTGTGTGTTTTTCTTCATTAAAGCTGATGCAGTATATTTCACTGGAAATGTGTCTCATTGGCAAAATAAGAAAACCAGAAGAAGCCAATACTAATAAGAGTATTTTTATTGTGTTCATATTATGGGTTTTTCTCTTCGGTGTATTTTTTATTTGTGAAAGGGGTCTTCAGATTGATGGAGAATGTGCTGTAGGTGGTTCTATATAGCAACCTTTTTGAAAACCATTCTATATAGCTCCAAAAAGGGTTCTTCTATTGTTACGATGTCAGACTTGTTGCAATAGCCAGACTTTTTAGTGCTATACAGAACCATCTACAGCACATTCTTCATCAATCTGTAAAACCCTTTCATGAGGCAAAGAACCTTGTGATCATGCAAAGGGTTCTTTGAGTGTTCATGGTTTTATATAGAACCATTTTCTTTACTAAAGAACCCTTGAAGAACCATGGTTTTTAAGTGTGTATCATATTTGACATGCACACTGTTTATTCTATTGTTATCAAAATAACAAACACGTCTCCAATATGTCTCAAAGTTCTTGTCTCCAGGAATTACAAACATTCATGTACACTCTCAGAAATAAACTGTCACCGGGATGGTACCCTTAAGGGGAGATCTCAGCACCTTTAGTCAGGGAACATAATTGTACCATAATCAGCTGAAATTATATGTTCTATGTTGACTCATTATCAGGGTATATATAAATATACTGCCGAAAGGGGTCTTTAGAGCAATGTCTTAAAGGAACCATTTTTGTGGTAGAAGAACCTACATATAATGTTCTACACAATTGAAAGGTTTATACTGTATGTTTTCTTAAGTGTGTATGGTCATGTAGAGGAGCTGGGAAGCTGATCTGGCATCAGTCATACACAGAGATTGTTTGAAAAGTACGTTTGGCCTAAATTTTACAATAATTTTCTTGCAACCAATCATGGTAGATCTGCATGGGCTTGTAACTGATGCAGAAGTTGCAACCTGCATTCTTCTGTTCACCACATAGAATGACACTGCACAGACTGTTTAAATGTCTCCCACATGCTTATGCAACACACATTTTTTAGGCCTCCCTGCAGGGCTTTTGAGACGTCAGAGAGCAGCAGGGAATCCACGCCTTCTAATGCTTCTAAAATGAATACCAAGCCACGTCTGTGTCCTGTTAAGAGCCTCACTGTATAAGGGACTCTGTTAAAGACTTCAAACAAGCACTGCTGTCATGAAAAACATACTTGTATCTTTGAGTGGTGGCTTTATAGAAGGATAAAAAAGTTCAAAACAACTCAAATGGTGAAAAACATAAAAAAAAGGTTTTATAATCACCTCCCAATTGGTGCAGACATCTTTGGAAAGAACTGGCATCAATTAAAGCCATCTGCCATTAACTCACTATTACCTCTCTTGAAAGATTCCCTCAGGGGGGTTGGAGGTTTAGCGGGGGGATTGGGGGTTGGGGGTCTTGTCCACTCTGGCCACCCCTTTAAACCATGCATGCCTGATAGTGGACTGTAACTGCAAAATAGCAACACAGAAAGTAAAGTTTATATAAGTTCTTTTCTTTCTGCAGGCCTCTAGTCGCCATTCTGACAGTGGAATGGAAATCAACATGGATATTTTTAATTAACACAATCAGACCCCTCTGTGGTCCACATCTGTGTGTTAAGTTTTATGCATCTTTATGCGTTTGTCTATCTTTGCAATAATATAGTGCAGAAATACAGTTGAGATATTTCCTAAATCTGTAGAAACTTTCCATTCCATCTTATCAGCATGTGTATGAGACACACATCATCTGCCTCTCACGGTGTGTAACTGGTGGATTTGTGCATCCATCTATATTTTGCGTGAAACTGACCAATGGACACTCAGGAAATCACGAAGGGCTGAGCCATCATGTCAGAAACCCTTCATTCTTTATTTATTTGACATCAGAGACACATGTAAAATGAGGTGTGCAGAAAGGTTCACAGCAACAGCAGTTTTGGAAAGTAGCAACAGATATAATGGAGCATTTTAATGTGAAACATATGAGGATCACATCATATGCAAATGCAAACTTTAATAAAGGCAAATTTAAGATGATTTGGCCTTTGATCCCAGGGGGTTAATTAGGAAACTCTTGGATCTCTGTGTGTGAAAGGTTGTGACTCTGTGTTGAGCTGCTAGCAAGAAATGAGGGGGTGAAATGGGGGTGGGAACACCTGCTTTGTTGACAATGCTCCATAATGGCCGAGCCAAGATTCAATGGGGAGAGTATGAATGCAGCTTTCTTCATATCAAACAATCCTGTACAATTCACACAATAAAAACACTTTTATAAATGTTTACTTGCTTGCTCACCTACAAAGATCTGCAAAAAATCTACTAAATCAGAATCGGTTTACATTCAGTTTTGTAAATCATACACATTTCAATTGAAATTTATTACAGCAGCATAAGGAAAAAACTATGGCATAGTTTATGGATACTAAATGCCACTGTACCCCTGCTTGTGGCCCATCCCCACCAACAAAAGATGTCATTTGACTGGGGATGCCCAAACTTGCATATGGCTGTATACAATTTTCTATAATATACCATTTTGAGCAAATAGCACTGTTTAAGCACATTTAATAAACTGAACAACAAAAAAAAATCTTTTTCTGTGGCCCCCTTAGTGCCATGACCCACCAGTTTAAGAGCCATTGCAATAGGGGGAGAATTGGACTTGCAGGTGGAATTGGACGTGGCTAAATTGTGGAGAAAACTGGGTAAAAATCAAAAAATGATAAGCAGAAAGAAAATGTCTGGAGCTTTTCTTGTATCAAAGTTTCTTTTAGGCATGTAAAAGTGTTGCATTTCCGTTGTTGGTGAGTCTGAAGAAGAAATCAGAAGGCTTATACTGGAAAAAACACCATTTAACACTCTAAGATGAGGTACCTCCAATAGGCCTGGCTGATGAAAGCTTTCGTCTTGTTTTTGTCAAGTTGACGCCAATCGCGGTGTCATTAGTGATCAGAATCTGTGTATGCTCTCTCTTCAAAAGCATCGTGCCTGTTTTCGCTTCTTCCATCTCTTCCCTTCCCCAGAAATGCCTTTCAGCTGTTCTTCATTTCCATTTAAAGTAAGAAAGTATCATACAAAGGAAATTGAACGGCGCTACTTGCACCGCAGTCTCTGGAATGGAGCAGTAAATCCACTGCACCCCCTCCAACTACCCCCCTCCGAAAAAGTCCCTAGACTTCTGGAATGGGGATATTGGGGTAAATAAATCACTATCAGCCCGAGCCCACAGGTCATCCTCCCATCCTCTCTCTGTCCCTCTATCTCTCTACATCTCTCGCACGATGTCTCAATTGCAAGAACCTTTCGAATCTCCTCTAGACATGACCAGTGCTTGAACCGCTGCGAGAATTGCTTGCACCTTCAGACTGATGAGTTCTGACACCACCTGATGCCCCCACGGGAGGTACAATTGGGGGGAAAAGAGAAGGAGGGTAAAGGAGATACAGTGGGGCAAAAAGTATTGAAAAAAGTACTGATTGTGCAAGTTCTCCTACTTAGAAAGATGAGAGAGTCTGTCATTTTCGTTATAGGTACACGTCAACTATGAGAGACAAAATGAGAAAAAAAAATCCAGGAAATCTCATTGTAGGATTTTTAAAGAATTTATTTGTAAATTATGGTGGAAAATAAGTATTTGGTCAATAACAAAAGTTAAACTCAATACTTTGTAACATAACCTTTGTTGGCAATGACAGAGGTCAGATGTTTCCTGTAAGTTTTCACCAGGTTTGCACACACTTTAGCTGGTATTTTGGCCCATTCCTCCGTGCAGATCTCCTCTAGAGCAGTGATGTTTTGTGGCTGTCGCTGGGCAACATGAACTTTCAACTCCCTCCACAAATTTTCTATGGGGTTGAGGTCTGGAGACTGGCTAGGCCACTCCAGGACCTTGAAATGCTTTTTATGGAGCCACTCCTTTGTTGCCTGAGCAGTGTGCTTGGGATCATTGTCATGCTGGAAGACCCAGCCACGTTCCACTGATGGAAGTAGGTTTTGGCTTAAAATCTCACGATACATGGCCCCGTTCATTCTTCCCTTAACTCGGATCAGTCGTCCTGTCCCCTTTGCAGAAAAACAGCCCCAAAGCCTGATGTTTCCACCCCCATGCTTCACAGTAGGTATGGTGTACTTGGGATGCAACTCAGCATTCTTCTTCCTTGAGTTTTTACCAAAAAGTTCTATTTTGGTTTCATCTGACCACATGATATTCTCCCAATCCTCTTCTGGATCATCTATATGCTCTCTGGCAAACTTCAGACAGGCTTGGACATGTACTGGCTTAAGCAGGGGGACACGCCTGGCATTGCAGGATTCGAGTCCCTCTCGGCGTCGTGTGTTACTGATGGTAGCCTTTGTTACTTTGGTCCCAGCTCTCTGCAGGTCATTCATCAGGTCCCTCCGTGTAGCTCTGGGATTTTTGCTCACCGTTCTCATGATCATGTTGACCCCACAGGATGAGATCTTGCATGGGCCCCAGATCGAGGGAGATTATCAATGGTCTTGTACATAATATCAAACATTGTGGACAATGTAAAGGTTTAGGAGTTTCGAAGTGTATATCTCTGAAAATGTGCTAACAATTGTTGACTTTTATAAAGTCTACTTACACATTGACGTATATAAACTTCATTTCACTTCAGCTTGTTTGCTAACTTAATAACTACTTTAAATAACTTGGGCTAATCAATACTGTAGCCACATCTAAGTTAATACTTTATCTAACATTATCATACAGTGTTATTAACAACATGTTTGACTTTGATCAGCAGCAGCTAGGCACTTCCTCTCAAGATGAAGATGCCATTTTCTTCTCTTATCTACTAATCTAATCTAAATTACATTGAAATGTGGAAATGTGAAAGAAAATTTCTGTTTAAATTATACAGAAAAAAAACGTAAAAAGATGGATGTTTTTTTTACAGTGTAACAATGTTATCTGCTTGTTTAGCTACTTTAGCTGCTTGGTTTAGTTGAGGATGCTTGACCCTTCAAAAAAAAAACACCAGCATGCATCCAGTACTGGTCTAAGCTGGTTTATGTTGGACTGGTGCTGGTTTGGCTGGTCACCCAGCATTGTATACTAGTATCCAATATACAACATATCCTTGTTTTGCTGGTGATCAGCCATGGTCAATGTCAGAGTTAGAATTAGTGGCAGGGTTAGGGTTTGGTTTGAGATTGAACATTGGGTAAGGTTAGGTTTTGATTGTTTGACGTATAATATAAAGTCTGTTTTGTAACATAACAATACATCTACTTAATTTAAGCAATGCATCAACAGAACATCAAGATATTTACTTCAGTGTATTCAGATGCTTCACTACTACTAATTCACTGATATGCTGCTGATGTGTTGATGATACTCTGTAAAAGGTTTATCATGTACAAAAGACCACTCCAAATAAAGCATTACCAACCAACATTATCTCAAACCAAACCCTAACCCTGGCACTAATCCTAACCCTGACCTTAACCCTAACCAAAACCTATTCCAGTGAAGCTCCAGGTACAGAATGGCGTCAGTGTGTGTGTAACAGCTTGTTGAGGATGTTGAGATGGTCTGTTTTAAACCTGCTACATGTTCAGTGACCGCTCAGGTTGTACATCTACAGATATGAACTCCAAACAAAGTGAAAAAACAACAGAATTCAGCAGATTATAAACTAATTGTATTTACACAGTTAATTAAAAGTCTCCTGATAATCTAATGAATGTATTCACTGCTGCTACATCATTGGTATGTTGTTGATGTTACTGAGAATCTGTTAAGTGTTTATTTCATCTAAAATGGACCACTCAAAATAAAGTGTCACGCAAGAGTCAGTTTTCAAACATTGTCCACAATTTTTTGTTTTTTCTGTGTAGTGCACTGTGGGACAATTATTGTTATTGTGGGACAGTGTGATTGGAAAATAATGGATTTGTCAAGGACTAATGACTAAATATCACTGACCCACCTACATTCCCAGGATTCATTTAAGAGGTGACTTGAATGCAGAGGCACACCGGGTTTCACTCCTCTGCTAGTACTCAAAAAGCACTAAATAATCCATGTGGGCCTCCAGTTTTACAACCCTGGTCCTGCTCCAGTTGGCACTGAACGCCATCATGAAGGAATTAATACAGATTGCTAATCGCAGGGTTCCACTTTCGATAACGTTTAACATCTGCTTCAGAAAGGCTGACTCTAGCTTTGAAAAGGACTTATCTGGAGCTGCTGTCGAATGGCCGATCTGTCATTAGCCACTTTGCTCTATAATAGCAGCGCTGAGGGGCTGGAGAATTGAGTGGGATGCCCTGTCAAGTGTAAGGCAAGGCTCTCAAACTTGAGCTAACACAAACACTTACGCGTCTAATGCGACGGCGGCGAGGAGGACGAACGGAACCTGTCTAATTTCATTCACGCTCACAGTCATAATCTGTCTGCCTCGATCAGGCTCAAGAGGCGGCTCTCTGGAAGGAAGATGCCCTTTAACACTAGCCAAGAATGAGTCTCCTCTATCCACGTCTAAACCCCTAACCACAATCACGGCAACCCCTTTTGTTTTTGAAAATGATGCTTGCCCACGCTCCAATACTTTCACCACTCGCTCTCTGTAACCCGGAATATTATCTTTCTTGAACAGAAGAATTCAATCACTCCAGGTACTGGTCATCAGATGCATATGCAGTTTTTTGTCCTTTTTGTTGCCACAGAAACAGCCAGAGGGATCTTAAGAGGCAACTGTAGTAGCTGAGGGAAAGTGAGCATACTAACATATAGCTATTGTTAGAATAAAATCTCATAACTGGAAATGATAACTTTACAGGACAAGGAAAAAACATACTTTCATTGTAATGTAAGGCAATGTAACCCGTACTTCCAAATAGCTTTGGGCCATTTCTTTTGGTCTATTCATCATGAAATTTACACACGATGTAAAGTGCAACAGGCATTTTCAAATTATGTCAAAAACTAATAAAAAATGACAAAAAATGGAGATTCAAGATTTTGTTCCAATGGCAGCAATGTATTAACTGCTCCATTATTGAAGGAATATTCCAGTGTTTGTCAATCTAGTCTTTGTCTTCCACATCTGTATTACACCATCTAATAACACAGACAATCATTCAAATGCAATTCCCTATACTAAGAAAATAACTGAAAACATTTTCTAAGCTGTTGTTCCTTATGGGTCATGGGGGGAGCTGGAGCCTATCCCAGCAGTCAGTGGGCAGAAGGCAGGATCACACCTTGGACAGGTCACCAGTCCATCGCAAGGAATAGTAGTTTATGCAAATTTACGGTGGTCTGGTGCTGGTCTATTTCATCACCCAATATGTAAATGCCGGTTGACCAACATCCAACACACAATATATGACTGGGCCATGCTGGTCTATGCTCTTGTTTCTAGCAGGAGTGACTACATACCATAACATTGATGAAAGCATTCTACCAAAATACGTATCTGCATAAACATTTAGTGACAGAATTCAGCATCTGCCCACTGGCTTCAATCTATTTTGAATACAGGGAAAAGCAACAAAATGATTGCAAGTATGTTGTATATGTGACAGATGCAGATTAAACTTGAATGCAAAAGTCTTACCAAGGCTCTTGAATGCAAGCCTTGTATTAAAAGAACTCTTTGGCTGACATTAAAAACATAACTGTTGCTACATTAGTTGTAAACATGCCTACTTGCATCCTACAAGCAGCCACAGTAGCTGAGATTGAAATCTTTGAGTTTAAAGGAAAAGCCCTTTCTGGTGATGTATCATGAGAAGGGGAAGAACCTCCAATTCCAACTGCTTTGGAGTGGGTTTTGGGGCCAGGCTGTTTTCACTAGCTGTCAATTGCACAAAGAAGCCTAATAGCAAATGACACTGCTAGGAAGCCAAACGTTCTCTTATTGCATCTGTGTAACTGTGGTAACTGTCTTACTATGGAGAAGATAGATCAAATGGCAAAAATCACAAATCAGATGAGCACAACAAGCTAAAGGCTGGCTGGCTGTAGATCTACATACGTCACTTTGGCTGAAAGTTATTTCGTGCTAAATACAGACAGAATCATTGTTTTCTTTATGTTTTTCTTTCAGTTGTACTAATGCTAGCTTGGTTGTATTTATTGGCTTATTAGGTTATATCTATCTCCCTAAGCAGTATTGACTCAGCACTGACTCTTGCTTTTGGCTGTATGTTGGTTCAAGGGTAATTTGCACTCTAAAGTACTTGTTCTAGCTAGGATCCATTCTTTGAGTGGACAACAAAGCACTTTTTGAAGTCAGTTTGGATAAGAGAGTCTGCTAAATGCCATCAATGTAAATGTAAATGCAAGTTTATAGACCAGTGGCTAAGCTAGCAGTCTGGAGTTGTTGACACCACAGAGATTCCAAGTGGTTTTATGATGTATATCTCTAATAAATGATGTGAATTGTAGAAAAAGAACACTGATAAATGAAAATATGAAAACAATACAAAATCATGCAAACCAGTGAGGCTGTTTCATGCCAGAATGGCCCACAACGCTACATGGGGAAGCTAAGGATCTTCATTTCATATGGCCTATGTGACGGAATAGGCTACCTGTTCCACACCTATGAATAACATCTTCAAAATAAGGTACATTACAAAGAAGAGATGCTGACGCTTTTTGTACTGATGGTTTCTTGTTCAAAGAGCACTTTTGAAAAGAAAAACTGAACTGGTCTGCCCCTGTTGAGCAGCTCATTTCTGCGAGGAGGTTCTCTACAGGGTATTCAATTGATTATTCATTAGTCACTATGTTGTTTCATGTTGGAAGGGGGTAGATTGGCCATGTTTAATAGTGCTTCTGGTGCCTGGATAGATCATTTATTTTCATGCTAAGTGACAAATGTTTACTGACAGAGCGATTGAACTCAGTAACGCAAAGCAGACAATATGACTCGGTGGAATTTTGCTCGGATATTGCTTTCCGGCCTGTTATGCTTCAGAATGCGCCTGCATTAAAAGAAGCCAAAATCGTGATAGTGCTTTGGAGTTCAAGGCAACCATTAAAAGGGGAATTAAATAGAAGCTTTGTTCTATTATCTCCAATCAAATTCAATTTATACATGTACTCTGTTTTTTTTGTTTTTTCTAGAAGTCATAGAACATTTCGCTCTGGACCTTGCACACCAGCCATTGATAATGTATCTCACCTTAAGCGAAGAGAATTAGCATGAAAACACAAAATCTTCTGAAAAAATGAGCTGCGTTCAGAGGGAAAGAAGGCAATAAGCCCCTGAGCAAATATGAGAGGAAGGCTGTGAAAAAAGATGATATCAGCTAGGAAATTAAAGGCGGCCGTTAAAACAGAGGTGCTGACCAAAATCACACCTCACTTTAGAGTCACCGTACCATCAAGCAATATTTTGGCCTTGAAGAGTTTAGATTTACACAGTTTACCCTAAGCCCAATATGTAGACGATCAACCAGGGCTTGTTTCATGTCTTCTTTCAAGGCTAAAGTAGCTGAGAGGAATTGAACGCTTATAGCCAAAAGGTTAGCATAGTGCTTTCTGAATCACACTGTGCCTCAAACTGTGTGGGATATATATTTTAATCATATAGCACCACATTTAAACATATGTGTGTGTCTATTTAACAACATATGGTAGAACATGAATCATATATGGATGGCAAATATTTCTGATATGTGCGAGGCTCAGGTCATTTAATGTAAGGTTTTCTGTCACGAGTTCATGGTGTATTTCTTGCTTTATTGGATTTTTTGCTTTACAAAGTCTTTTGATTTTTGTATCAGATATATGTATAACCTATGAAGCAGACTACAGATCAGATATAGATCAGATATATATCAGACAGATATCCATGTATTATGCATATATTTAAAATATTTGATGCTTATGACCCTTTATCAGATTTCTGTATGCGTAGACCTGCTACTGTGGTTGACTTGCTACAGACATTGCCTTTATCTTTATATATTTCATATATAATCAGGTGAAGAATGTAAGAATTACAAACATTTTCACACACTGAGCAGATACTGTAGCTTTATACATTCTAGAATTCATTCTGCTGCTTTTGTCAGCAGTCATATCAATAAATTCAAGCAAGTCAGTTCCACTATCAGCCATACGTGGCCATGCCATAACACTACCTCCACCATGCTTAACAGATGAGATGATGTGCTTTGGATCATTCTGGTACAGAATCTTTGTCTCATCTGTTGTTGTTCAAGAACTGTGTAAACTTTTTAAGATAGTTTTTAGCAAACTCTAATCCAAGACCTCATGTTTTTTAAGCTTACCAATGGTTTAAACCCTCTGTATTTAATCTGATGAAGTTTTCTCTTAATGGTTTTCTTGATCTGGCCAACTGTAAAAAAATCCTCTGTCATCCATCACAGATGTTTTCCATAGCCTTTTGGGCCTCTTGATATTTGGGAGCTCACCACTGCATTCTATCTTTTTTTATTTTATGCTAAAATAACTACACTGCTCAAAGAAATAAAGGGGACACTCAAATAACAACAAAATCACACAAAAAATATCAATGGAAATCAAATTTATTAACCAATGGAGGCCTGGATTTGGAGTCATACACAAAATTAAAGTGGAAAAACACACTACAGGCTGATCCAACTTTGATGTGATGTCCTTAAAACAAGTCAAAATGAGGCTCAGTATTGTGTGTGGCCTCCACGTGCCTGTATGACCTCCCTACAACGCCTGGGCATGCTTCTGATGAGGTGGCAGATGGTCTCCTGGGGGTTCTCCTCCCAGACCTGGACTAAAGCATCCGCCAACTCCTGGACAGTCTGTGGTGCAATGTGACGTTGGTGGATGGAGCGAGACATGATGTCCCAGATGTGCTCAATCGGATTCAGGTCTGGGGAACGGGCGGGCCAGTCCATAGCTTCAATGCCTTCATCTTGCAGGAACTGCTGACACACTCCAGCCACATGAGGTCTAGCATTGTCCTGCATTAGGAGGAACCCAGGGCCAACTGCACCAGCATATGGTCTCACAAGGGGTCTGAGGATCTCATCTCGGTACCTAATGGCATTCCAAAGAAATGCCACCCCACATCATTACTGACCCACTGCCAAACTGGTCATGCTGAAGGATGTTGCATGCAGATCACTCTCCATGGCGTCTCCAGACTCTGTCACGTCTGTCACATGTGCTCAGTGTGAACCTGCTTTCATCTGTGAAGAGCACAGGGCGCCAGTGGCGAATTTGCCAATCCTGGTGTTCTCTGGCAAATGCCAAGCCTCCTGCACGGTGTTGGGCTGTGAGCACAACCCCCACCTGTGGATGTCGGACCATCATACCATCCTCATGGAGTCAGTTTCTAACCGTTTTTGCAGACACATGCACATTTGTGGCCTGCTGGAGGTCATTTTGCAGGGCTCTGGCAGTGCTCCTCCTGTTCCTCCTTGCACATAGTTGGAGGTAGCAGTCCTGCTGCTGGGTTGTTGCCCTCCTACGGCCTCCTCCACATCTTCTGGTGTACTGGCCTGTATCCTGGTAGCGCCTCCAGCCTCTGGACACTACGCTGACAGACACAGCAAACCTTCTTGCCAAAATTCGCATTGATGTGCCATCCTGGATGAGCTGCACTACCTGAGCCACTTCTGTGGGTTGTAGAGTCCGTCTCATGCTACCACGAGTGTGAAATCACCACCAACATTCAAAAGTGACCAAAACATCAGTCAGAAAGCAGAAAGGTACTGAGAAGTGGTCTGTGGTCCCCACCTGCAGAATCACTCCTTTATTGAGTGTGTCTTGCTAATCGCCAATAATTTCCACCTGTTGTCTATTCCATTTGCACAACAGCTGTGAAATTGATTGTCAATCAGTGTTGCTTCCTAAGTGGACAGTTTGATTTCACAGAACTTTGATTTACCTGGAGTTATATTGTGTTGTTTAAGTGTTCCCTTTATTTTTTTGAGCAGTATATAACCTTGTCAGCATCCAAATATTTATGGACCTTCCTGTAGGTAATGTGTTGTTTTATGCATCCTGTGAAGCATAATGTACTCAAAATAGACAGAGAACACAGGCTTTTTGCAAGGTTTTCAGGAAAGCCAGATAACTTACTGTCAAAAAACTGACAATAGATGATCTAACTTGGGAGGTCTCTACAACTCTGTATAATGTATTCTTAGTGTTATTTAGCACAGAAAAGAAGTTTACAGAGGTGGCTAATCTGTTTTATGGTAAGAGCAATATCTAACAAAATCTAATATCTTTTTGGCACTGATCTTGTGTAATGACTCTATGAGAGGTGTGTGTTTATTCGATTATCCATCTCAACAACCAGAATATCCAAATGTTAATCAATGCTTACTTACCTCATTCACACAGAACAAAATGGGATACTATTTACACACACACACACACACACACACACACACGCATGCACACACACACACCGGCCACTTTATTAGGTCCACCTTGCTAGTAAACAGTTGGACCCCCTTTTGCCTTCAGAACTGCCTTAATTCTTCATGTCTTACTTTCAACAAGGTGTTAGAAACGGCCCAAAATGACTTTCCATGATTCCATCGACTTACATTGAAAGTAAAGTAGGTTTTTTCCTTCTCCTGTAAAGTTGTCGTTTTGGAAATATGAGGTTTTCATCCAACAACAGCGATATGCTAAGTGTACTATATCATGGCGCCCTTGGCTCACAGAGGCCCCTGTGTATACATTAGCAATAGGCTAACTGTGTGTAAAGATGACATCATGTTTCAGTTTACGAAGCATCCGGTTTCTTTCAATTTACGAAGCGTCTGTGTGCTTCTTGGATGTATTTTTCAAAGAGGAACAGAAAAACCAAGCCTGTCTAACCCTGCTTCGTCTCTAACCTGAACCATCACTGGAAATCTGTCTGCCCTCAGGCAAGAGCTGGCCTGCAAACAGCATTCACCTCAAAGAGCCCCTTAAATGGCAGCCCAAGTCTTGAACTGTTCCAACCTTCTGAAGTTCTGCAACAGCTGTGTTTGCACTCCCTGCTATAAGAACAGTGCACTATATAACATGCCAGCTATTTCATAGTGTTTCAATTCTCACAAACTGTATTTACAAGGGTCCAGTATGGCTTTATGTAGGATTGCTAATCTAACTTGGATGCGATTATTTAAAAGCGCTCTTTGATTGTTATGTTCTAAGATTGGAGACACACAACTCAGATACTTCTAATTCAGTTTGAACCCCAATGAACTGCTTTTGGAGATGCTAACACCAGCTGTGTGTTTTCACTAAACAAAGTACATCTCACATGGTCAATGCCAGAGTTGGTAATGAGGAAAGTTGGGAGAATTCCCAGCAGGCCGATAGCATTTTGGGACGGCTGCTGTGAGCTAATGTATAAACTCATGCATATAAAAACAAGAACGCTCAGACACACTTCAGATGTTACTTCCAAGAGGTTAATCTGTTAAAAAATTGAACAGATTCTTTTAACTTCATCTGAAAAAACTTGGTGGAACCAGTGGCCCAAGGTGGTGACCTGTATGAGCACTATGGTTTATTTAAGGTGGAACTGACGTTCAAATAACATGCTAACATCAGCCCTGAGAAACTAGTGCATGAAAATTAGCGTGACAGTGTGAATGTGATACTGGCTGACACAGCAAGCAGTGCTCTACAGAATTCATACTAATGCAGTAGTTTTCATCTATGAACCATATGAAGATGGACAGCAGTGGCTAGAACTGCAAAAAACAAGGTGGCACTGAACAGACAAGGATAAAAAAAATCGTTAAGAGGATGAGGACATATCTGAGCAGGTGAGCAGTGAGAAGTACTGACCTTAACTTAAGTTGTAGCATATTGAGTATCATGATTATGTCACAATTAAGATAAAAGCTTTCACCTGTTTTCATTTTATCTCAAGCCAGCTATCTTGCTTATCTCAGTGTAGCACATAACCTAGAAACAGGTATAAGATATAAAGAAGATGAAAGTACACAGATTTTAGAAAAAGTTGATTTGTGTGTGGATCAGAGCCTAAAGAGAGTCTAATTGATGTCATTTCTTTTACAGTACAGAAAGTCTTGATTACAGAGAAAAAAGTCTTGATTGATCACAATGGCTTGTACGTCATGGTCATGCCTCCATGGCTTTCTCTCTGAAAGGAAGAGAATTTCCTGATGTGGGATTTGACATCGACCTCCTTCTTCCTGAAAAGAGGGAGGCACATCCCTGTTTACACATTCCTGTGTTGTAACAGTCACTGCCAGGAAACCAAAACTAATGAATCTCATTTTTTTTTGAGAACTCACAGACCCTCACACTCTATGCATATCATTTATTTATGCTTTAAAAATTATGTCTTGAGTGTTTTTTTTTTTTTACGTAAACACTGCAAATAAGTTGACGTTTGCTACAAAGTTGATTTGAGGACAGCCTTAATGAAAACTGCATCGCCATTATCATCATGTTAAAATAACTGTGCTGCATGATTCTCTTTCATGAAAGTGTGGATGTAAAAGCGCGAGGATGTTTTGTAGCTTCTTCACAGCGTGTGGTCCTTTTCCACTGTGCAGAAAACATAATGAAATCTTGACATTTCTTGCTTTTAGGCGAGCTTGCCAGGCCAGACTAGTTGCCAGGCCTTGTCCCTCCATGATAAATCCTCTCCCTGTCTGCTGGACACTAGGCAGTCGCCTTCAACAATGCCACTGTGGGCTGTGCGAAAGCCAATAAACCCATGAAAGATCTTGCAAACAGAGAAAAGAGAAAGTGAGTGCAACAAAAAAAGCCATCCAAAAGCTTAAAGCTGGAGTTTTAGGCCAAATTATAGATCTGATGATGTCAATTAGGGTGGATTTATGAACTTATAATGAATTCTCAGTAAAGGTCAGCACTTTTGTGTTGGGACAGTGTTCAGTCCTGCCTCAGGGTCAACAGCTGGGAACTAAAGCGCCGTGTAAGATGCAACAGTGCCCCCTTCTGGACGTTCAGCCCAGTGGGTGCTACAGATTCTCCAGCTTTACTGTCGATGTTGATAGTGAGAAGATGTGGGAAGCAACTACTTCATACATGCATTGTTTACTCAGTTACATTCGCCTTTAGTTACTAATTCTTGTTTTGTTGGTTCTGTTCCTGTACTGCTACACCTCTGACGCATGGACGTAGCTAGAACTTTCATTTCAAAATAATACATCAGTACAGCTACTGGAGAAAGGAAACTGAAAGACAGAACTGTGGTGTTGTAAAATAACTTAGTCATTCACAAGGAAGTGATAGATTTGAATGAAGTAAATGAAATGCTTTGCTCTTTTCAGTCCACGGTGTTAGCTTCATATGGACCGACCATAGACATTACACATTTAGGCTGCTCTCTCCACAGGATATACATGCTCATAAAGCCAGCCAGACAGCACTGTATAAGCTAACCTATAACACATGCATATTGTCGCTGTCCAAAGAAAAACAGGTATCTCCAAAATCTCCACTTTACAGGAGACAGTGAAAACCTTCTTTACTTTCCATGTAAGTTAATGGAAAGATATTTTATTTTAAGCAGTTTTGGAGCATTTCTATTGATCCAATCATTATGAAATTGTCACACATTGTAAAGGACATATGCTGAGCTCAAATGACGCAGAAAAGTAAAAATCGCAAAAAATAGATGTCAATGGTTTTCATTGAACAGCGACAATATATATAACTGTAATAAGAATGACAAATTAATTAATAAAGCTGATTTATTTTTGAGAGTTAACTCATCTTACTATTGAACAGCCTACGTCATAATGTAGCTCACAGACCAGCACTTCTGAAGTAGCCCATACACATTCCCTCACTTGTTTAACCTGAGTAAATTAGTCTATCATAGCAAGTTATACTAATTATTAAATGAGGCATTATCAGACTCTTATAACTGATGATACTACCCTGATGGCAGATTTTACCATAACATATGAATGATGCTTTATTAATGATTGCTGACTGTCTTACATCCCATAACTGGGATGGCTAAAAGGGTAACCATGCTTCATTCTGGGGTGGCACTGACCACCCCAGCCACCCCTTGGCTACGCCTCTGCTCTGATGCCTGATCTTCAGCATTTTAGTTAAGACCAAAAAGAGAAAAATAGAGTCAAATAAACGTCACTTCCTACGCCAATAGATGCTGGCTGTACTAGTCATTTAGTACTTAAGTCATTTCTGACCTGAATAGCTTCGTATATGTATTTTTTTAGGTGCTTTTATATTTACTTGAGTCAAGTACAGGCTTACACTGGAAAAAGCAATGAAAACATCTTAACACATTAAAAATAAGATAATATATCCCCCCCAAAAAAACAATGAACACAATTATTATTACATTTCACATACCGTGACACAAATCCAGTGAAACTGTACTAATTATGCTCCCTTTGTCCTAAAATATGCAGTTGATCACAGTTTTTAAGTTTAAATACTTCTCAGAAAAGCATGTGTTGTCATTTATCACATCACAATATACTACGTCAATATCATTATATTGTCCTATTACCCAGTGTGTTTATATCCTATGTCAAACTGTTTTTTATTAAATGGGCTCATTATTGAGGGAAATTGCTGCAAGAACTGTGTGCAAGAACTTCCATAGCCCAGTTTAGAATCCACAAAGCTTTGCTTTCTTATGTTAGAAAGCAGCACATCAGCAGCAGAAGACAAAGGACCACAGAGAGAGTGGTAGGCATTGTTGGAGACTTTTACTGCTCCTCACACTGTAAAAAACACCATCACTTCATATTCTCTTCAAGCATGAGAATTACACAGGTTTCACCCTTTACAGCTTATGTAATCGCTTTTGTTGTCAGTACATGCGATTTTACGGGAATCGTTTTTTCGTCCAGATGCTTCACAAAATTGGAGATCATTATGTAAGAGGCTCCGCCTCAGCAGCCAGACGGGAGTGAAACAAGAGAGTCTCTGTTGTTGGCTTTGACCGCTTTATGGGGGCTGTGGGGGGAGGGTTAGCTCCTCGGTCTAGCGTTTCCCTCCTACAGAACCGACGAGAAAGGAGAGAAAGGAGAATGAGTGGGAAAAAAGGGACAGTATAGTCTTAAGCATTATTGGAACCAGGCCAGATTCAGAAGTTAGCAGAAGTTCTCCAACATTTGAGTTTACAAACTTTTAAAAACTTTGAAAAATCTTGTAGGAGCTGCACTGTGCAAAAATGAAATAAGCGTCCAAGTGAACTGAAAAGCTGTACAGGGTGTTATATTCATAATGTGGATTTGTAATTCAGTAATCAGTCATGTCTCCCATTCATTTATGCAAATGTTTGCTTGATGAAAAGATGCGTTCTGTTGATTTTCTAAACATATAATAATTATAATGATAATAAGAATAAGAAGTCAACACTTCCCCTAAAGGGAACTTTAAATAAAATATGACTTTTTTCTGTAATTCATTCATTTTTTGCACATTTTTGTGTACAATGTCTGAGTTTACCATACTGGAAAAACAAATAATGTGCAGTATTGTGTTCTCTGGAGAGGCTGTGTTTATTTATTTTCACTTACAAAATCAACAAAATATGTATTTTGACCAGGGGTATTCAAACTTTTGCACACGCTTTTGCATAGCTGTGATTTTGCTTTGTTCAAGTCATAGCCAATGAGTGGGTCTCTTTAAATGAATCTGTAAGTGGGCTGAGAGACTTGCAGGGGTGGGAGTTGGTTATTTGTTCAAGGCTAGGGACTTGCTTAAAGGGGAATTCCACCAGTTTTTAAAAATTTCCACATACTTAAGCTCTTGAAATGGAAATCATTCAGACTAGGTTGAAATGATTCACCGTTGAGAAACATTTCTCCTCAGATTTCTATACAGTGGTGGTGAAAGGAACCGATGGGCCTGGTCTCTCGATGACAGATTTCTTTCCTGTCCATCTAACTTTAAGCTTAGTTTGATGTCTCACAATGGTGGAGCACTTTTTATTTGCTTACATTACCGTGCCAACTTAAGCTGCATGCCTGCTCCAGGGCAAGCTTCCATCTAATCAGGGAGGGGCACAGGTGGATCCTTCCTCTTCTTCATGGCAGTTGTGGTGTGAATCATGTGAATTCTATTACTTCTATAGCAGAGGAAGCAAATCACACTGTATAGATATTAAGAATATAAAGCAATTATGACTCCAAAAAGCACTAACATGCTGGCAGTGGCATCAGCGCTTGCTTTTTACCATCATAAAAGCTTTACTTTCTACATTTTTATGTAGATTTGTGCACATTAATAATAGTCTGAGAACTTAAACCTGGTTTAACAGAGGAAGTAGTTAACCACAGTTCCACTTTGTGGGTTTTGTGAAGCTGAAAGCGTCAATGTTGAACTTTCTTCATGAGACATGCCTTAGGAGTCATGATATCTTCAACACAAATGTATGCATTTTAATTACTATCTAAATGATCAGTGCACCTACACATGTCCTATGAGTTTGCACAGTCATATACAAAACTCTCGTCTAATTATAAGTTTGCATACTTAGGATTATGTTTGATTTTGTGAAAGTGAAAGTTAACACATCCTCAAAAGAGAACGTAAATATGGCATCTTTCTGCAAATTTTAGTGCACAATTTCTAGTTTACGCATATAAAAAGTCACGGTCAAGTTTTATTACACACTTCTAGAACTTAAGAAAAGCTCTGTTAGTTTGCATTGAAGTCCCTGTAGTTTCTGAATAATAAGGCTTTGTATGAAATAAACCTGGGTTGATAAGGTTAACCCGTTGGAAAAACAACATAAATGTGCTGTAAGTTTAGCACAGGCCACATTTTAACCCAAACTTCTGCTGTACAACTGTATGTGTATGTATACTATGTATAGGAGTTGACCAAGCATGTTTAATCTAAGTAAAGTAAAAGTTGGTGATTCATTTTTATGGTGTAGTAAAATAGGGGGAACTTTGTGAAAATATATTTTTTGAATATATATATATATATATATATATATATATATACACTGGCGACTATTTTGGATAGTCCCAAATAACACCCTGCTTGTACCCCTCCACTGTGTATGTATTTTTAATAACATACGTTTTAGACTATACGTTTTTGTCTAAAAAAACAATAAAAAAAAGCATATCAGTAATCAGGCAGTGTATTCATAACCAGTTTCAGAGGCATTAAACACTTCAGACAGCTGGTTCCCATCACCATCATTGTGAGTAATCCTAACCCAGTAACTAGAGCATTTCAGATGAACCCCTCTGAATGACTTTGTTTACATTGTAACCATTTAATTATGTAGCAATTTAAAAATGGGGTTGAATTCCCTGGTGTGTTTGGGTGATATAAGTGTGTGTTCTGTTAGCATTCACTCTTACACATTTAACATCGAACCAAAAGATGTAAACAAAGCTAAAAAAAAATAAATAAAAAATAAACAAAGGGTAAAAAGTCACAGCAGACTGAACGCACAATAACTGATAATGTCCACTGAACTTCCTCGGTTATGCTGTTCTGTCTTCTATCTGGGCTTATTGCCTTTATTCACATCTTGTGATATTACAGCAATCCAGCTGTAGCATGCAAAAGCAGGTTTAAATCCCTGTAACATCCTCAGCTGGCTTAATCTACAAAACCAAAATCTTGGCACATTAACAAGTAATATAATTTATGTGTGCAGTCACATGTGTAATGAGCAGTTCTAACTTGCTGCAACCTTGTATTAAAACCGAAACTAGGTGATAAAACACATGCAAGTGTCAAAACAGCATCAGAAGCCCTTCTTTTCAATTAGCTCTGTCTGTGGTCGGTTTAGGCGTCTTTTGTCTGTGTTGTTAATTTTTGAAGGGAACTGAGACTGGAGGTCTTGGCCCACTTATCTGATGATTTTATGGGAGGGGCTCACAATCGCTGGTTTGCTTTCAAACATTTCACACATAATTCCTTTTGTATAGCTAACACGCATTCAGTGGAACTGCACTAGAGCTCCCTGGACGCGAACCCCAGACCACCAATTTCAGGAAGACCGGAGAGCGGTTCTCTGGACCACTTATGGGCTCAAAACAGCTTTAACACCTGACCAAACGTATCGAACTCGCAGGGCTAGCAGTCCTGTTTCTGGAAATAAACTCTAGTTTGAAAATGCCTTGAATGCACTCTATTTGTATCTTGTATTCTGTTTGTATCTGTGTTTGTATCGTACAGATTGTGTCATATTCATTTCATCTTGATCTGTGCAGAGACTGCAAATGGAAATCATCTAGTTAGCTAACTTGGGTGCTAGTTGGGCTTGATTTTTTTTGTACATGGTCCCTGCATGAAGTGAACATAGTGAACTCACCTCTTTAGCCAAAAGCTATTACCGCTCCTAATAATCGGAGCTCCTATTACCACTAACCACGCCTGTCACATTGTATCATCTGACGGTTTTGTTAAAGCTCCCTTTCTCCCAGTGTAACATGGCTTAGCCTGAGGAAAAGAGTTATTTGCCTTGACAAGTCCCAGCTCATCATTTTACATCAGCATTGGCCAAAGACAGTTTTACTTTGTAGTCGAGGTGAATTGTTCTGACTGGGTGCATGCACCAACAAGTAGAGAAGGCATCTGGCCTGTGTTTGTATCCTCATTTGCCAAAATGAGTGGGCAGATTACATTGCTGTGGCTGTTCCCTGTCCAAGGGAATGCACTCTCATTCTCCGATACAGGGGGCTGATTACATTGCCATGGCTACATCACTGTCCCACAGGTCACACTTCAGTTCAGTGCCTATGTCTTTACGGTGGCTCTTCGGAGTGCTGTTTATCTGATGGTGATGGGTTTGGTGGTCTAAGAGGTCTTCAAAAAGAAATAAATGGCTAGAAATATATATGTTTTTGGCTAGAAATAAAAAATAAAAGTGGACTTTATTTTACACAGTAATGTGTCTGATTAAGTGTAGTTTAAACAATAATAGCAATCTTACTTCCTGATCTTATAATGCCAATAAGTCAGTTCATGTTTTGGTTGAAAAGATTGAAATAACCAACCCGATGAATCAAACATATTCCACTAATGACTCAAGCTGTCTTACTGTAAAATGCTTGAGGTTTTGTGTACTTGTGTGGTTTGCGGTACACATCCACTTGTGCCCCGTTTTTCAAGTGTGGAAAAGCACAATTTGCAAAACCACAGTAAACATGCTAAACACATCTTTATGTGCATATTGCAGCACACTAAAATCTGATTGCCTGTCATATTCATAAATTAAATTTACACTGTTGTGTTGTGTCAAGCTGAGACATGCTTCTTCTTTAGTTTAGAACTGCTAGCTAGGCTAACATTACTGACAAACAGAAAAATGAAAGTGAAAGAAAAATGAGAAAGACTTCTGTAAAACTGCTCTCAACTCATTCAAACCACATTTTCCTAAGGTCATGCAGGCTTGTCAGTGTGGTTTAGGACACATCGTGACTTACTGTGAACTACAAAACAGTATATAATGCAAGTGCATGTTTTTAGTACTTGCTGATACTCATTACAATACCATGAATCCATGAGTAACCTACTTAGAATTAAATAGTTGTTAATGTAAATGAGTGCAGTGTATCCTAAATCATCAAAATCTAGCTGATTTTAAATTATGTGCACTAGCTGGCTATGATACATTAGTCACTTTGAGTAGTGCTACAGTGAAGAAGAGCAGGTTTTGTTCCATGTCAGAACACCACTTCTGTACAATTAAGTAAAGTATGTTTCATAGTTTTGATCCTCATCTGTCTCCTTCAACAACAATCTCTTATAGTACAGTGACAGAACAAATCACATCTCAGGAAACTCACATTTCATGTCTGATTGAGCTGTAATGTCCTCCAAAATCAGACCTATGCTGTGTGATTTTAGAAATCTAGTTCTCAGTTGAAGGAAAAGAAGGGAAACACTTAGCTACTATGCTCCTCTTAAATGGAACCAGTTAACAGACAGCATTAGAAGAGCCCTGACTGGACACTTTCAAATCTGGGCTGAAAACATTCCTATTTGAGCAGCTTTCAGATCAGTTTGAAACACTGGTAGCTCTACTGCTCTTCTCACCTCTAATGGCACTTTATTATTCTAATTTCCTTTTTAATTTGAAACATTCTTCTCTTTTATAATAACTAGACCTGCCAGAGTCTCTGCTGCCATGTTAATACTGTAATCTGTCACTCTTTACAGAACTTACTCTCTGTGTGTTTTTTCTCCTTTCTTTGTCAAATTAAACAGCTGCCCATCCTGTGCGTCTGATGCTGTTGCTTCTTCTGCCTTGATCGGGTGCCCACTGCTCGCCAGCTTTCTGGACCTCCTGATCATGCTGCTGCTGCTGCATAAACTAAAGCTAATCTAACTAACCATTGCTCTACCTGTTTTCCCTGTTTTGTGCTAGAGTGCTTTATACTAATACTATTTGCTACCCGGTGACGACCAGAGGAGGATGGGTTCCCCTTCTGAGTCTTGGTTCCTCTCAAGGTTTCTTTCTTCTACTCTTAGGGAGTTTTTCCTTGACACTGTCGCTTGGATTTTTCTGTTAAACTGCTTTGTGACAACACCTGTTGTAAAAAGAGCTACATAATTACACTTTGCTTGCTTGCTTTTCAAATCTAGTGTTTTAATCATGAATGACTGCAGTGCATGAAAGGTGCTATATAAATAAACTTGCCATATAATAATAATAATAATAATAAGAAGAAGAAGAAGAAGAAGAAGAAAAAGAAAAATATTTTAAGAATAAACTGACAAAATTAAGGAAATATATGTATGCATACTTATCTACACTCATCAGCTTTATTAGGTAGACCTTGCTAGTAAAAGGTTGGACCCCTTTTTGCCTTTAGAACTGCCTTAATTCTTCGTGGCATACTTTCAACAAGGTGTTGGAAACATTCCTCAGAGATTTTGGTTGGCTGTTTGAGTTACTGTTGCCTTTCTATCATCTCGAACCAGTCTGCCCATTCTCCTCTGACCTCTCACATCAACAAGGCATTTTCGTCCACACAACTGACCGCTCACTGGATATTTTCTCTTTTTCGGACCGTTCTCTGTAAACCCCAGAGATGGTTGTGCGTGAAAATCCCAGTAGATCAGCAGTTTCTGAAATACTCAGACCAGCCCGTCTGGCACCAACAGCCATGCCACGTTCAAAGTCACTTAAATCACCTTTTTTCCCCATTCTGATGCTCGGCCTGCACTTCAGCAAGCATGCATTAAAGTGTGCAGTATTGTGTTCTCTGTAGAGGATGTGTTAACTTACTTTCACTTTCAAAATAAAAAAAAACATGCCATTAGACCAGGGGTGCTTAAATAAACTTTTGCGGTTGGAGCATGCATGCTACTCTCACTTGACATGAAACTGCATCCAATGTATGGAAATATAAAGCACCAAAAATGGTTTTCCATTGTTATAAGTATGACATCATAACAATAGCAAAACTCTTTCTGGTACGATACAGAACCGTTTTCAGAAAGATTCTATATAAACCCATATACAGTACATTCTCCATCAATCTTTTGCCTTTACTAACCATTGTCTTTACTAAAGAACCCATGAAGAACGATCTTTTTTTAGTGAAGAGTAGTGTAGCACACTCACCAACACAAAATAAGGTTCTTTCCACTCATTGCACTATTGGTCCGTTTAAAGAGCACTTAGCTTTCATGCTGTAGTTTCCAAGTTTAGTCTCCACTATTGCACTTACAACAACTTTGTGGTTACCTGCTCAGAAACTATACTTAGTATCTGTTAGAGCTTCATAGTGCAATGGCTTTGAAGTCATATATTATATATAGTATATGACTTAATAGAACATTAAGTACTATTTATCCCCAGCACAATGATCACCACAAAAACACAAAACTCAAGGTGAAAAAACACTACAATTAAATATAAGTTTGTGAGCTACAAAAAATGTGGGATCCTTCAGTCATATTACAGGTTTTGTTGATTTTCTAAAGGAAAACACATTTCTGCACTTTTAAATGCACAGATACTGCTTATTTGCAGAACTTAACATAATGGGGAAAAAAATGAAACATGGCTTCTACAACAGGACAATGACCCTAAACACACCTCAGAATACACAATGGTCTATCTCAAGAGGTGTTGGATAGACCTCAAAAGAGCAAGAATGGCCAAAGAATCTCACAGAACTAGAAGTCTTGCAGGAAACAGTGGGCAAAAAGCCCCCAAACAAAAATGGAAAGGCTCCTGGCTGGCTACAAAAAGCATTAAGAAACTGTGATACTTGTCAAAGACAGTGTTACAAAGAACTGACCATGCAGGATGCCCAAACGTTTACTTTGAACCTTTTCATTTTTTTGCTATTTTGAAAGTGGAAAAGATGCAAATAAAAAAGAAACTAAAATAATAAGGTGTCTATACTATAATAATAAAGTGTCATCACCAGTCAAATTACAGGTTTTATTCATTTTGTAAATGAAAATAAAATAGTAAAGACACTTTATTTTTGCACAGATAGACATGGTGCACTAAAAGTTGCAGATAAAAAGTTTATTTCACTTAGAAATTCAACAAGATGTCATTTGGGCAAGGGTGCCCAAACATTTGCACGCAGCTGGATGTTGGCCTTATAGAGAATTTCAGTATTTTGCCATTTTAATATTCAAGGGTTGCAAAATTGAGTTCAGCTTACAAACAGATTCATATAGTATCAAACAAAGGTTCTATGATTTGGAAACCTTTCTGGTGATATATTGAAAAAAAGGTTCTCTAAAGAACCAACATTTTGTCCAACACAGAGAAGAGCCATTTAACAATGCAAATAGCCAAATGTGCATTCCAAGTTGTCATGGTTCTATATGTAACCATTACTGAAAACCAAGTGGGTTTATATATTCATATAAAAGACACAGAGATGTAAATTAGACATTTCCTTCCGTTTTGGAGGCGGCTGTGGAAAAACCCCACTGGTTTCCAGTAACAAAAACGTCCTATAACTTCTCATCCAAACAAAAAAAAACCTGTGCTGATGACGTTGAATGTGGTATAGATATTTTTACCCAGGCATTTACCCAGTCCTGCCTCTTTGAAGTTGGAACTTGGTGGTCTGCATCTGCAAACTGCTCTTAGCTAACCCCATGAGGCCTGGTGGAGCTGGCCAATTTGTACATCTCCTGTACACACTTGTGTACAACTTTCTCCCAATATTATTACAAACCAACACTTTGTAAAACTGAATAGAAAAAAATATGAAAAAACTGCAATATTTAGAGCGCATTACCCCTACCTATACAGCTGAATTCACTATGATGAGGAAAAAAGCCACAGAACATGTTGTAATTGGTCTAAAGTGATAAAATATACCTTAAATAAACATTGAACAGCATCCATATGGAAGTATTTTATTTCATTCACTATTTAGTCAGGTGGTTTCACATGAAAACTTTAAAATTTGTGCTTCACTAGTGATACTTTTTTGATCCCACAACCGGGGAAATTCCACCTCCGCATTTAACCCATCCATGAAGTGAAACACCACATACACACTGTGTCACTTGTGAGCTGCTCATTAGTAATTTTGAAGTGAAGGAATTTCCTCATTTAGGCCTCATGCATTACATCCTTTTTCGGAAAAATGTCAAAAACACAAAAACTATTAGAAAATGCTCACATGCCTGGATTGTAGGGCGATGTCATACACCTCAAGAAGAGCTTTGTGAGCAAGTGGACTGCACAAAATAGAGAGCACCACAGTTCTAACAAGGTGACAATAAAGTGCTACAAATACTGTAGACTTTGACCTGATGCCATTGGACCTCTGCAGTTCAACATTTCACACAGATTCAAGGTGCAAAACATCACCATTTGCTGTGAGCTTATTACGTTCCCACAGCTACGCCGATATTTCTGAAATATCAGCACAGTCCTAATCAGGCTGAGTTATTTCTAGCTTTTCACATATTTCAGTTAGGTCACCTGGGGTCTGAGGGCATTTTCTCCATTTGCTTTTAACCCTGGAGAACCCACGGGGTCAAATTTGGTTCGTGGTTAATTGCTGCCATCTAAAATGAACAAAAATTAAAAAAAAATATATATATAACCTCAAAAGCCCAGAGTGCCACTTCCGACCCCTGCATAGTGACACCTATGTAGTGAATATTGAACTCAGCTGAGTTACAGTGTCAGTGACAAGATGGCTGCCCACATGCTGTTTTGTTGAGCTGCAAACCCAGGAAACTAATTTGGCTTCTCAGCAAATCAGAGGTTGGTAAAAATTTTGTATTTTTGTTAATCTGTTTGGTAATAGCTTGTAGAATGCATAGAAGTATGTTTTATATTCTTTTAGGAGAAATTAGTGACTAATTAGCTAGTTCAAAAAACAATGGGTCAAAAATGACCCTCTGGGTGTATTGGTCCTATGTAGATAGAAAATTGTGACAGTCTTGTATTTGGCTAAAGCCTTGAAATAAATGTATTTTTTATATGTTTTAGTAAGTTACCTTGCTAGTACAGGGGCAGAGACTAAGAAAGTAAATACCTCTTTATTTTTAGGGAGTATGGCCACTCCCTTTTCAAGACAGGGAAACACTAGTTAACACACACACTAGGGGGCAGTGAGCACACTTGCCCGGAGCGGTGGGCAGCCCTATCCACGGTGCCCGGGGAGCAGTTGGGGGTTAGGTGTCTTGCATAAGTACACCTCAGTCATGGACTGTCGGCCCTGGGGATCAGACCGGCAACCTTCCGGTCACAGGGCCAGATCCCGAAGCTCCAGCCCACGACTGCACCAGCAATGACACTATATGTCTTTGCTCTTGTGTTTTATTTTTTTTTAGCAGAGATCCATTTATGACATTTGCGTGGTTTTATGTACCAATAAGAGTCGCAGTACACTTTTACATAATCCAATCTCTCTTTTTTCCCAGTAAAATTTAAAAAGACTATTTGTTACTATGACTCATAAAATTCATGTAAATGACATCTATTCACTCAGACTGAAACACTTCTTATAACCTCAATATGAATGGGCTGCTGTAGGCTGAAAATATGGATATATGTAAATGCAGGATGATGGCTATATGTCAAAATCAGAATCTTAGTTTCTGTATATGAACCATATGAATGGGGGTTATCACGGTAATGATACCTTTACTACCAGAGGTCCCTCCTGTCACAGTTGCTCTTATAAACTGATACAAATCAAATGTATTTTCTTCATGTGGTTGCAATCAAGATTTGGGGATGCAAAGTTCGTTATGTTCCATTTCAAGTTTATAGAAGTTCACTTGTGAGCTTCAAAAGGATTTGAAACTTACATTTGAAAGTATGTACTTTTTGTGGTATTTGATTGACTTGTCTTTCAGTTTGAAATGGGCCATGTGGTCATGGGCCAATGGTGTTTGTCACGTTTAATTTGCTAGATTAGCTTTCTTCCAGGTTAAACTAGGCATGTTGAAAAGATGATGTCTTATGCCCATATTTGAGCACACACCATTACAAAGCTGTTTGATTGAAAATGAACTTGTGAAACAAATTCAGTCCTGATGGTTGAAGGTAGTACTTTTACATTTGTATTTATTAAATTAGCAGAAAAATATGTAAACAAATTGAGGCCAGATTGATATTAAGTAGCCTGAGAAATGCACTTAAACAATGAAAGCCAAACATGGCTTGACCTAATCTGCTATAAATGTAATCTGTAAGGGTAGAAAGTGCATAAATAGTAGAAGAAGTAGATGAAGAATGGGTCCCAAGTTTACATTGTCTGTAATTACTGTGTAGTTAGACATTACCAATACATACAGGAAAAATGAAAGTACTGCTGTTACAGATAGATTAAACATATCTTTATAGTTGTAACAGCATATTTTCTCTTGTGCAATCACACATATGTAATCCTTAGAATTCCGATGATGTAACACAATCATGCTGCCACCATGTTGGCAGGCTTCTTCAAGTTCACTCAGCAGTGCAGTGATGGTCTGTGTGTATGTTTGAGCACATTGCCTTGATTTTATTTGATTTGTTGCTGTAATTATAATAGAAGCTGAAATCTAAATTGCTGAGATTACCTACCCTCATACTACTTCTATAAACTCGCACACTCAATAGTATGTAAAAAAAAACATTACCATTAGAAATGCACTCATTAGTGTAGTAGACAATGTATAGAAGTGTGTATTTTGGGGCACAGCATTAGATCAGCCAGTGAGACATGTTCAACAGTCTAGCAGCCTCAGTCAAGTATGATCATAGCTTTGCTGTGTCACTTGTGAGCTGCTCATTAGTAATTTTGAAGTGAAGGAATTTCCTCATTTAGGCCTCATGCATTACATCCTTTTTTCGGAAAAATGTCAAAAACACAAAAACTATTAGAAAATGCTCACATGCCTGGATTGTAGGGCGATGTCATACACCTCAAGAAGAGCTTTGTGAGCAAGTGGACTGCACAAAATAGAGAGCACCACAGTTCTAACAAGGTGACAATAAAGTGCTACAAATACTGTAGACTTTGACCTGATGCCATTGGACCTCTGCAGTTCAACATTTCACACAGATTCAAGGTGCAAAACATCACCATTTGCTGTGAGCTTATTACGTTCCCACAGCTACGCCGATATTTCTGAAATATCAGCACAGTCCTAATCAGGCTGAGTTATTTCTAGCTTTTCACATATTTCAGTTAGGTCACCTGGGGTCTGAGGGCATTTTCTCCATTTGCTTTTAAAGGCACTTGATATCCATATGTTTCATATAAGAATGTTTGTTGCTACTTTCCAAAACCACTGCAATAACCTCAGCAGCTGGAAACTCTCTGCATGCTATTTCACATGTGTCTCCGTTCTCAACTGAATGAAGAATGAAGTGGTTCCGACATGATGGGTCAGTCCTTAGTGATTTCTTGATTGTCGACTGGTCAGTTTCACACAAAATGTAGGTGGACACACGTACCCACCAATTACACATAGTGAGAGGCAGGTGATGTGTATCTCAACACATCTCCATAGCCTCTGGATGTGAGTCGTGTACGATTGTATGTTTATTACACACTAAGGCAATGCAAAGTGGCTGAGCTATTCTTACAAACATGATTAAGACTTCTAAATCACCTGACAAATTGCTGAGCCAACAGAAACAACCCTGCCATCAGTCATATGTCAGACTTAAACTTAATAAATGACTAGAAGCATGTGCAAGAAAATTCCAACTTCCTTCAGCTCATTCCCAGGGACCCCGAGCCGCTTCCAGGCCAACTTGGAGATTTAATTCCTCCAGCGGGTCCTAGGACGACCCCAGTGTCTTATCCAAGTAGGCCGTGCCTGGTACACCCCCAACGGGAGGTGTCCAGGGGGCATCCGAATCAGATGCCCGACCACCTCAGCTGGCTCCTCTCAATGCGGAGGAGTAGTGGCTCTACTCCAAGCTCCTCCCAGATGGCCGAGCTCCTCACACTATCAAATAGAGTGTAGCCCACCACCCTACAAAGAAAGCCCTACTCATTTCCGCTGGTTGTATTCACAATCTCATTCTTTCGGTCATTACCCACAGCTCATGACCATAGGTGAGGGTCAGGATGTACACCGACCGGTAAACAGTGAGCTTTGCCTTATGGCTCAGCTCCCTCTTCACCACTACAGTCCGGTACAGTGATCGCATTACTGCTGCCGCCTGTTCCAGCCTGCGGCCGATCTCACGATCCCTCTTCCCATCACTTGTGAACAAGACCCCAAGATACTTAACCTCCTCCACCTGGGGCAAGTCCTTTCCCCTTACCTGGAGTGGGCATGCCATCCTTTTCCGGGCTAAGACCATGGACTCAGATTTGGAGGTGCTGATTCGCATACCAACCACTTCACACTCTGCTGCAAACCGCTCCAGTGAGTGCTGGAGGCATCCATGTGATTCAGCCAAAAGAACAACATCGTCTGCAAATAGCAGAGACGCCACCCTCTGGCCTCCACACATAATGCCCTCCTGACCTTGGCTACGCTTTGACATCCTGTCCATGAATATCATGAACAGGAGTGGAGACAGGGCACAACCCTGCCGGAGCCCAATGCTAACACTGAAAGGGTCCGACTTAACGCTGACTATACGAAAACAGCTCTCACTCTGGGAGTACAGAGATTGAATGGCCCGCAGTAGTGCTACATTCCATTTCTGGTAATAGAGCCCCCTAAATCTTACCTTTACAAGTGTTGGTATTGGTAGCCATTCTTATTTGTTTTTGTAAAATTTTCTGAAATTGAGATGTGTGCATGTCATACAGTCCACCAGTCAAGAAAATCTTCATCTTTATCTTCAACTTAACATCTTTATCTTCAACTTAATCTAGCATTTTCTTTGAGACTGCATCTGAGTGTCCACAAAGCTTTCATGTTTTTTATGATCATTCTGGTCTAATTTGTTTGGTATTAATTAACTTGCAGGGTTGTAGGAAGTTATGTCCAAGCATGGTCAGAGTTACAGCTTGGCTAGCAAAAATGGTGGCAGGGTGTTCTTAATGACATAATGAAATACTACACTGTATCAAAAAAAGTTTCGGGGCACCTATACATTACACCTACAGGAGCTTTATGACATCCCATTCTAAATCCATAGGCATTAATGTGGAGTTGCCCCCCCCCTTTGCAGCTATAACAGCTTCCATTATTATGGTAGGCTTTCTACAATATTTTAAAGTGTGTCTGTAGGAATTTTTGCCCGTTTATCCAGAAAAGTCACACACTGATGTTGGATGAGAGGGCCTGGCTCACTGTCTCCATTCTACTTCATCTGAAAGGTGTTCTGTCGGGTTAAGGTCAAGATTCTGTGATGGCCAGTCATGTTCTTCCACTCCAAACTCACCCAGTCATGACTTTATGGACCTTCCTTTGTGGTTGCATGTCTGTGGCAATAAGACCGAATGAAACACTGGAATTTAATGATTAAGAGGTATGTCTCAATACTTTTGCTCATATAATGTATGTAAAGGCAGAAAGCAATTATATTTGAATGAACTGCTGTTTTTCCAACAAGACATTGTTGATTGTAGAAAGTGTGTAATTATCTACATTATGAGAGAACTTACACTGCACCCGCACTTCAATGTTTAGTTAGCTGTAGTAGCTTGATTGTGTTGTGACATGGTAACCAAAGTTCTGGCTTTAAACCATTCTGAAATGGTTTGGAAAATGACTGCACAGTATAAAAACACTGTGTAAATATGGTTAATTGTTATAAAGCCAGAGCTATGGTTACCATTTAGCAATACAATCACGTTACTACTGTCATTTCTTGTACAGATGCAGTGCAAGTACTCTCATCATGTAAGTAATTACTCATCTGTTACAGTCAGAAAAGTCTAGTGGCGGTTTACCATCATCCTATTACAGGTGTAATTACATGAGAGAGAATATGCTGTTACAACTGTCAAGACACAATTGTGTAACTATATCAGCTGTACTGCTGTAATCCATCTGTAACAGTGTTGTTAAAGTCTAACTACAAGGTTATTGGAGACGTGAAGTAGGTGGAGCGAATATGAAGTGAAAGTGAAGAACAAGAATGAAGAAAAGAAGTGTTCTTTATTGTCGTAGATGAAAAGCAATATTAGAAAAAGAAGACCGGTAGAACAACAACAGCAGTAGACGAAAAAGAACAACCAGAAGAAAAGAATATGAAGAAGAAGAAGAAGAGAAGAAGGAGAAAAAGAAGAAAAAGAGAAGAAGAAGATGGAGAAGAAGAGAACAACATCGGGACAAAGGACTGGAGCAGAACAAAAACAATGAAAACAAGTTTAATTTGTAGTGTTTTTTTTTTTTTAATGGGACAAAAGTAAATGACAAAACAGAAGGGAAAGTATGGAAAGTGTGTACAATGCAGCGCCTGTCTTATAAAACCCCCCCAGTGCAAACAAAGAACAGAAGGTGACAAATCATCACAATGTAAACAAGGAGCATACGGACACCTGCTACGGCTAACAAAAATTCCCCGCACTGCCTGCGCAGGCTGTGTCATCTGCAAAGTGTGCATTGTACTCAATTAAGGTTTTCCTCTGGCACCTCAAAGCCCTTCTGCTGTTTCTTCTTTTTCTACACTTTTCAGTCTTTTTCGCCATAAAATAATCAGAGAAACTTATTCCCTCAAGCAGCACTGTGTCTGTACAGTTTCATTATAGTTACTTTCATTTCTGGCTTTTTATTGTTGCTGTTGTTTTCTTTTTCTCAAACACGTCTTTCCCGTTTGAAAGAGTTTGAAATCAGTAATTACATCCAGCTTCGCGAACATAAAACTCCCTCTGTTATCCATCTCTCTGGGCTTGCCTGCCTCCCCCCCTCCTTTTTGGTCACAGCCCACCTCCTCTCTATCTAAAGAACTGCTGCTGACTCCCAACCCACATTCTTTCTGAAGCCCTGTTTGAAGCAAGTCTACTACTTTTTGCTCTTGGCTGAACGCAGGCAGGAAAAAAAGGGAACATGGACGGGAAAATGACCGGAGGTCCGAGCATGGTTAATGCCCCAACATACCTGGGATGGTCTATCTTCAACACACTGTGCTGCTGCCTTCCTCTGGGAATTGCAGCCATTGTGTTCTCCTGCCGAGTAAGTTTGAAATCATTTCTTTTTTTTCCATTCTTTGAAGAAAAAACGTTTGCCTAGAAAGGATTTGTGGTGTCATTTTTGGTTCCAGAAAGAACCGTTCTGTACGGTTCTTTTGAAAAAGCATTTTTTTTGCAAAGGACATCCTTTTACAGTTTAAAAAAACAACACATAAAGTAAAGCAACCAAAGACTGGAACCATAAATTCAAGCCAAGAACCATTCTTTATTTATAAGAGCTTCGTTGCGCAAAAACGTATTGAATTTCTGCAAAACTGAAAAAAAACTTTTTCCTGATAGGCTGACACTGCTAACACCATCGGAGATGGCACAAGAGCTCACGAGCACTCCAGGACAGCAAAGAACCTGAATATTGCAGCGCTGGTCATTGGAATCATTTTCCTCATCATCTTCATTGTTTTAAAAGTTCTTTTCCCAAGCCAACAGAATTAACAGACTATTTCTGTAACTCCTGAAGATAATTTTTTTGTTATTCCTCATCATCATTTTCATGTACAATTCCGACTAAACTTTGGCAGAGAAGGATGCCAAAATTTTGCCCTTTACCTTTTACATAAGACACAAAGAAGACAAGGGAAAAAACAACTGCCAGGTGTTGCATTTAAAAAAAAAAAAGCTTTTTTTTTCTTTTTCTTTAGTTTTTTTGTTAGTTTTTTACCTGTTTGTTAACAAAAAAGTACTTTGTATAATCAGTTTATTCCCAAAGAAATATGTTTTTAACCTGTGTTATCTTGTATCTTATCTTTTTTTGTATATGAACACATTGTACCTTGGCATGCATTGAATATCTTTTATATAGCCAAATAAAATTAGACAGAGATTTTACTCCGTTTCAGTGTTTTTTCTTACCTTTTCTACATCGGGAAAGTGTTTCAAATAGACATTAGAATTAGGTAGTCGTGTTGATATTAGCGAATGCATTTGGGTGTTTTCGTTTAATGGTAAGAACAATGAGAAAAGAGTTCAGAAGGTACTATAATGTCACTCTGTTTGCCCAGCCTCGCTTGCTGCAGATGTGCAAACAAGTGCATTGCTCTCGAGTCAATAATAAAATGGCGCACTAACTGTGGGGAGTGGCGAACAGCTCTGGATGCGTGTTGATTAAAACCAGCCCACGCAGCATAGCTAGCATCGCGCCCCAGCACCCAAAGCACCAACCAAATCTGCCCTTGGTTTTTCCACAAAATTTGATTTAGCTTTCATATTTTGAGCTTTAGGGCATTAAGCTCCAAACCATAACGAGGGATGCCTTTTATGAAAGCATGATTATGCTGTCCAATTACAGTTAAGTCAATAAAGAGCCATGTAAGCGGGATTTTACCGTGCTGTAATCCTGTTATGTGCCCCTTATCATGAGCTTTTAGTCAGGCGTTTATGTCATGAACACTCTTATTTTCAATTTGTTCAGCAGTGTGAATGAACATTGGCCAGAGACTAGCGTCTTCCATCTTCTAAACAGTGTGAGACCAGACCATAAGCACAGGCGAGGCTCAGATTTCACTGTTAGGGGAGTGGACAGGAGAGGCCAAGTATGCTGCATTAGTTCCACATTAACCGTGTTTATGTTCACATTCCTGTCCACTATAAGCTCCACTGCTACAAAGTTGCTACAGTGGCTCCATGTGAGCAAAGTACAATATAGCAATTGTTATCTTTATGAATCTGATTCAGTATTACTTTTAAACCAAACCATAACGTATCTGTACTGACCTTCTATTAGAGCCTCTTTGTTAGTTGTTTCTTATTCTTTCTGTGTATCATTCTTCCAAAAGCGCTTTAAAATCAGCACAAAACCCGTTTCAGATGTTCAACTGACTAGAGCTTGATTTTCTCCTCTCTCTCAAATATAAAAGCTTTAAGTATTGTTTATCCGATGGGGGCAATTTTGGTGGTCTACCAGCTCAGTTCTTGGCCCACATTTTTGGAAACTCCTGCTCTTTCACCTTTTCCATTACTTTTCTCTTTTCATGCAAATGGATCACATTATATCCGGTGATTGGCTAAAGCAATTTGCTTCCCCAAACATAACATTCCAAGAGACATTTACTGGAAGGGGTATATTTCGAGTGTATTTATTTTTGGATTGTTATCATGAATTGACCTTGTAGAGTCTGCACGCCATCCAAACAGTTGGCATTTGTTTGTGCCCAAAGGTCAGATGTGTTTTTGCTTCCTGGCTAAATCAATTTCAGGCACATTTGATATTCTCAAGCGAAAGATTTGGAACAAACTGCTCATTAGAACTGAAGCTTTGCACTTGTATCTCTTGTGTCAGCGATGGTACATGTTGATGGTCTTGTCACTTCCTTTCCGTGAACTAGACATAAATCTATATTGATATATGAGTCACTCAACACCAACTCACCAAAGGCCTATTATGTTATGGGTTTCCATCATTCAAGCAAATACTCCTATTAGTTTCAAGCAACCATGCAAAATAAATTTTTTTAGTTATGATGGTTTGAAGTTTTTTAAGTTGATGGTTTTAAATTAACATCCAAATTTAATTGTAAACGTTGAGTTGAGCTGCTTACATAATGTTTGTATCGACCTGGAAAATGAACGCTGAAGAATGCACTAAGAATAATATTTCACATTTAGTATTTACGGAAGTCCAGAGAGGCCATGAGGTAGTTAGAATTTTCTGTATTGTTATTTTGAGATAACAAGTAACTTGTTTCATAAATAACTCTATCTTGAGATAACGAGATATTTGTCTTGCTATTTTAAGATAACAAAATTGTTATCTTGAAATAACAAGTTACTTCTCTTGTTAACAACTTTTGTTATCCTGAGATAACATTATCTCATAAGATAATGAGTTAATTATCTTGTGATCTTAAGATAAGAAAGTTCTTATCTTATGTGTAACAGGGAGCGAGGAGGCGGACGCACGTGCTGAGATAAGCGAGATTTATTAAGGGCAAATCCAGGGTCATCGTCGGTTCAAGTAGCCAATACGGAGAGATCGGGGGGCAGACATGACAGACACCAGAATGCAACAGAACAAACAGAACATCCAACACAGCAGATAACAAACAAAGCAAAGACCAGCCAAAGCAAAGGGCAAACACAGGGCTTAAATACGACACCGGGAAGGGAGGGACAGGTGAAAACAATCAGGGGCACACAAAACAAGGGGCAGGACTACGGATACCAAAACAAAGAAGCACGTGGACTATACCAAAACACAAACACATACAGGACTGGGAGGGGCCAATCGGGACATTATGAATTATTTATCTTGTTATTCCAAGATAAGAAAATTGTCATCTTCACATAACAAGTTACTTATCTTGTTATGTGAAGATAACAATGTGGTTATCAAATGACGAGTTACATATCTTGTTATCTCAAAAGAATACAACTGTTACGTTGAAATAACAATTGACTTACTTTGTTATCTCTGGATGAAATAAGGTGTTGCCTTAAGATAATTAATTAATTATCTTGTGATCTTCAGATAACAAAGTTATTATCTTGAGATAATGAGTTATTTATCTTGTTATTTCAAGATAACAAAATGTTTATCTTGAAATAATAAGTCCCTTATATTGTTCTCTCAAGATTACAATCCAGGACATTATAACAACAACTCATGGCCTCTCCAGTCTTACGTAAGTCTTCCTACCTTTCTATTATAAATCATTTTTAAAGATATAACATGAGGTTAAAAGGGCTTCACCAATAAAGATCTTTTGTAGGCCTTTTAGCCTCAATATTTAGTCGCCCACAAACTGGACTAATCTTAATGTTAAGAACAGTTATATCTCACTAACATAACAAATACAGGTGAGTTATAACTCCTTCATGATTTCATCATTTTTCAAACATGACATATTTGAGTAAGGCACATGATATAAAGAAGTAGTAAAACTACAGATAGACTGGATTTACATTATCAATAAAACTTTTTTTATGCTTTAAAAAGTCTTTATCCTTTTTTTGCTAATGTATTCTTGTCTCTCTAGTTTTTTAAGGGATCAGTAATGCGTGTAATCTCTATCAAAGGCATCATACATGTATCCTGTTTTGCTAGACATTAAATTAAATTTCCTGTCCATGAGGACACAAAATAATTACAAAGACATCAACATTATGTCCAGAGGATTCCAGAGGGTTCCCATTTCCTATCAAACCAACAAACAGAGCTTTCCTGGGATACACCTTCTCTGCTGATTTCACCTAAAAGCCCTGAAATCATCTACAAATATTCTCACAACTTAAAAGATCTGTCCTGCAGCTACAATATACAAACATCATTTTGATCATCACCAATGAATAACATTATGTAATGTCTGTGCAGGAGAGCTCCCAATAGCAATAACAAAGCTCCACAATAACAAAAATCTACAATCGCAAAAAAACGTTTTTGGCATAATTTGAAATTGTAATTGCACATTGTGTAATTGTGACCAATAGAAATGGTCAAAAATGACTTGGAATAAACTTTTCTCCATGGACTGCCATTAAAAGTCATAGATGCTTTCCCATCTACTATAAAGTTACCTTTTTTGGAGATGAGAGGTTTTGTTCTGAGAGTAATGATATACTCTGAGAAACGAGAATACAAACATTCTAGAACATTAAAAAGGTTATTTTGTATAGCCAATATTTTTGTATTTACAGCTTTACTATTTATTCATACTGTGCTTCTACTCCAAATACATAACACATGCATAATTTTATTGACATGTCAAAGAGACATAACTCTTCTTGTTCAAAAAATAAATAGAAAGTCGGATTGATCCCTATTGAGAATACATAGGTTGAAAATTGGTTTATGTGATTGTTATGTCATTTTGAACTGTAAATATTGTGTGTTGAATTAAAAAAAAATAAAAGAGTAAAAATAATTCTGAAAACTGTGTGAAATGTTCCATTTCAAAGGTGTGACATTGCACTGAAATAAAAAGTTGCACCTGCTAATAATAATTTGCCAAACATTAAAAAATCATAACTAAAAAATGTTTTAAAGCACAGGTCTGAAATTTGCCATGGTTGCTTAAATGAAAGTAATTTATGCTTGATTTTTTTTCATGGAAATTAATAAAGCCTGACAGGCTGCAGGTGAGTTAGTATGAAACAACTCATATGTTTTTGTTAGAGCAGAAGTAAATTATACATGTTGTCCCTTAATATTAACCCCTTCACGTAATTAATTTCCAGTGAAACTGAGATTTAGTATTTTTCCACACCTCCAAAGTTCTTATTCTGTTCTTGTCCTGACATTAGATGAATGAAGGGTGACCTCAGGGTTTGGCGCAGTACTTGTACTTTGGTCAATTGAAAGTGCAGCATAATTAGTATGTGTATTCAATGGAAAGTGATCTAGCAAAATGAGCAATTCTGTCGTAGGGTGATGTGAAAGTGGGCAGTAAAACAAACGTAGAAGCTGGAAATAAATACAAGATGGGTGTTGGGTAGTAAGGGACTGCATGTCATCTGGATTACATAACAGCATCTTTGTTAAAACATAAAACATGCAGATTACTGCTACTTTTCTATAAATTACTGTTTGTTAGGATTACATTTTTGAACTGAAACAAAAATTAATCTATCTCTGCTACTGCATAAGAGTTATCATTATGACTCACAGTAATAGTTATTAATAGTTATGTGTACATCTGTACACTACAATAGCTAAATATGTAGTTTAACGTTTAAACGGAGGCCAACAATAATCAGATTAGATTATAGTTTTAAGTAATAATTTAAAAGATGACATTCTTTATTACATTTTTGTATGTTATTTGTTCTTAATATAAGTTTATATTTTATTAGCAGTGTACACGTTTAAAGTAAAGGTTCCTAAAAAGGTTCTTGGCTTGTACATCATGGACACAGAAGTTATTTGGAAATGAAAAAATTGGAGATTAAAAAAAGTAAATATCTGTTTATCAAGCTGAACACTAGTCACCAGTTGCCTGCATTGTCTACAGTACTGTGCAAATGTTAGAGACCACCCTTAATCAATATTTAGTCAAAAGAGTCATTAAGTAGAAGTTATTACATTTTCAGTGTAACGGGGAGCAAGGAGGCGGACGCATATGTGGAGATAAGTGAATCCAGGGTCATAGTCTAAATGGTCCAGGGTCATAGTCTAAACGGTCCAGGGTCATAGAGCCAACATGGATTGATTGGGGGCAGACATGACAGAAACCAGAATCAAACAAATACAAATAGTACAAGCAGAACAAACAACAAAGACCAGCGACAACTAGAGGCAAACACAGGGCTTAAATAATAACAGGGTAAACGAGGAACAGGCGGGAACACAGGTGGAAACAATCAGGGGTGGAGTCACAAAACGAGGGGGCTGGACTAAAAAAACAAAACAAAAAACATGCGGGCTAAACCAAAACACAACACAAACACATGGACAGGGCTGGGAGGGGCCAATCATGAAATTCAGAATCAGAAAAAAAGCATATTTAACATAAAAAATATTTAACAAAAAATAAAAAAAGCAAAATGTAATATTCAATTTTTCAGTTTTTAGTGTGTCCACTCTTTGCCGTTATTATAGCTTTTTTCTTTTTTCAAAGAAATCAGCAGGGATATTTTTCCACACCTCCACATTTCAGTCTTTTGGCATTTACTGCAACTCATCCAAATAATTCCAAACACATCCAGTGATGTCCGGACTACGGGATGGTCAGCCTTTTATTCTGAGAACTCCAGCAGCTTCTTTGTTTGATTTGCAGATTTACAGAAGATGAGATATTGCACAATCTGATATAAAAAAATATGCATTGTCTAATAATAATGGGAAATGTTAAAAAGTCATATCTTTAAAACTGTTTGGAGCACAGGTTTTTTATTTGCCATAGTTGCTTAAATGAAACGGAGGTTTTGGCTTGATTTTTTTCATGAAAATCCATGAAACCAGACAGGCTGTAGGTGAGTTAGTGTGGAACGACTCATATGTGTTAGGTAAGCTTCAGGAAGAAAAGCTAAAGAATATATTTAACAGAAAATGACATCTTAACAAGTAAATATAAAAAGAAAATGTTCAGTGTTAAAGTGTCCACTCTTGGCCATCATCTCAGCATCCATCATATTCATATTTACATTTTTCACACCTTCAAATTTTTCACACCTTCAAAGTTTAGTCTTAGAAGTTGGTTGCATTTTCTGCTTTTCTCGATCCAGGAAACCCAATTCAGTGATTTTGAGGTCTGGACTCTGGAATGATAAAAGCTTTAATTTGGAAAAGTTTTGATGGTTTATGAGGTCTTGCACAGTTTACTGGACCCTGTTTTCACATGTTTTCCTTTGATTTTTCTCTTTATTATGATTATGAAATATCACCTGAAAAAAATAAGTAAAATATACTTCAGGTATGTGGTTGGTTAGTGTAGTGGTTAACACCTCTGCCTTCTATGCTGTAGACTGGGGTTCAATCCCCACCTGGGCAAACACCCTACACTGTACCAATAAGAGTCCTTCGGCAAGACTCCTAACACTGCCTTGGCCTCCCTGTGTAAAATGATCAAATTGTAAGTCGCTTTGGATAAGAGTGTCAGCCAAATGCTGTAAATGTAAATGTTGCTGTCTGAAAATTAAAATTGCTGAAAGTTAATAATGTTTTTCATTCCTTTGTAATGTTACCATTTCAGAGATATGAACAGTGACTAAATGCTTATGTTAAAGCTTGATACCATTGTTATTGAGCGTGTTTAGTTGTGTGTGTGTGTGTGTGTGTGTGTGTGTGTGTGTATATATATATATATAATGAAACTAACAACTTAATTCATGCTTTAATGCTTTTGTTCAGGCTCTATTTCATTTTTCACAACTTTTCATCATTTATTTTCCTATTGTTAGTGTGGGCATTTGGTGGGTCCATGCCTATTCTCTAGCTTAGGCTCACACCACACATGTGAAACAAGCCAGAAATGTCAACAAGAGACCACCAAAACTGTCAATGTCAGATCAACAGTACTTCATCGTGGAAAAAAGCTTTCAACTTGGAGAGAGAAGAGAAAATCAAGCTCCTCTTGCTTATGATCTGAAAAAACACACAGGTGTTTCTGACCACCCCAGAGTCCAGACTTCAACATCACTGAATGGGATGTCTTTGGGATTACGGTGCTCATGAGAAGCAGAAAATGCAACCAACAGTAACACTGTGGCCTTCTTCTCGTGCTTGGGCTTAATTTCAAATGGCTCCCTGCACCTTCCATAGTGCATTATGTAGGAATGTAAATATTGGATCCTGCAGCCAAACAGTGCAAAATATAGCTAGGAAATTTGGGACTCAGACACATCCAAACTCAATAAATGATGCTCTATTTGACTGTAAAAGCCAGTATTTCTAAAATTCTATATCTAGCAAACTATTTAGGGAGTACAGCGTCGTTTGGGATTCTGCCTGGGTTTGACATGACTTCTGACTCAAACATGCACAATTGAGACATGTTATCAAGTGAAACTGTTTAGACTTTCATACTGATGTGTTGCAGTTAATCAAACTGAAAATACTTTAATTTAAGCCTGTGATATTAATGATGGAGTTGTTTAGGCTGTTTGCTGTGTTTTAGCCCACGAGCTCAGCCAATCAGATTTTAGGACCAGAACTATACACACAGTGTTTAATATATTGCTGTATTTTTGACAGTTTTTAATTTACATGTCATTTTAATTCCATGATTGTCCAGGACTGAAATGAGGAACGTGACCATAATCCATGAATTCATCTGAAGCCCACTCACCAGCCTTCAATTAAACTGGACGTTTGAAGAACGACATGATATGATCCATATGGAGTGAACATCGCTTCCATTCAAAACATTACTGGGACATTGTTAGGACTGACCCACTGATTCCCAGTTTAGCAATTTCACACACCACACCAAGCTCAGGCTGGGCTGAGGGGAAAAGGACAGTCCGTGTATTACGACATTCTCTGTATCCTGTGTATTTGCAAGTGATTTTACTGGAAGTTTCACAACATTTCTCTCCAGAGAAACATTGACCTTTGACTTCTGACCATATGTCAGTTTAGCTAGTCTTCATTACTTGCAACATGATGGAAAAATGCCTCTAGTACACTCTTTAAAAAAAGGGCTTCTAAATGTGGCTGGGACATGTAGATCCAGTGATTTTTCTAAATCTGTGCATCATTAAATAGTTCAGTAGTAAACAATGTTATTCAATGTCATGAAATTCATTCAGACCAACTGAGTCAGAATAATTCACAGTGGTGGTGATAGGAACCAGGCGTCTGAAGTGTTTGGTGTTTAATGTTCAATGCTGTAAAAGGTGCACGACAGAAGGTTATTATATTAAATGGTCATGAAAATGTTGAAAAATGTCTGAGAGGTGTCTGAGACATTTTCTGGACAGTTTTACAGACGACTGGCCTAAAACACACACACATATGTCATCTAAGATGCTTATCCTTCTGGGTCGCATGGGGTGCTGTAGCCGATCCCAGGAGTCACTGGGTGGATAGCAGGAAACACACTGGACAGGTCAAAATAAAGGAGAAAAATGCATTCATAGTGAAGAGGCACATGTACGGCAACACTGTCCCCAAAGAAAACTTTCAATTTTTTCAGATTACCACTATTTTACCAGTTATATGCAGATATGTAGGTTGTTTTGGATTTTAAATGGCTACACAGTTTTTTATTGCTAGGATTTTACAGTATTTAACATTATTTCCACAGTAAAATAACGTGTTCAATATTTTACTATGAAAACAACCAATCTTTTCTGTATTATCGCAGCAAATTACTGTGATGTTAATGTTGTGCTGTACTATGAGGGATATGACAGCAACTGAGCTAAAAAGGCATTGATTGACATATCAATAAAAACTGATATAAAAAGCATTTTTTAATTCTGATTTGGTGTTTTAAAGATTTTTCCTTTAATGAAACATATTTATAGGTTTGATAAAATTAATGTCAGTTTTCATGTGTGCATTTACAGTACTTTTCTAGCTACTAAGTTGCATTATTTTTACAGGTGTTTTGTAAAAACACAGAAGGTTACTGTATATTCATTACAGTAAGTGTACAGTAGAATACAGCTAAATCACAATAACACTGTGGCAAAGCTTTACTGTTATTTACTGTTAATATGGTGCAGTACCACTGTAAAAAAAGTAGCATTATTAAGTGTCTCTACGATTTTACATCAAACCACTCTGAAAGACGTTGTTCCCATGTGAAGAACTGCACAGAATTGCACAGAAATTTCAAAAAATGCTTCCCCTTTAGCTGGTATAGAGCTTTTTAAGTGGTTCTTTCACCTTTAAGTGGGTTTCTTATACTGATCACACACATTTACAGAAGTAAAAGTTCTCATGAACTTTCTAAGCGTACTGCTTCATTTTGTTCTTCAAAGCGCTGTAGGTATGATGATCAGTCCACAGTAAATCTAACAGCACTTTCCTTCTGAAATTCTGACACTCATTTCCTGTAACCCACATTTAAAGAGGCATGTCGTGTAGTTCTGGAAAGTATTCCGAGCCCTGTCTCCGCACAGGACGCTGTGAGAAAAGAGGGGGGAGGGGAGCTGTAAAAGGATCTGTTGATGAAAACACTAGCCCAAGGCCAGCCCCTCCACCTTCTGTTGTGCTATTCACCCAGGAGTCGGTTTGTAGGACAGCAGCAGAGGAAAAGCTCCAGTCACATTCCTAGAAAACTTTAAAAAAGGAAAAAATTAGGACACCCCTTCCTGCTCACCAAACTCCAAACAAGAAGTGAAATAAGGGAGTGGTTGGGGGCTGAGCAGTGAAGAGGGCTCTGGGCAGTGGGGAAAAAAAGAAAAAACTGATAAAAACAGACCCATCCATAGAGTTTCGGCCAGCTTGGAGGGTGAAACAGTTGGAATTTATGATGTCTTGATGAAAATTTCCCAGCATTGTCAGTTGCCCCTTCTCATTGTGCAGAGTTCAGGTTATGAAGAAATAGAGCTAACCTTTTAATTCCAAGGCAAAAATAAAAAAAAAAAACACATCTTGTTAAAGGTTGTAAAAAGTTACATCTTATGTCTTTCTATAGTAATTGAATATAATTGAATATAATTTGAATATAATTACATTTTTAGTTCACATCATAAATCAGGGGTATAGCTACAGGGAGGCCTATAGGGGCCTAGAGATGTAAAATTTGCTATCTGCATAATTGTGCAAATTTACAGGGTACACACCGCTACATTAGACTAGTGTTGAAAAGTGCTGAAATCTGGGAGATAAACTTCAAGCTTCTTGAAAATTAACTTAAAATATTGAATTTTACCGTAATTATCAGTTATTTTTCATTTTCATACACTGATTGTTCCCCTATAGGAATGAATGTCGATATGTCTAAAATTCTAATGAAACAGACAGCAGTACCATGCTGATCCACTGCACTAAAACCAACATAGACATGCACACACATCAGCGACTCGGGGACTTGAATGAGTTAAAAGAAACAAAGACAAATGAAGACTAAATATATCACCCGTAAGACGTTAGGTGCAGGGGCAAATTGGAAGCCGTGAAAAAAAAAAGGAAAAAAAAAACAGGCGTATCCATGGAGTTTTGGAACAATCTGGTCTGACTAATTTATTATCAGGTAAAGACACCACAAATAAACAAAAAATTCAGCTTTTTATATGATCATTATGTTTACTGAAGATTTTAAAATCTGGAGATCTGAAGATGTAAAAATTAATTGCCCCCTAAACCTAATACCTGGTTGTGCCCCCCACCCCCCCATCCCCACCCCTTAGCAGTAACAACTGCAATCAGATGTTTGTGATATCTTGTGATGAGTCTTTTGCATTTTTGGTCCACTCTTCTTCATAGAATTGTATTAAGTTGGGTACATTTGAGGGTTTTCGAGCACAAACTGCCTGTTTAAGGCCATGTCAATGGGATTCTTGTTAGGACTTTGACTCAGCCACTATGCAACCTTAGTTTAGTTTCTTCTAAGCCATTCAGAGCTGGACTTGCTTGTGTGTTTTGGGTCAATGTCCTGCTGCATAACTCAACAGCACTTGAACTTCATGACACAAAATGACAGGTAGACATTCTCCTCCAGGATTTTCAAAAGCAAAGCAGCCCCAGACCGTCATACTACCACCACCATGTTTGAATGTTGGTCAACCTTAATTTTGTTTCCTTTGACCCATTCAGTTTTTGAGTAAATTTCCCAGCATTTAGAGTTGTCTTTTCTTCTTCTGCAGTTCAAGTTACAAAGAAATAGTTTTACTATTGTTTAACCTTTCAATGTTATTTGCCAGCCTTTTCAAGCCAATAAATATGAACAGGAATTCACACTTCAATCCCCCTTTATCATTACTCTGATATAAGACGTCAATAATGAGCATATCCGTAGCAGTGTGAATGTCATTCTCAAAGTGTGTGTGCACTCAATCAGAGACTATCATAGTTCATCCAACAATAAAGGCAGCAACACTGTGGAACAGCTCCAATTTCACATGCTGATCCATTTTACTAGACATGTTTAATATATAATATGTAACATGGACATGCATCCACACCAGCAACTCTGGGAGCAGATCTGAATGTGTTATAAGAGACACTCTAAATATATCACCAGTAAGATGTGGCTAAATTGAGTTCCAATGCAGCAGTACAGTACTCAGTTGACATCATCCATGTTACTGGCAAATTTCCTTTTTGAGTTTTTTGCTTACAAAACCTCTTTTGTGCACTTTTCCTCGAGCTCCGCTGAACTAAACTGAGCATAGGTGGATGAAGTATCTCTTGTGTGCTCAGCACGCCTAAACTAAGCTTTCAGGGAAAAAAAATACTCCTAAAGTGTTCTCCTAGATCCTAGTGTCTTCTTCTCATGAACACCCAATCAGAAGCTTTGCTTACACAACATCTTGTCAGCTCCATCCGGAGAGGGAATGCAGATGTGGGGTGAAACTCAAACATGGGTTTTGCAACACCCCAAACTATGAAGCCCCTTTTCTGGACTGGACTGTTCTCTTTTTTGCACGCTTAACTACACTGACTAACATGAATGTAAATAAGTACACTGTTACTGTATTCTGTCTAAATTATAAAAGCAGAATTCCAGCCTGAAAATATATTTGTTTGTTGAACTATTATTTGCTGTTTATTTATTAGGTCGTGCAGTATTCTGTAGCGCAGCATTGCATTCCTCAGCCATGGTAGTCTGAAAGAATACATGATTTGTATTGCGTACTACAATATCCAGCATGCAATGCACAAACAATCCCTGGGAATTCCTACAGAATTCTGACTGACACTTCTCTAGAGGCTAATAAATATGTCTGCTGGCTTGCATTAGTGATAAAGCAACTGACCATTAAACTTAATCAAAGGAATAACTCGAAGCTGAAGAATAAGCCAAACCCCATGTTTCCACCCAAAGCTCTTCCAGTCTATCAAAATTGACTTCCACCTTCATGACGCAATATTAAAAGAGGGTTTTTCTAGTCTTTATACGAGGAAATCTTGCTTTAGAGGCTACTGTGGCGCTGCTGAGGCATATTTGCAGCAGATGTAGTGACAAGTACATTTTTCATTTTGGCCAGAGTGTCCATCTGTACATACTGACCTGATGCAGTTAGCACTCAATACTTTTTGAGCTTGAATGCACATAAATAAAACAAACCCAGTAAATATTATAAGTACTTTGTTATTTTTTTATTCTATTATTTTAATTTCTTTGCCTTCTGTGGGTATAGACTGAGGTTCAATTCTATGTCTCGGCAAGCACCCAACCCTATAGCAATAAGGGCCCTGAGTGGCAAAATGGTCCAGGACCCAATAATTAAACTCTTGGGCCCCCTGAATGTCTCAGAAACAAAATTCTGGGGGGTCCCTCAAACTAAACTTATTGTGACATTATGCTGTCCGTTAGGGAAGCTGTCTGTTAGACACTCAGAAATTCGGGTCATAGTTTAGCCTGCATCACCCACCAAACGTCAAACTTTGATCGTTTGAGCGTCTTTGATATTCTTACCTAACAAGTGATGCAGCATTGGTCTGCCTCAGGGTGGTGCTGCAGCAAATTTGATTTACTCAGTTGTTCCTTCATAGCCTAGCAACTTTAGCTATGCCCAGGATACCTCTGAGCATGCCATAGCAAATCTGGAAATCTGATAACATGCCAAATGTCCCAAGAGTTTGGTGGAAAGAGTGAATTGCTACTAGTTTCTCAAACTGAAAAGATAAGAGGGCATGTGCAGGTTCACAAGAGCACGTCACTAAACTAAAAAAGCATTTTCAAAAGAAAAATCATTCAAGTCAAGTCAAATTTAGTTGTATAGCGCTTTTTACAACTGATGTTTTTACAAAGCAGCTTCACAGAATTCCATTAAAATCAAAGTCTAAAATTAAACCAAACATTTTATTGTTATTTAAGGTAGCAGCAGCACTGCTGTGGCGAGTTAGCAGCCAGCCAGTGCAATTATATGTCATTATATTCAGTATTGTGTGTGGATGTACTGTGACTGTATTTAGAACATTCTGTTCTGCCTGTTTTTGTTTATCCCTACATAGACATGTCTGTCATGTACATAATTTGTCATGTATAGACTGGGCTTCATCTAATCAGCCCAGCTATAAAACTGTGTCAGTCCATTGTTTTATGAGCCGGCTAAGTGTCTGGTACCTGGACACAAGAAATAAACTTCGTAGTAAACTTACAAGTAAAGGATAGCAAGATGAGTTTTTGCAGGAAGTAATAAGTGACATAATAACATTACAGTTTGAGCGAAGTAATTATTAATAATGGATTATTCTTTTTGAGTCATTACTGCAACACAGGAGCTGACGTCAGAGCTAGTATTATGTGGGTCTGCTGAGGCAGCACTCTGTTCTGACTGAAAAAACAAAGTTAGCTTTGGAAGTGTAGCCACAACCTGTTTGCTTTCCTCTCTCTGTTTGTTTTTTTCTGCTGAACTTGGATCACATGGTTAGATTTTCCCCCTCAACACCCAGAGAATCACACTGGATCTCCTCTCCGTAGTGTGAGCCATTGTTTTATTACCTTGTTCATACTAGTCTGTCATTACAGTTGTAACAACATGGAATAGACTATTATAACTATGATGAAGGGAGTTGTTTTACTGAAATTGCTGAAAATAATTGCTATAATTGCAAATAACAGCTACTTTAAAAATGTATAGATGTGAAATATGTTGTTTCACACATACAGTATGTGTAAGTTCTCTTCATGGGGGGAGCTGCCTGTCTTTGTCTAGTGAAATACTGGCTGCTCCTGCCAGTATTGTCAATTATCTGAAATTGTAGCCTCTTCAAAGTGAGCCTTATTTTCACTTATTTTCATAACAGATGGGCACAGAACAACAGCCGAGAACAGTGCAGACAGAAAATAAGTACAATTTAAATGCAGTGATTGCACAGCTTAAACAGGTGCTACGCTGTTGCTAAAGTGTTACTGACTGATTACTGTGATTGCAAATGTGTTGATAAGTGATTGCTATAGTATACAAAGTGATTGCTAGGGTTTTGCTATGTAGTTGCTGTGGTATTTTGGTGGTTGCTAGGGTGTTGCTATGGTAGTTGCTATGGTATCCCAGATGGTTGCTAGGAAGTTGCAAGTTAATTGCTGGTGGTTGCCTATATTGTTAATAGGGTGTTAGTAATTAATTTTGGTTGTTGTAATTTAAGCTTGGAGCACAAGCACAAATTTTGCACCCCATTCATCCTCATGGGAAAAATATTACCCTTTTATGATAATTGTGTGAAAAATGTACATCTGATCAAAAAGTTGTATACAAGCACACCATTCCCAATCAAACTGAACATGCTAGAGTTGAAACAGTGGCAATGTCTTGATCACTGGGGATCGAACCGGCAACCTTTTGGTCACAAGGCCAATTCCCTAAGCTCCAGCCCATGAGTGCCTACTGCCCACTGTGTGTAGTGTAGTAGTGTAGCGTAGTGTTACAGAGTGAAGGTTTCTAGCGCTTGACATTAGAACCTCAGCTTAGGGGATCAATCCTTCTGGTTGCAAGGCCGGTTCCCTAACCTCTAGCCCATGACTGCCCCCAAATTGTCAGGGGAGAGCGCAAACGTAGTCCCCCACTACCAGACGAATTATGCAGATGAAATTCCCGCATTTGCAGAATTCGCATGAGTCAGCACCACCAAAGTGCAATGGCACTGGGTGAACCTTCGTGATCATGTGTAAGTATAAGTTTAAAGTGTGGAGGATGAATTTGACAGGTTGCGTCATCTTACGTATTGCTCCTTTAAAGCATCTGGGTCGTTAGCACAGGCGAGGTGATTCTTCCTTCTCTAGGTAGTGGCAGTTTGAACGTCCTGCACCAAATGTCTTGGAACACTGGTTGTGAAGTGTTCGTGTATCTTCTGAGGATATATTTTTTTTCACTATATCATCCACACACTTGCTTATATAGCCAGGGACAAGACAATGCATATCCATCTGAATTTGTGTGATCTCCTCATGTAGCAGCCTCCTTGAACTCCAGCTGAAACTGTCCTGTAGAGCTGACACCGCTCCTTCCAGGCACACTTTGATGTTTTTTTTGACTGGTTTCTCTTTTTTTTTAGAAGTGATTGGTAAGCAGAAAACAGCGTCACACTCTTGTGGTCTGAGAGTCCAAGGTGGGGTGGGGGGACAGCTTTGTATACTCCCTTTGTAGTGGTGTAAACACTGGTCCAGTGTATTCTCTCTCTTGTTGGGACAGAAACAAGTTTACATGTCTGAAGTCGGCTATGACAATAGTGAAACTGTCAGGGTGTCATAGAGCCCCTAGCACATTCTTAATGACGATGCTATGGCTAGTACTTTATCATTACGCATTCCACTGCGGCCAAACAGAGGCTAGAAACAACAGAAGCACAAACACAAACAAACAGAAACATTTAATCACATTGATGCACAGTCCGCTTCCTCTCATCTTCCCAGATAATCGGTTTCCGTCTGCACGGAAGCAAGTAATTCCGTACAGCGTAAGTGCTGAGATGAGGATGTTACTCATGACATAATTGAAACACAGCATTCCCTCGTCTCATATTGTGCAGTCATTCTTATCTTGAGCAAGTTTATTTTGTTGTCAAGTGAGCAACAACGACTAAAAATAGCAGGGGTACTGCTGACCTGGAGGGGTTAGCTTTTAGCATAGTTCAGACTCCAGTATGTCTACCATGTTTGTACTTCTACTCACATCATCTCCTGTGCTTCCTCTCCCAGCATTGCCATTCAAGAGGAGACCTATGTGTTTGGGCCTGACGTCTGCAGTCGCCCAGCTTTAATTCACTCCTCCACTAGCTCTGTTTGTAGCAAAGATCACTGTAAAATATCACATTTTCCTGTAATTCCTCGTAGTGTTGCTTATTGCAGAAGCTGTTCTTGATTGTGTCAGTCTAGCATGTTTGTGATGGTCCAGTGATAGACTGACTGTGGAAAACATACAATAAATGTAAGATAAATGTATAAAATCAAGTACAGATGTGGACATGGAAAACCTGCAGTGGCCATCTGCATCAAAATTATTGAGAGAATTTCCATATAACTTAAGCCCTAATTGGTAGGCATGACTTTGGTTGCCATTACATTTGTATTGTCCTATATCTCCTATAGATCTCCTATAATCCTATCATAATCCTATCCAGAGAACAGCTTCAAAAACATAGCAAGGTAAACTTTTACTCTGAATAGCACCATCTGTCTTGCTCCAATCCACAGATGTTTAGCTAGCTTGTGGTCTAAACTTTTATGGATCTGTTACCAACAACCTTGAACGAGGCTATTATTGAGCTGTGCTCTTATAAAATAAGGCTCCAAAAAGGACTATTTTTACCAGTGTAAAGGGGATGCCACTATTTGTGTCATTTTTCTCTTACCTGTTTAATCACTGGGGCATTCTGAACAGAAGACCATTACTAGACTGTGTACACTTAAACAAGAATGTAGAATTCTTGCACCCTTCACTATAAAGCATGCATCCACTTGACACAGGTACAATTTTTGTCTAATGAAGACAATAAAGAGTTCAAACTGGAGAGCAGAGATGAGGGAAAACAACACAGCAAACTTAAAGCCCTAAACTTAATCATCCTAGGCTAAAGCATACTGCCATGGCAGCCAAAATGTTCATGGAGCAAAAATGTTCATGGAGCATTTATGTCTTACCATTGATGGCTAAATGCATTGAAGTTGACATTCTGACACTGCCCATTTTTGCTTTTGTAGTCAAAGAGCATTGCGTCAAATTCTCAGACCATGATGGTCAGTTTATAAATATCAATGGCAAAGCACATTTGATGTAATATACAGTGCTACTTTGCTTTGCTTTTGTATTTAGCAGATTGTTGCTATCATGTGTGTTACCGTTAACAACATCACAGTACTACAGTACTCTGCTTTGGCTCGCATCTGATTATTTCTGACAATAACCCACCTTGTGTTCTATTGCAGAAATCAAGGCCATTCAAAAAGCACAACAAACAAAAAAAACAGCTACAGTGACTGGTGGCCGTTCTGTAGTCCAGTGAAATCAATCAACCATCAACCACAGCCAGTGTCCACCCTGGAGACACAGTTGACATTCTCAGAGAAATATTGTGTCATTTTACCAACAATATTTTTAGTTCATGTTAAAATCTTTTTAGTTATGAAATCTACCAAAGCAACCCCAGCTGAAGCTTTTCTAAACAAACCCTAACAACAAAATATTTGATAAAAAAAATCTAATAATACAAATTGCCTGCTTGGTGTTTACAGTAATTCCCTTTAAATATTTTGATTACTTATAGGATGATTTGTTTATTTTGCTTAAACATGAAGATGACAGTGTTGGCAAGATCATGACAAGTGAATTTGACCTTTGAAACACTGATGAACTACATGAATGAACATTTCATTTAGTCAAATAAATTTAAAAATTGCCACTGTGAAGTCTAGGTAGGCTATAAGGGTTTTCATACTTTCACACCCTGAATACATGAGTCCACAACCAGGACCAGGTCTGGGCTTGTTTGGGGGAGGGGCTCATTAATGCTGGCTTGCTCTCACACACAAAAATTCCATCCCAACCGTGGGTCAGTTGTGCATACGTCACATTTCTGCATGCAGCTTTGCTAAATGGTGGGCACTAGCTTCATCCGTTTGGTGCTTGTTATTATTTTCCTTGGATGCAACTGCACCTGGGCTCAAACACAGTTCAAACACTTGACCAAATGTACCAAACCTTTCAATTTTGAAGACATTATTTCCTTCAGTACGTAGTGCTACGTGTACTGAAATGTATGAAGTTTTGATAGATAAAGGTTTCCAACTCACTACTGTAAACTATTTATAAATTTATTTACAGAAAGTCCAATCTGATCTGACTTTTTTTGGTAAATATATCATTTCTTTAACCTGGGAGACCAGATGTTGCCATTAAAAAGTTCAAATTCATGTTGCAAGATGAACAAATTGGAATACATGCATTTTTGTCCAATTGCAGTCCACTAACTCTGTAAACTGCACTCATGAGCCAACAGGGTTGCTTGAGTGAAAAATGGAAAGTATGTAGACATTATTGAAGTGAATTGTGTCGTCTTGGCTTACATGAAGAGGCCAAAATCTATTGAAAGTACTTTGCAGTGAATGAAAAGTGTTTATCTTGATCCAAAGCAAATTCCATTTTAATGAAACACGAATAAATTGCAGTGAAATGTTTTAGTTTTGTTCCATCAACAATTGACCTTCATGCTAGGAGGTAAAGTCTAGGTACACAGACTCTGTTTGACTGAATAGAAATGTGAGGCATAATTGAATTCAGTTCATACAACAGTGTGCTTAAAGAGTCCGTATGTGGGCCTGCATTTCACCGCCTCACATTACATAACTTAAACAGCCGTATGTAAAAGGATGAACACCCCAGGTCAAGTGACATGTTTTGTTGATTTTTACACATTCCCCACAGAGAACACACTTAAAAGTGGCCAATTGTACAGTTTCTGTTTATTCGTTGGGTAAAAAAGCCATGGCGTTCACACAAGCCGCATTTTATGTTTCCTTTTCACACCCAGATGCTAAACGTGTTGGAGAGGATGTGGTAACTTAGGCTTAACAGTTGGCTGGGGTGCCCAAATTTTTGCATATGCCTGTCTATTGATTTGATAGTAGTACCAGAATAATGTATAGTGGTGACTGGATTAACACATTTCTAAATGTATGTATAGTATGCATACTTCTGTCGGAGTCTCTAACAGCTATAGCCAGCTGGACAGAAGACAAGATGCCACTGCAGTTATGCACAGAGCACGCAGACCCTGGGGTACCTGAGGGGGCTGAATTCCAGGAAGTATGAGTCATCTGAAAAACTCATTGGGTTGTACCTAATATAAAGCATATGATGGCTTTCTCTTTAAAAAAAATTTAACAGCACCATAAAAGTCTGTTTTTTTATATTTATTTGCGTATAAACAACCATAAAGTACAAGACATTTTTCAGCATCAAGAACAAAAGCAGAAAATGCATATAAAATAGAAAACTCAACAACTAAATACAAAATCACATTCAGTATTTAGTGTGTTCACACTTTACCTTCATTCTACTTTCCTTCTAAGACTGAACGTTTCAGTTCAGGTATTTTCATTACTTTTTTCTGAGACTGTACTGAGCCTTTTAAGGGAACCTCAACATGAGGGCATCCATTCACACAGGATAATTACATGCATTTCCTCCTGTACTCTTTAACCAAAGACCCAAGGATAAATAAGAATATCAACATAAAGTTAAAGGGAAGTCTTTCAGAAAAAGAAATGTTGGAGAACTGTATTAGATTTCTTTATGGTGGCAGTGATAGAAATCAAGATGTCTACACACGACATGATGAATTTGTTAGCCAAGTCAAAGTTAGCCAGGCAAGCTCCATGCTGCACCCACTGATTCAAATGCTGTTGTGTCCATTCAAGAAGCAAACGAAGCCATAAGTTCAGAAAGAGGGAAATTTAAAACAGCACTGGACAGAAAAACACTGGATTTCCGGAGGTCTCAGGGTCCAGGAAATGGAACGCCTTGAAATGAAGCCATGACCTTGGCACTAATCCTGCAAGGGAAAGTTCATTTCTCTGTACTATACAAAACCAGCTAGTCCACTTTCTACAATATGATTTGTGGGTTTACAATCCAGTCATTGTTAAAGGTACTGGGTAGTGGCTGATCTTTTCAGAAATGTCTTACATTAACTGGAACGAAAGATGCTTTAAGAATGATTGTGAAACATTGATGTACCCAATAAGGACGTCATTCTTTTGGCTGTGGAAATGGAATGCAATGGTAAGAATGTGAAAACTGAGGGTAAGAGGAAAAGAAACTTAAAGCGATACATCAGTCAGACTAGAAAACCTTTAGAAGAATGTTTTTGTATGCTATGCTGTACACAGGGGTGCAAATGACCTGGTTTTCCTGGGGGAGGCCTATTTTTTTTATTCATTATTTTTATTATTTATTTATTTCTATTTAGTTTTGGCCTATTGAAAATGCACCCTAAAATGCGTATTTCCGGCACATTTTATGTTGAAATATACCTGCAAATAATCCATCCATCCATAGCTTTTATATTCAATATAGAAATACTTTACTCTAGGGCATTTCCTACATTAAAAATTATAAAACATTTCAGTAGCTGAAAGTCTAATTTTTTTTTTTTTTTGGAAATTTCACCTTCACTGAAAGAATGAAAAGCATGTTGATTCTGCACTAATGTTTTGATTAAATATCAGGAATTCAGTTATTGAAAACAGTTTTATTGCAACTACTCTGTAATTTTATTTGAACTCAAATAAATTACGTCTGTTGTGCATAACCCTAACCCTAACTCTGTATATTCCACATATTGCTCAACAATTTTAAGTTACAGGATTGTTTTTAATGATTTTGTACACTCAAATGGCATTTTTGAGTTGAATTGGCTTATTACTATTTAGTCTAGTCAGTTGATATGGCAACATTGAAACCCCACATTCAAAACATGACAACTGTCGGTTTTAATTGCTTCTCATTAAAGTTACATTTTTGTTTTGTTGACCAAATCTTGATAGATAAAACACACATTTCTTTCCCATTGGCTCCCGGGCTCCATCTATTTTTATACTGAGTGTTTTTTCCATTTGTTTTACTTAGCGTCAGTGTGCTTTCATTCCACCCAGGCTGCCTTTTACAACCATAAACTTATCAAAACATCAAATAATATAATTTACATTAAGTAGACTACAGTCTATAATCTACAGGTATCCAAACGCAAGCCACCACTTTCATTACCCATTGTGGAGTTTCTTGGTTGTCTTCACATACAGCAGCTTGACTTTCCACTGGCCGAATGGGCTGTAGGCTGAGCTTGAGGTGCTTTCAACAGACACTTTGTTTCATTCATACAGTTTAGAACAGAGTACATCTAACAAACTACATTTACCTATAAAATCAGTTACCTAGATTTTTGAGATCTGTCATAACTTTTAGTCCTGGACAAAGCTATGGACCATTCCCACCCCTGGCTGTGCAACTCTTCCCCCAGCAGATAAACCTTGGGAAGTGAGGTTGTCCGTTTGAAGTATCACACATGTTCAATGAGCAATGATAGTCTAACATAGGGTTGGGAGTTTAGACCAGGGCTCAGAGATCTGAATAAATATTAGTTCTCCAATATGTTAACATTTTTACATTTTCACATCCCAACACCAACATAATATTCATAAACCAATTAGAAGAAAATTTAAAGTAAGTTATTTTCATTCCGGGCGCCATGGTGGTGTGGTGGGTAGCGCTGTCGCCTCACAGCAAGGAGGGCCTGGGTTCAATTCCCCTGCTGGGTGACTGGGGTCCTCTCTGTGTGGAGTTTGCATGTTCTCCCCGTGTCTGCGTCAGGCCCGTAGCCAGCATTGTGATGGGGGGGGGGATCTTTTTCCCCCAAAAGTGGACTTCATTTGGCTCTCTACTCCAATGCCCCCTAAATACACGAGCACACTTCAAACCTTTTAATTTAGACATATTTTATTCATTATAAGTTTGTTGTGAGTCTGTTGTTGCTGTCCTTATTTGTTCGTCTGTTGCTCCCCACTGTTAACATAAATTTGATATAAATGTAAGTGTTACTCAAACTTCCTACATCTGTGATGTGACTTCATTGTCTGTCTCTGTTGCTCACCTCAGTTGTCTGTTGCTTTGTTCCATTGTCTCTGTTGCTGCCCTCCATTGTCTGTCTCTGATGTTGCTGTCCTTTATTGCCTCTCTCTACTGTTGACATAAATAGATAAGAATTACTTCATGAGGTACACTATCGGTATGGTTATTAAAACTTAAACATGAATTAATAATGATATAAATTGAAGTGTTCCGTCTTATTCAAATCTTCCTACAACTGTGCTGGGACTTCATTGTCTCTCTCTGTTGCTCACCTAGGTCTGTTGTTGCTCTCCCTCCTCTGTATCTCTGTTGCTGTCTGTCTCTGTTGCTTTTCTTCATTGTCTGTCTATTTTTCCTCTCCATCTTTTGTATCTCGCCTTCTTTTTCTTTATTTTTTAATTGGGTCTTGCCTTCACTGTCTGTCTGTTTTTCCTCTCCTTTAGGGTCATTTTACGGGAAATCGGACACTTTGGAACTCAACCGACACAGATTTTCATCAAACTTTGTGTGCCTTTTTAGTGGCAATGTAGAACCCCAGAACTGCATTTGCATGAATCTGGCACTAATATTTCAGAGGTTGTTCATGACAATGCAGGCTATGTGTGGAAAGATACTGACCATTTTAAAATAATTTTTTTTATATTCAGATTTTAGTATTTTAATATCTCATAATTTATACTCGGCTAACTGTTGAGTTCAATGTTGTTTGTGTACTCTGTAGAGCCAGAAAAGAGCTTTCAAACAGCATCAAAACCATCTGTTTGTAATTTAAATGGACATAATCAAGGTTGAATGTGTAGTGCCCTACCCTCTTACTTAAAACATTCTTAGTCCATTTCTCCCTTTATATTAGTGGCAGATTCATGCAAATGCAGTTCTGGGGTTCTAACTTGCCACTAAAAAGGCACACAAAGTTTGATGAAAATCCGTGTTGGTCGGGCCCCAAAGTGTCTGATTTCACATGAAATGACCCACCATTGTCTGTCCGGCACTGTTAACGCAGGGGAGTTGTAAAGAAATAGAAGCCCTGCACTCAGCAGCTTTTACCGATTTTGGGCCTTTTATTGAACAAGTCACCAATGTTTTGGGACAATGTTGCCGGCGATTTCTTCCGTTTTCGCTCCATGTCTTCTTTTTTACCCATTTTCTCAAGTAATTTAATCCCCTGATTCTTATTCTTTCCACTAGCTAACAACAGAAATGGGGGAATTACCGCCACCTACTGGATTGGTGTAAAACAGTCTGAACAAAATGTGTAAAGAGAAACATTAACCGTTTTTCTTACTCCTCACTTCTCTGAGTCTACTTTTCTTTTTTATTAGTCTGGATGTGATATTGTAAATTAAGATTTGATGTATATTCACCGGAGATTAACAATTCATTCATTGAATAGCCTACCTATCTTGAGGGGCATGTGTGTACGGGGGGAGGGGGCGAGGGGGCGGCGGGGGGGGATCGAAAGAACCCTTCGATCCCCCCTGGCTACGGGCCTGTGCGTGGGTTTCCTCTGGGTTCTCCGGTTTCCTCCTGCAGTCCAAAGACATGCAAGCAGGCCAATTGGACATGCTACATTGCCCCTAGGTGTGAATGTGTCAGTGACTGTCTGTGTCTGTCTGTCTGCCCTGCAATGGACTGTCCAGGGTGCATCCTGCCTTTTGCCCGAAGACTGCTGGGATAGGCTCCAGCCCCAACCCCCCCCTCCCTGATGGAGAAGTGGCTTAGAAAATGGATGGATGGATGGATATTTTCATTCCTTCCCCAACGACCAGTGGTTGTCAACCAGTGGGACGTGACCCTCCAGTGGGCCATGGTAGTACTGCTAGAGGGCTGGTGGCCATGTGTGTTATTGTTTCATTTTTAATTTAATTTGTTACAATACAGAAATCATTTCAAAAGGAAACATGTCAAGGCTGGGTCATCTACAAGAGAAGCTATCAATGTCTTAGACTGAGAAAAGAGAGAAAGCCAAGCATAACCAAAACAAGGAAAAAAGACTGAATGCCCTTCCTACTAGTTAAGATATTAAAAGGATTAACACTAAGACGTTTTTAGGAAAATGGACCCGGATTGGTTAAATCTTGTGGGCCATGGAAGCTTTGTAGTAAGCTGTGTGGGACATAAGTTGCAAAAAGTTGGGAACTAAACTAAAAGTTTCCTTTTAAAACAGTTTCTTAAATAACCAGCAAATTAACCAGTCAGTCTTCTAAGTGATAAGATATAGCCAAGCATGTTTATGCCATTGGTTAGGACTTCAGGAGCTGAACAGAAAACTTAACTACATTAATAACTAATGGTGGACCTGACCCATCTCATTTTAATATATAGTGTGTGAAACCAATAGTTTTATACTGTATTCAAATCAATTTAATTTAAAAACATGGTCCAACTTTATATTAAGTGTCTCTAATAACAGTGTAGTTACATATGAACAACATATGCAACAACAATGTAATTACTAATGATTTAGTCCCTGTTACAAATGGATTACTGACGTATACCTTATTTAATTACATGTGTATTAACTTCAGTTTTGCTTTGTGTAATTACACAAGTGTATCTTAATAGTTGTAAAAGCCTATTCTCTCACATATTTACACAAGGGAAATAACACACATGTAATCACAATTGTAATAAGACTGGAACAGTAGTTTGTTTTTTTTTAGAAGTTTGTTTTTCCAGCAGTAAAAGGAAGTATATAATAACTTACACTAAGACATTACGTACACTGTATCTGCCAGCTTTTCGAACATTTAGCTAGGACTTATATTTCTAGTGCTGTGACATTGTAACCAGTTTCAACTTTAAACCATTCTGTATGTATATGTGACTGTACAGCAGATGCTCCCTTATCTTAACACGTAACTTTTATTCAAAATTTATGAAACATGCTGCATTACCCCAAAGCAATTTCTATATTGTCACTCCATTATTACACAGTATCTGGATAAACATTACACAGGAACTTATAAAGTGTAACTTTAGCACTACAAGAAAGTTTCTGTGTAGAGGACACACTTGTGTAATTACATGAGGCAAAACTGCATAACTGCAGTATTATTGGGTATTGGGTACATAGGCTGTAGTTCTGTGATCTATCTGTAACAGTGAATAAATCATCAGTAGTTAAAGTGTTGCTGCATATGTTATTCATGTGTAACTGCGCAGTTATTAGAGACACTTAACATAAAGTGGGACCAAAAACATTTCTAGGCATTCTGGAAGTTGTAACTTCCAATACAACTGCTAGCTGATCTAATATGTTTCATTCAGATGTTAGAAACGGAAAACAGCCATAGCTTTATGCCAGAGCGCTTTGCCGAGTCACCGTAAAACTACTACACACAAGGTAAAATATTCAATTCAATTCAACTTTATTGTCATTATACAATACAGGGTAGTACAGTATAAGGAAACACTATCGGGCTACTTTTCCAGTGCAGTAATAAAAGATGCATAGTAAACAGCGCAAAGACAAAAGACAGACAAAATGTGCATTGTCAGTAGGTACAGGTACAGCAGATACAAATATATACTAATATTTGGTGTTGTGTACAAACATTACATGTTCTTGCTTATCTAGAACAGCCAAGTACTGCTCATGGGAACCGCTGTTCATTTATCAGTAATATACTATTTAAATCCCATACAGGCATTGCCACAAATTAGCATAATGGTAGAGGTATTTTTTCCTTTATGACCTGAACTGAGGGCCTAACGCTAATAGCACCCACAAAAACATCTTTTATCTGTACTGACCACACAGTACAGATAAAAAGTGAAGAAAGAACATTTACGTCTCTCTGGGCCTTGCTGTGCGCCCAGTTTCTATAACATGACCCTTCTGCAATTGTTAACCAGGCTAACTCTGGCTATAATTTCAGAAATAGCTCAACTGAAGCGATGAACTGAAGTAAAACAGATTTCAAGGAAAAACTGCGACACCACCAATAAATCATACATTCCACTGAAGGAAATTAAGTGAAAAGTAGATGTGAGAAACTGATAGCTTGATCATATGAAACCTGCTGAGATCCGCTCTCATAGCTTGACTCCAGCCTGAGGCAGTATTAGCCAAACTAGCGGATCAGAACTAAACAGGTAACCTGTTTATGGATTTCTTCCTTCTATTATAATGATTCTGTTTATTAAACTTGAAATCTGTTGTGCATATTTTATTACAAATGCCAGGGAGCTACTTTATTTAACAGGTGCCACCCATAGCCTGCAGTTTACCCATTTATACAGCATGGATCAATCTAGTCTAATATAGCTTCTTCATAAAGTCTGGACAGTAATTCTGTCACTCTGTCTTTGACTGGCCTAATCTGTTTCCTCCCCATCTCTCTCTCTCTCTCTCTCTCTCTGCTTTGGTGTTCATCTTTAACTCTGAGAGGCTGTGTAGCTGCTTAACTGTCTAATGCAGTAATGATGTCTGATTCTGTATACAGTGATCAGCATGATTACTACTGAAATATTACAGCAAAAAATGAGGTTCACACCTGTTAACGTAAGCTGGCGTCCAGGGAGCTGATGGGCAGCAGGACTCTCACTAAAATACTAAAATACTAGGTCTAGTATAATCATCTAACCATGAAATGCATGCAGTTTAATGTAAACCTTGTTCCTTACACAGTTTACAGAAAGGTGTGTAAACGTGCTCAGAGCAGACTGTGATCAGTCCCAGCTCTCAGAACTTTAGCTTTAGTGTTTTTCTGTACAGATTATTTCCAATGATGTAGCTGAGTCAGCTCAGAAATATTTTTAGGTTATGACAGTGGAAATACGAAAAAGTATCTAAGTAACTCTGTAGTATATTTTCAACAAACTACTTGTTTACTTTTACTTGAGTACTTTTTTACTAATACTTTTACTTGTTCTTGAGTAAATTATCACTACAGTAACAGTACTTGTACTTAAGTAGGGATTTTCAGTACTCTTTACACCTCTGAATACATTACACAATAATTGGGAATCCCTGTGGTGTCTAATCCTGACTAAGCCTAGCCTGGCTACTGATCTGTAGGCTAACCAATACAGCCGAGGTTGCATTATTGTAAAATTTCCCCAGTTACAAAATTGTAAAGAAAACAGCCATTCTGTCTCAGTTTGGCATCTAAATCACCAGGTAGCTGCCTTGCCAACTGCAGCATTGTGTTTGTTGTCCTCCTGAGGTGATGACGCATTTCTGTAGTGTGAGTAATCTCTCCATTGTGTTGATGGTTTGAAAACAGCTACTGTAGTTATGTGGCCATAGTAACACATTTGGATAGCAGTAATATCAGCTCCCTGGCTTCTTTCTGCATTCAGCAGCTAAAAGAAATCCCTTTTTAAAACAGCTACCCCCAAATATCCACCCCAAACTTTCACTAGTTTTTTAAAAGTTCCTTCCACCATCATCAGAATGGGGGTTGTCCTTAACTTTAATCCTGAAAAAAGAAAAAAAAGAAACAAAAATCTAAATCACACTGTAAGAAAAAAAACCTGCAAATGATATCTCATCCCTAGCTAAATCACAACAATAAAAATCAGTGATATGGGCTGTTAATGCTCATTTACATGTCTAAATGAAATTCTTATTTCCAATACAAATCATTGCATTTGTAAGAAGATCTGTAATCACCTGGCAAAAATTCATTTACTGTTTAAAAAAATGACACTATTCAATGATAGTGTCTCATCTTCAGTAATTTCTTTGAGCTGCTTTTTTGGACTTCTCCTTCATTCTTGGTATAGACCTTAAGTCATTATTTCACAGAAATAACAATGCTTTAAATGAAGTATCGGTTTAGGTTCCTCTACCCACTTACAGTGATTAATAGTATATTGCAAACAAACGTACAGTATTGCTCATAAATGTAAATACCCCAGCCAAACCTGTACGATATTCATCATTTTTGAGATAATACAAAACTAATTTTCTTTTAGTTAGTAATAGTGCTCACCTGAAGCTATTTATCATCACGGACATCCAGACACAGGAGGTATCACATTAACCATATGTTGCTCTCGGAACAAAACCTCTTTCTCCAAGTCTCCAAAATGGGAAGTTACAGGAAAAATAAGAAAAAAAACAAACTTTACTTTTAATGCAAGTCAATGGAACCAGACTTCTTCCGAATCATTTTGGGCCGTTTCTTTTGGTTCAATTATCATAAAATTTACAAAGTGTAAACGGCATTTTCAAATTATGTAAAAAAACCTCTAAAATGACAAAAACGGAGATGCGAAGTTTTATTCTGGGAGCAGAGCACAATAAAAAAAAACTAAATGACGTCCTTATTTACATACCCTTGTATGTTGGGCCTGTTAATAGGCATGGGAATGAGGTCCTAATGCATAATAATGAGGACCTAATGAGGTCGTATGCCACATATTAGGATCTTGATCCTACGCCTTACTTAGTCATGGCCACACATTAGGATCTTGAGCCCATGCCTTACTAAGTCATGGCCACACATTAGGACCTCATTTCCATGTGTTAATAAGGCATGGCATTCCCAATAGGACACCATCAAATTCATTTATAATCAGCCATTGGTCTTCTGTTCAACTATTAGGATCCTTTATATTGTGATCATCACAAAAGCCAAAACACATCACAAAACCGTTTGGAACCAACAGAAACACAGTCATTTCTATATTTTTTTATAGTATCTAATTTAGCTACTTAGTTACCTGCCTACCAGTTAGCTTACTTCGCACACCCACAAAAACGTCTACATTTCCACAGAATCTGGTGTCAAACAAAGCTTCAGTATTCCTCTGTGGTCACTAGCAGAAATGCTAACAGCATTAGCTTCCTATAGATTGTGTTGAACACTGTACAAAGTAATAATCCTAAAATATAGCAATCGATACATCAACATACATCAACAACTGTCCTAGTTTACCTTCTGGTGCTCTTTTTCTGAAAAAAGAGCCACAAATACTGACCAAGAGACTGCTCCTTGCTCCAACAACCCATTTCAGCATTACAGGTTTTATGGTAACACCACACAGAAGCCTGGTTAAACCAGAGAACAGTGACCATGCTTGAGCTTGTGCTCAGGAAAGCTAACTTAGTTCTTGTTATGGTTTGGTTGCTTTTTGTTTGTGAGGGAAGGTCTTCTGTGTTTGGAAGGCTGCAGCAAGCTTTTATCTGGTAAACCACAGCTATAAAAAAAGTGCTGCTTCGTGCTGCTACAGAGTGTTCTGAGGAACCACGGGGAAAGAACCTTACAGGTGCCACATTTTAACCATAGCTTTTTATGTTGTTGCTCAAGGTCAAGCTGCGTGTGCCTCTGGCCATATTATCACATTTCTCAGCCACAGTGTCCCACCAAAGTTCAGATCAATTCATCTATGTTTTAAAGAGATCTGTGCAAATGAGTGTTTTTATATCAAATCGATCACGTTTATTGTCATATCACATCTACACAGGCGTGAAGGTGAATGAAAATCTGAACGTAGCTCCCTGTAGTATTGAGATATTATATATAGAGAGAGAGAGAGCACTCTTCCAATGTACAGTTGCACAGTAATAATTGTTGCCTACGTTGTAGCACTGTTTAGCGTGAGGTAAGCTTACAGTAGTTGGTAGCTAGGCTTAAGTACAGCCTCCGTACTGCAGGGTTAGTTGTTACTCAGCGTTACAACTAAGCCATCTTTAGTAAACAAAGACAATCAAGTAAGTTTTGTCTTTTTGTTCCATATGTTCACACAAAATTTAAGATGAAAAAGGGCAGTCATGGGCTGGAGGTTAGGGAACCATCTCAATGTGACAAAGACAAAGGAACTGGTGGTGGACCTGAGGAGGGACAAGGCACCAGTGACACTTGTGTTCATTGGGGGGTCAATGTGGACACTGTGGAGGATTACAAATATCTGGGTGTGTATGTTGACAGTAAACTGGACAGGGCTAAGAACACTGATGCCCTCTACAGGAACATCTGCTGGACTATGCTCAGGATCTTCTATGAGTCTGTGGTGGTGAGTACTATCCTCTATGCGGTTGCATACTGGGGAAGCAGGCTGAGGGTGGCAGATGCCAACAGACTCAACAAACTGATCCGCAAGGCCGGTGATGTTGTGGGTGTGGAGCTGGACTCGCTGACGGCCGTGTCGGAGAGGAGGACACTGTCTAAGCTGCAGGCCATTATGTACAATGGCTCCCACCCACTCTATGACACGGTGATGAGACACAGGAGCTCATTCAGCTCAAGACTCAGTCTACAGAAATGACCATAGAGTGCCAGAGGAAGTCATTCTTACCTGTGGCCATCAAAATCTATAACTCCTCCCTCAATGTGTGATACTATGGTACTCAATACCAAATTGTATTGATCATATGTGTAATAATATTAATAATGTAATTAATTTTTTTTAATTATGTGTGCAATAACTCAGAGGTACAATAAATTATATTATAATTTTATAATACTATTATAATTAATGTAAAGCATAAATAATTGGTTATATTGAGTGGTTTCTGTAAAGAAACTGTTAACACTTTCAATGAATGCCACATTTGTAATTATCTATAAATACATTTATAACATGTTATAATGCATTCATAAAGCATCATAACCATGACATTTATAAAAATTCAGTACACTTTATTGCCATGCTTATTATGCATTATGAACTCTTTACATAATGCATTATAAGTACTGTTCATAACAAATTATAAGAGCTTATAAGTTGTATTTGTCCATTCTAAGGAAAATGATCATACTGTACTAAAGCCTCCTCCAGTGTTAAGAGTGAGGCTTTGAGTTGAAGTATATAATGAAACATTAAAACATACACAAATGTCAGATTTTAAACTGCCTCAGTGTTTTACCCAATGTTGGAAAGTTAATGTACACCACCATTAGCTTGACACTTACTTAACACTGTATAACCATTAGAATGCTAGCAGAAATTAGCACTACTGGACTGTAAGTTAAGTGATAAGTGATTTTTTAACCCCACAACCGGGGAAATTCCACCTTCACATTTAACCCATTTGTGAAGTGAAACACCACATACACACTAGTGAATACACACCACACACTAGGGGGCAGTGAGCACACTTGTCCAGAGTGGTGGGCAGCCCTATCCACGACACCCGGGGAGCAACTGGGGGTTAGGTGTCTTACTCAAGGACACCTCAGTCATGGACTGTCGGCACTGGGGATCAAACCGGCAACCTTTTGGTCACAAGGCCAGTTCCCTAACCTCCAGCCCACGACTGCATACTGCCCACTGTAGTGTAGCATAGTGTTACAGAGTGAAGGTATCTAGTGCTTGACGTTAGAACCACTGAGGGAACAAATTACAATGACAGCACTCTACTATCTCGCCTCTCCCTCTCCAGGCCTTCCCTCTATAGTAACTTCATACTCAGGGTGATGTCAGAGGGGGTCCAGGGGAGGGGCTGATGGTTTGCTTTGTTGTAATGTAAAATAATATTCAAAGTGAGAGCACTGGTTAAGAAAAACACATAGTAGCAATAATTCTTGGCTGAACAGCCTGTTTGGAGCATCTGAATATTCAGGACTGAAACCCCCAAAGATGCAGCCCTAACAGCACCAGTGGTGAGAAATAAAATATTATAAATGCCAGGGTGTAAATAAACCTTATATTTGTCTTTATTTTATGTTCTCCAGGCTAGTACTTCTTTGGCATTGACCGTATAACATGTCATTAACACTACTTATATCACATTATATTAACAATTAATAATGTATAATAAACATGGCTATAAAGTGTAACTCAGTGTAATTAATTTTTATCAATGTTTATAACCATGTTTATAATGCCTTATGAATACATTATAACACATTATAAATGTGTTTATAGATGCTTAAAAATGGGACATTCATAGAAAGTGTTACCGATAAACTTGCCATATCAGAAATGTTCATAGTGGTGGTTTATTGGAACCAGATGTCTGTAGAGTTTAATGCCTCTACAAGCAACTTCACAGTAAAATATTAAATGAAATGCTTATGGCCATGCTGCTTAATCTTTGAGATGTTATTACATTTGTTGGAGAAAGTTTTGGCTTAAAACCTATTTTTAAAATGCATTTAAGATGCAGACGTACAGCAGATGATCATAAGGCAAAATGGTCCCCAAAATGGTCCCCTTTGTACAGATCTATTTCACCATCATCAATGTTATAAGCAAAAACCTTGAAGACAATGCAGTTTCACTAGTCAATAAATAAAATGGCTATATTTTCAATGTACACATGATCCCTGGTTCCCACTCTTCCCACTAACTGCCACTGTAATGAAATCCAAGTGTGCATGTTTCTCTACAATGAATCACCTCCCATCAAACTACTCAGAATGACTTTGATTGATGTTCAGACAATGGTCACAATTAAATTATGCATAAATCTTAATACGTAGGTAAAATTCTTCTTTAAGTTGACTGATTCTGTAACAAGTAATGTGAAATAAGGAAAAACACCAAGTGTACGTGTAGTTCTTAGTTGCATGTACTATTGGTTAAACCAGGGCCTCGAGTTTGAACTGAATCTGTTCTTTCATGCAGGTGATCATTTAAATTGAGTACATGTGGTTTGCTGGAGTTTTGCTTCCACTTTGTGAGAATGAGAAGAGACAGACATGTCTATAAACTTCCCCTTTGCTGCATGTGAGTATACATTAGCATTTGTCCAGCATGAAGACTCGCTGTAAGACAGTGTAGTATGATCATGGAATGTGTTTGGGGTAATTCAGGCGTTGTTATGTGGAGGGACTCTAATGGGAAGAGCAGCATTGGGAGCCACTATATTTGCGGAACAGGGGAAGAACTGGGGGTCAGGATTGAGTACTTGAGCAATGTGGACATGCCACAGGCTCCTTACCCCCAGGTTGGAAGGGGAAGGCTTGGGTCAGCAGCAAGTTGGAGAGCTCTGTTAGTATTTTGACCATGTGTGTACAGTGAAGCTGTGGCCAATACAGCTCAATAAACACCTGACGTATATATAGTTGTGCTTATCTCCAACATCCAGATATGTTGCTAACTGTTCTGGACTCAAGCTTATCTGGTCTGATAAGTCAGACTCTCAGATTGTTTATGGAAATAATGGACATTGTGTTCTCCAGGCCAAAGATGAAACAAAGGACCATCCAGAATGTTACCAGTGTAAAGTTCAAAAACCACTGCCTCTTACAGTATGTTATGGACACATCTGCACATTAATGCTAAATACCTGGAGCAACATATGCTGCCTTTTATACACTGTCAAAATATAACATATGATTTGTACAGATGCACAGCTGAAGACTTGTATAACAGAAGAATGGCTTTCAAAACTGTATGAATTGGTTGTTTTTAGTCTACTAGTGATTATAAAATGTTGTTGAAAGGAGATGATATAACACAGTGGTAAACTCGCTCCTGTCTCAACTATTTTGGAACAAGCTGCAAGCATCAAAGTTACAATGAGCAAATATTTACAAAATAATAAAAATTGTTATATGGTAAAACATAAAATGTCTTTATACTGTTTTCAGTTTAATACAGACATATCAGGATTTTTGTAACGTGGAGCGATGATGAGGCAGACGTATGTGTGGAGACAAGCAAGATTTATTAAGTGCAAATCCAAAATGAGGATCAGAACAGTCCATGGTCAGAGAGCCAATATGGCTTGCAGGAGGTACAGACATGACAAAAATGAACACAGAACTCCAAACAGGCCAGAAATAAACAAAACTCCAAACCTTACATCAAACAAAGACCAGCAAACACAAGGGGCAAACACAGGGCTTAAATACACTTGGGCTAACGAGGGTTCACAAGACACAGGTGGAAAACAGGTGGAAACAATCAAGGGCAGAGACAAGAAACAAGGGGCAGAACCGGGAGGAAACCAAACAAAGAAGCACACAGACGATAAAAAGTAAACAGAAAAGCACATGCAGGAGTGAGAGGAGCCAATCGTGGCAATTTTGCTGCTGTCAGATCAAAAATGGTAACTTTACAGGAAAAAGAAAAAAAACAGACTTTTTTCCAAGTCATTTTAGGCCATTTTTGTCCAATCATCATGAAATTTACACACAATATAAAGGGCAACAGCCATTTTAATATTAAGTCAAAAACTGAAAAATTGAGATTTTTGAGGTTTTGATCCAACATTTACTAATCACTGCTTTGTGTTTTTATTAACATTTTGTTTAAGGTGCCTATATTTTTTTCAAATTGGTTTTGTAAAAATTATACATTTTTCAGGAGATTTTTCTAAGGAGATTAGATACAGGACAATCTGTTCGCTTAAGGAAGGTGAAAAACAAAGGAAAATAAGTGTGGAAAAAAACAAATTGGAGCAAAAAAATCCTTTCTTTCTTTTTTCTTTCCATCCTTCCACTGTGAGAAGGCAACTCAGCGCTATGAGTCTGAAAAGAAACAGCAAAGCGAACAAATAAAACCATGTAAGATTGAATTTTGAAGGTGTGGAAAATTATCCCTGCAGATTTGTTTGAAAAACTGAAAGCAAGAGTCCTGAAAAGAATGATAGTTGTTTCTAAATAGAGACAACAGATATTTTGGACACCAAATAAGTCTTAGCTGATTGCATGTCTAACTTACTGTGTGTGTGTGTGTGTATGCGTGTTTCTGTGCATGTGTGTGCGCGCGCATGTGTGTGTGTGCGTGTGTGTGCGCATGTGTGTGTGTGTGTATTTGCATGCGTGTATGTGTGCGTGCATGTGTGTGTTTCTGTGTATGTGTGTGTGTGCATGTGTGTGTGTGTGTGCGTGCATGAGTGTGTGTGTGTGTCTGTGTGTTTTGCGTGTGTGTGTGTTTTGCGTGTGTGTGTGTGTGCATGTGTGTGTGTGTGCGTGTTTTCCGTGTGTGTGTGTGTGTGCGTGTGTGTGTGCGCATGTGCGTGTGTGTGTGCATGTGTGTGTTTTGCGTGTGTGTGTGTGTGTTTTGCGTGTGTGTGTGTGCATGTGTGTGTTTTGCGTGTGTGTGTGTGTGTGTGTGTGCATGTGCGTGTGTGTGTGCATGTGTGTGTTTTGCGTGTGTGTGTGTGTGTGTGTGTGTGTGTGTTTTGCGTGTGTGTGTGTGTGTGTGTGTGTGTGTGTGTGCATGTGTATATGCACCGGTAAAAAATACTTTAGTTTTAATGTAAGTTCAATATAAACAGACTTCTTTCCCAGGTCATTTTGGGCCATTTTACACACAGTATAAAGGGCAACAGTCATTTGCCAATTAGTGTCAAAAGCAAAAAAAAATACAAAAATGGAGAAATGAAGTTTCATTCCTGAAAACAGCCATTTACAATATATTGCTAAAAGTATTCGCTCGTCTGCCTTCACATGTTTATGAACTTGAGTGACATCCAATTCTTAATTCATAGGGTGTAATATGATGGTCAGCTACCCTTTGCAGAGGTATAACAGCTTCAAATCTTCTGGGAAGGCTTTCGACAAGAGTTAGGAGTGTGTTTATGGTCATTTTTGACCATTCTTCCAGAAGCACATTTATGAGGTTGAGGTTATTGGGTTGAGGTCAGGACTCTGTGCAGGCCAGTCAAGTTCTTCCACACCAATCTTGCTCAACCATGTCTTTATGGACCTTGCTTTGTGCACTGGTGCGCAGTCATTTTGGAACGGGAAGGGGCCGTTCCCAAACTGTTCCCACAAATTTGGGAGCATGAAATTGTCCAAAATCTCTTGGTCTGCTGAAGCATTAAGAGTTCCTTTCACTGGAAGTATGAAACCAAGCCAACTCCTGAAACATGACCCCACACCATGATCCCCCCTCCACCAAACTTTACACTTGGCACAATGCAGTCAGACAATTACAGTTCTCCTGGCAAATGCCAAACTCAGACTCGTCCATCAGACTGCCAGGCGGAGAAGTGTGATTTGTCACTCCAGAGAACACGTCTCCACTGCTCTAGAGTCCAGTGGTGATACTTTACACCATTGCATTTGACGCTTTGCACTGCACTTGGTGATGTAAGGCTTGAATGCAGCTGATCGGCCATGGAAACTCTCTACGCTGTTCTTGAGCTAATCTGAAGGCCACATGAAGTTTGGAGGTCTGTAGTGATTGACTCTGCAGAAAGTTGGCGACCTCTGCGCACTATGCGCCTCAACATCTGCTGACCGCGCTTTGTCTATTTACATGGCCTACCACTTCGTGGCTGAGTTGCTGTCATTCTCAATCACTTCCACTTTGTTATAATACCACTGACAATGCTTGGTTTCATACACCTGTGACAATGGAAGTTATTGGAACACTTAAATTCAATCATTTGAATGGGGAGTGAATACTTTCAGCAATATAGCGTACATCTTCTCACGCAATTCAAAGTTAGAGCTTAATGCTATAACAATAAATGCATGAAATTACTATAAACATTAAATGTGCAAGATAGGAATTACTTCTGTTTTCTCTGTCTGCTTCTCACACATCACTTCATTTAGCCATTTATTTAATGCAAAGACTTTCAAATATAATTGTTTAATATTGTACTATACTATACACCAGACACTGATCAGGACACTGGTCTTCATATCACTTTTTATCTGAGGAAACCAGTGCTATCACACATTCCTGCAAATGCGTCACTGCTAACGTCACTGAAAGCTGATGGTTTCTGAGCAGCACAATGCCCTGTACAAAACCACAGATAGGTCCCACCTATTGTTCTAAGCGAGCAGTGACAGGTGTTGGATTATGGTGTATCTGTTTCTAAGGGCCTGATCCTTCTAGGTCGTCTGAAGAATGTTCTGTACTTTTCTATGCCTCTCTATCAAGGGTACATAACCTAGATACTTAGGGAGAGGGGGGGTTGTTTGGGCCAGTGGCGGGTGATAACACTCACTTGGTGTTTGCTCCTACTTTCCTGCAGGAGAAGAACCTAACCGGTGACCCGTGAACATCTCTGTATGAAGACGTCTTGAAATAATTCAAACCTTTTCCTCAAAAGTGCACAACTCATGTCAAGATAGGCAAAGAAGAATAGCCAAACCAAAGTAAATCATGCAATGGCAAAATGAGTCATACCCTGCAGCTTTGTCTCACTTCCTTTGGTTCTTATCTACCAGCTTTTCCTAGCAGATTAGAGTGACTCAGTGAATCTGCCTGAGGTATATTTACCAGTAAAGTGGAACTGAAAAGTTTAGAACTTGTGTTTTTGAAGGTTTACCACAGTTTTACCATTATTAACATCACATCTAAAAACTCAGAAGGTACATGTAGGTTCACTGGTGGTTTTGGACAGCAAATCAAATGTCTTTATTTGAGTTGTAGACATTGTGACTCCTGGTTTCACCACCAGTGTAAAGAAAATGAGTCAGAAGGTTTCTCTGCAATAGTGCCTTTCATATCAAAACACTCTGAATGTTTTTTTTTTACATTTCAACCACTGAATTATTCAGCAGGTTTGACAAATCTGTAGAATTCCCTCTTTAAAATGTTAAAACAACAGAATAGGACTTGACTTTATAGTCCCTAGGAGAGGTTTGGGGGAGGTGTCTATATGGGGGTATTGGCCAAAGTTAAGTGGGAGGGGTTCTAGAGTGCAGGAGTGAAGGGTGAGAGAAGGGAAAATGGGGCAGAGCTTCAGTTTTGTAAAGGGAGAGCGGTGTCTGCTTTGGGGACGGCCTCCACTGTATTGTTGTTTTCAGCAGACGACCTTGGGTTTAGTTACGATCGCTCTAGGGAATAAAAAGGCAACAAGAAAGTCTCAGCACAAGCTCTGCTTTCCATCTTGATCACTGCTGCCACTAGTTACCTCGCAATGCAGCAGTAACCATACGTGAAAAATCTGGGAGAGCCCAGTTGTCTTTATTCTACGCTACCAGAGCCATCCTGCGTAGCTTAAAGGAAACAAGTAACCCAACTTTATTCTGCCTTTGTATTGTGTGTTCCACCCTGTCATTAACTTTTTTACAGGTTATTCTCTGGGTGTTGACTTTGTGTGCTTTGGTGAGCTCTGCCCTCGTTGGCTGCCTCTGTCGAGAGGAAATGTGGGGGTGAGCAGTGTGCAATGGAAGAGTGGTTAACAATAGCTAGAGACGTGTACAGGATGGGTGCCTGATTTTGAGTGAAAGCATGGGGGCAAATGTGTTGATTACAGACAATCAGCTAAAATCATTTGTACATATGTGTGTGTTTAATGATAAAGGAGTGTAATGATGAAGGCCAGTGATACATGTATTGTTTTTAAAGTGTAGAAGGTGTCATGTTGTAAATAAGCCAAATGTAAAACTTATGTAAAAAGTTTTTACATAATACTGCCAGAAATAAAGAGGTGAATAACAGGTAATATTTTTTTCTTGTAACTGGCTCATATGAGTGCCTGTAAAGGTGAACATGCTCTTCAAATTCATTCAAATATAAACCTAGGTTGTGGGCAGGAGCAGACAGCATAGATTTTCTAAAACTCTAACAAAAGTGGGGGTACACATGCTTTAGGTGCACACACATTGCTGAGGCACCTATGGAGCTCACTATACCATACATGCTCAACTTTTTACGCTTGTTTAGTGTCAGAAAAAGTCACTAAAGCATGAGCACAGCCAGCCAAGCATGTCATTACAAAGTAGTGTGTCATGCAAAGAACTTGTGATTTGCTTTCTAAGTGGAATTTTTACATGTTTGCCTAACTCACTGATTTGTTAGCATCCCAATGGGAATTCCAACGTTACTTTACTACCAAGCTAACATAGCATATATAGAGAGCATATAGCAGCTCTCTATCTTAAACACAAACATTTGAAGCATGTAACTTTCATTCAAGTAACACATTACATACTCTGGGTGTTACTGTTTGGCTGTTAACTTCTTCAATAAATACACTATATTGCCAAAAGTATTTGCTCGTCTGCTTTCACACACATATGAACTTAAGTAACATCCCATTCTTAATCCATAGGGTTTAATATGAGGCCGGCCCATCCTTTGCAGCTATTACAGCTTCAACTCTTCTGGGAAGGCTTTGCACAAGGTTTAGGAGTGTGTTTATGGGAATTTTTGACCATCCTTCCAGACGTGCATTTGTGAGGTCAGGCACTGATGTTGGATTCACTCCAGAGAGCACTGCTTTTTACTGTCCTGTTTATCAGAAAAGTCTGCATTTGAAACCGCAGCTGTATGAAGGCTAGTTGAGTGGGTGTCCTTGAGTGTGGGGCAGGACTTTTGCTTGATAAGATGCATCTTATTATGCAGGGATTTCACATTTGAGAGTTTATCAGATGGTAGATGCATGTAACATATTTACCTGCTACTGGCTGCACTGCCTCAGAGGAGCTCTGGAGGTGTGGCCATGTGAGTAACCAGGCATGGAGGCTTATGGTAGATGCCCTCCTAAAAAGGGATTTATTTGTTGTTAAGGTCACTGTTTGTTAGTGTGAAGGTATGTGTGTGCCTATTTTTTATTATTAAGTCAATAGTTTTTTCCCTGATTTTGCCATCAATGGCCTTCTAAGGTCCATTGGCTCCTCCTCAGTTTAGGCCTGAGGACCACCAGTGGGTGCTTCATGACCCACTTGTGGTCTAAGGACCAGTGGTTGAGAAGCCCTGGTTCAAGAGAACAGCAGATGCAGATCGAGGCCTAAAATGCATGAATGCGTTTTGATTCCTCAAGCTCTTAGGGACTCATTAAGAGTCTACACAGAGGTTTTACATAAAGAATTTGAATGGAATTTTCTGACATGTTCAGAAGCACTAGTACTTCAGTTTCAGATGGTTTTGATACTCATCTCCATCATTCTGAATGGTAACTTTTGAGCAGGTTTTCTGGATAATGCCTTAGGTTTTCACAGTACGTTTCACATCCTTATATGAAAAGCTATAAAGTGTTTTTGACGCAGTTGCGTTTCGATCACAGGGGAAGTAACAGCAAGAATACATCTTCCATACCTTTAGTTAGGGAGCATAACTGTACCATATTCAGTTGCAGTTATATTTAAGAAACCGTTCTCATACCCACCATCCTCTCTCCAGCTTTTATTGTATTTTTCTATTTAAAGTGATTAAGCTTTCAAAAATATCAAATATGCCCCTCACCCAAAGAAAACTGAATATAATGTATTTTAAAAACTTATTGAAGGCAAACAACTGGACCTTTGAGACAATGGTACATTTTAATAATTTGTACTTTGAGGGACTAAAATGTAGCTGGCCAGTCAACCAGGACCTTCACATTATAGTGCGTAACTTTAATACAACCCATAACGGTTCTCAGCTTGTCAAGCTTGCATACATGCAATGTCCTCCATTACATACTGGCTCTCTTCAACCACTTATAGCTTTTCTAACTCAGCTTTTCTGATTAGAATCCAACTTCGGATCTATTTATCACCAGAGGTTATTCTATTAACAGTGCCAATGTTCCACACATACGAGTATTATGGATTTTAGGTCAAAATGAATAGGATTGGATCAACACAAGCATCTAAGAACCATAAATCACCATAAACCGAAGCTTCATACTGGTCAACACTGTTCTGTAGATCAACTTTTTCCCCAGTGGTTCCCAAACTTTTCTCAGACCCCAAAAATAATGATGTGCCTTGGAAAATGTGTTTACCGCTGTTATATTAAAAATATGCATGCAATTTAATAGTATATAGATAAATAGATTAATGCCCTAGAAATTCTTAACTGCCTGTCCAGAACTGTGTCTAATTACATCATGTTAGAAATATGAATGCTCAGTAGTAACATGATATCCGTAACCTATAGCTAGCTGTCTAGCTAACTGCTGGCCGTGCTTCTAAAACAGAGCTCCTGTTACGAGTCAGCGTGGTCATATCTGTGGACAGCATGGATACATTTCTCATCGTCTTATTGTGCACCATGCCTGTAAAGTACAATTGCAGAGAAACACTGTGAGCCATGACTGTGAGCCGTGACTGTAGGGTAGCTATCATATCATTTTATTCCTGTAGTTAAGGTGGGCCGTTAGCTACAGCGCTCTCAGAAATTAAGTTAATCACTTATAGTAGCATCCTGCAACACTTGGCTAACAGCCACTTGACTAACTACGCAATAAACAGTGTAATAAACCATTAATACATTTAGATAAGCATATATAACCTATTTGATGCCAATCCTAATCTCTAAGCGGTAATCCCAGCAAGCTATGGAAAAAAAAAAATCACTACAACTATAAACCATGTCTGTGAAGGTGAAACTAACTTGAGTACTCAAACATTATACATTCCTTAAAAAAAAACAGCACTGGGTTAATTAGTCTGATTACAAACTGAACAGCTACACTGAGAATAACTGGTTTTATGTCTCCAGTCTCACTTAGCAATATTACAATATTTCTCTAAGGGGCTTTGCTTCCATTTATTATTTCATTGTTCATTTCATTGAAGAATGTGGACCAAACCTGATCAATTTTCCCTTGATAACCATTATGTCTCGCAACCAGAGCTTCAAAGGAGGCTGTAACGGTTCATGTGGCAGTGAAAAACACTGCGACTGAGACTGGTCTCTGAGCAGATAAAGCCAGGGAGATTCTGGTAATGGTTTGCTCACCCACCCTCCAAGACTTCTGATTGTTTGCTTGCAGAAAGGAAAAACACAGGAACACACTCATATTGCGTGCAGGAAGGTTCCTTCCCTGCCATTACACGATCATTACAGATCATTATCTGCTAATCCTTTTCTCTTGTGTTTGACTTGTGAGTAGTAAAATCTATGCAAGTGTAATTTTACCTAGTGCATTCCTGACTGAGCACCCAATGCACCATGTCTTTCTAAGTATCCTCTGCAATGTCCGAGCTCAGGTCCTTTTCCCAGATTGGCCTGAAATTCTCACATTTGCAATACTGTCATAGTTTCCCCTTGTTCTTGGGTCGGTTTCTTGCCCTGTGTTGTTGCCATGTGCTTGTTTGGTTTTGGTTCGTGTGCTCTGCCTTTTCCCGCCTTCCCCATTAGTATCTTCCCCTGTTTGTAGTCTGTCCCCTCCCTCTCCCTGGTGTTCCCCATATGTTGTAACCTTTATCTAGCCCTTTGTTTTAGTCAGTGGTTGTCTGGTCTACTTGTCACTCTGTTTTATGTAGTTGTTCTTTCCCTGCCTTGCGTTTTGTTTGTGCTTCTTTGTTTAAGCCCTGTAGTTTGTTACTTTGCTAGTTTGTTTTTGTTAAAGTCTGCTTGCACCTAAATCCAGCCTCCCTGTGCATACCATACATGACACATACAGATTATCTGCCAGCAGTTTATAGCCTTTCTGCTGGACGCCCGGGAAGCATGCCTGTTAATTCTCAAACTCCATTAACATGATGTCAACAACTCTTTACTCAGCTTCTCATCTGTGAAGTCTCCCTTGTCTGTTAAATTAAAGCACTGTTTAAGCTCTTGAAAGGAATGAATTATTTCATCTTTTTACAGGTCTCTTACTCGATTATATTCCTATATCTAGCCATGATTTCCACAGAATCTGATTTTCCCAATTTTAGTGGAGGGATTATTCCAAACAGAGGAGCATCTCTGTATTGAATAATACACAACACCTCATGCAATTTAGCCCATACCCCTCAGGGTGTTGTAATATAGGATTGGTGTCGTCTTCCTTTTAAGTGAGCATAAAGTTTTTGTAATTTTCTAAGTGCTCAGTATGATTCCTCCAGCTGTACGGAAAACATCAACGCGATACTTAAATCCATCCCATACTCGATTGAGCATGTGGGGTGTTACTGTACTCATGGCTCTTTCAATACAATTTTGGAGATCATGCAGTGTTGTTGGGAGTGGTGGCACATAAACACAATCCTTAATGTACCCCCACAAAAAAGTGATAAGGTGTGAGATCTGGTGATCTTGGGTACCAAAAGTGGGGTGCCAAATCATGGGCTCCTTTATGGCCAATCCAGCAATGATGGAGTCATCTGCCATTGACAGTCAGAAACTATATTGCCCTCTCTTTCAATTGGTATGTGATTGGCTCCTAGGCACCTCACAGTTGTAAAAATATGACACTTTGAAATCAAATGAATCTTTTTGAATCACCCTGTATAACTGAACTTGGGAGTAACGTAACATTTTGATGATGCTTATATTTCCCCATAACTTGTGATTCATTCATTTTATCTGAAGAGTTATCTGATTCCAGTGAATGAGGAGACAGGTAACTCCAGTACCAACAAGTTGTTGGCAGAATATTAAACACTGCCATGTTGATAAATCAATGGTTTATCATGTCTCCCACTGATAGAGACTTTCTATGAGTCTAACAACACCATAGGAACATCTTGCCCTGTCACAGAGAAGGAATACAGGGCAATCCTAGTAACTTGGAGCAGGACATTGACAAGAAGATTATCCAGATGAACTTTACTGAGAGCAACTTGATTCAAGGTAGTTATTGTAGTTCCTGATGCAACTGGCCTACATGGTAAGCCTTTAATACAGTGTAATGTATAATCTGAGAAGTTTGTGATTGTCCAACTGTTTGTTTGTCCTCTGAGTAATATGTTTAAAAAACCTCTTTTATCTCTGTCCCTTCCTCCACACAGTTTGTTTCATCTCCCAAGTATTTTGTGGATTTGAGGATCTCAGGGAATTTGAATGGGGGTGGATTGAATGGGGCCCATAAATGGAGCTTGAGGAATTGAGAAACAGTCACACAGGAATAGCTATCACCAAATTGGTGAGCTGGAATGTTACAACTCTATAAAGAGAAAATGTCTCTGCTCGTCTACACAAATTGAAAGGTGAAACTGTGTATCTACCCTTATGATTTTATTACTATTTCAAACTATTCAAAATTTTATTGCTAAAGAAATAAATACATTTACTTCCACTTTTATCTGGAACAGGATCTTTCCTCAGCTTAGGAAGGAATTTTTGCAAAAAACAGGGAGAAGGGGCCCTACTGGGAAGCTATTCACGAGCTAGGGGCTCTAGCTTGAGCTCTAGGCTCACTAGAAGGGGTTTCAAAATGGGCTAAGATGGAGCAGCTTTTGTGTATCCCAGTATTACTGCTTTCTCTCATCTGAGCCCTATTACCCATTAGCAGACTTCTTTTGACAAATAACCCAATAGTGAATGGATCACTGAAGATCTAGTCTCAGTTTAAGGTGTATTTCAATAGGCTCTCCATCTGCTCTTATTGTGGCAAATGCCTTATTTCCTCCATCACTTATTGACTCTGCATTTCAAATGTGGGCTAAGAGATGTGTGAGATATAAAAGACGTGTTAAAAAACAAAATCTTTGGTTCATTTGCACAGCTTAGATCCGATTTTGGTATCCACAGTCTAATATTCAGGTATGCAGCTTCATCAAACATATTTCTCACCATCTAGAGTAACTGGATAGATGAGTGCTTAAATATAAACCCTTCTGTATCTGTACTACATGAAAAGAGTTGCTACACCTACTTTGACTCATATAAAGGCGTAATGGGAATTGCAGAGAAAGTCTGGCAATTGGCCATGAGGTTGCTGCATTTAAAGGGCTCCACAGATTGCATCTATGCAGAAATAAATGGGCAAAAATACATCCAAATATAAGCCCAGCTTGTCTTAAGTGTAAGCGGGATCTTTTTTTGAACACACCCCGAATTGCTGGATTGTTCGCTCGGCATCTTTAAAACGTCTTCCCATATTTAGTATGATCCTCTGTAGGTGGAAGAGGGCTGAGCCACCGTGTCGTAAAAACAGGATCAAAGAGGTCATGGTCCATCTTAAACTTGAACATTTGAAGCATATTACCGGAGGTTCAACCAGGAGGTTCTATAAATGCAAGATAATGAACACCAAGCGTTTTTGACACATTTTGAGACGGAGTATTCTCACCCACTAAACATATCATAAAGGTCCTTTTTAAATATTTATTTTTATTTTTTCCTTTCTCCCTTTTTTGTTTTGCTGTTCTTTCTTTCTTGACTCTAGCTGGGTCTTAGAAAATGCGAAGTGAGGATTGCTGTTGGGGGGTTTTGGGGCTAGAAGAATTTGTCTGGAAGTTTTTGTGCATACATATTGAAAAGTCAATAAAAGTAATAATGAATACTTGACCTGCGAGGAGATGCGACCCCTGAGCAGAAAGCATTCTGCGTTCTCCACTTCAATCAGAGTGAATCTAGTTATAACTGTGCAATGTGTTTTTCGTCGGCAGTGAACCTCCAACAGCTCAGAGCCTTCGTTGCTGGTTCCACAACACTGGACGATGTCCAGAATCGCTTTGAAAGAGCTGCGAGTTCAGTGACACCCGACGTGCTCAATCAAGTATGGGATGAGTTTGACTATGGTGTTGATGTCTGTACAGCTGAAGGAGGTTCACATTGAGCACTTGTAAAATTACATAATAAACTTTGTGCTGACATAGACTGTTTACAGTTTACTGCATTGTTCTGTAATGATTTGCAAGTGAAATAAATCATTTTGAAATCAAATGAGTCTTTATGAATTGTATTTTTGCCAGTTCACTCTCTTTTTTTTATTTGGGTTTTCAATCAGTTGATCTTATTGTCTTTTTTGATGCATGGGCAATGATTTTTCCACTTTGAGGCCCCCCATGCTGTGCCTGTTTTTCCAGTAGACCCCACATCTATCTGAAAAAACGTTTTTAAGCTCCTCTGACAATAAGCGCTTAAATGCTGGATTTTGAAAAAGAGGGGTACTAAGTCTCCGACATATCTTTGTACCGTTTGTGCATTTGTTGTTAGACACAGCTCCACTGCTGTGTGATCTGCAAGAGCAGTTATTCCCATCCTACTATCTAGGATTGTCTCAGTCATTCTCCTTAATACTAAACATAATCTGGTCTACACTCTCGTAAATAAAGGTAGTACACTGTCACTGGGGATGTCCCTCTCTTGTCTCTGGGGTGGTACCCTAAAGGATACATCTTGGTTCCTTTAGTAAGGGAATATAATTGTACCATAATCCATTGAAATGATTTTTTCTAAGGTGTACTAACTCTACACACCTTGTTTCGTCTCCAGGCTATTATTTTACTGTTCCATTTTAAAACATTAGTTTATGAAAAGGTACAAATATGTACTTTTTACCAGGAAAAACTTATTTAAGAATGTTTACATTGTTTGTATCTTGATAAATGAGAAATGTACCTACACAGAATCTTTATTTTTAACAGTATACAGGGAGATTCACTTGAAAGAGGCCCCAAATATTCTGTAATAACTCTCTCTAGGATGAAGCAATCTAAACGAAACAATGTGTAATGTGCTCCTCAGTATATGGAGCTTCTAACAAGTCAGGATCCCCCTGCGTCGGAGCGATGATGTAGGCACCGTACAGCCATCATGGCGTTTAACCTCCGTTTGCAACTTCTGGGTCCATACTGGGTGCATTATGTGTCTGGCAGAAAGCGGAGATCACTTCCAGCATTGCATTAAAGCAATCCATTACACATATGTTAAGGTATGTAGCGTATTCTTTTGGTTCAGATTGTTTCAATTATGACCTTGACACATATGTTATATTTCCAAATGTATTCGCTCGTCTGCCTTCACACGCACATGAACTTGAGTGACTTCCCATTCTTAATTCATAGGGTTTAATATGATGTCGGCCCACCCTTTACAGCTATAACAGCTTCAGCTCTTCTGGCAAGGCTTTCCACAAGGTTTAGGAGTGTGTTTATGGGAATTTTTGACCATTCTTCCAGAAGCGCATTTATGAGGTCAGACACTGATGTTGGATAAGAAGGCTTGTCTCGCAGTCTCCGCTCTAATTCATCCCAAAGGTGTTCTATCGGGTTGAGTTTAGGACTCAATCAGGCCAGTCAAGTTCTTCCACTCCAAACTTGCTTATCCATAGGGACCTTGCTTTGTGCACCGGTGCACAGTCATGTTGGAACATGAAGGGGCCATGCTCAAACTGTTCCCACAAAGTTGGGAGCACAAAATCTCTTGGTCTGCTGAAATGTTAAGAGTTCCTTTCACTGGAACTAAGAATCAGAATCAGAATCCATTATTGATCCCAGAGGGAAATTGCAGTTGTTACAGTTGCAACCATTTATGTAAAAGAATAAACACTTTAATAATTTAAAACAATGATAAAGAGAAACTTGCAATATGTACAGGAGATTTAAGTACTTATGAATATAGTAAAGTGGTGGTGACTGTGATAATAAATATGAAATATCTAGTATAAAGCAGTGCAAATTATTTAAATTATTTAAATTATTGTCCCTCTGAGTTATTGCACACACAATTATTATTATTACACATATGAACAGTTTGGTGTTGAGTTTTGCACAGATGAACCACACTTTGTGTATCATACACTGAGGGAGGAGTTATAGAGTTTGATGGCCACAGGTAAGAATGACTTCCTCTGGCACTCTATGGTCATTTCTGTAGACTGAGTCTTGCACTGAATGAGCTCCTGTGTCTCATCACCGTGTCGTAGAGTGGGTGGGAGCCATTGTCCATAATGGCCTGCAGCTTAGACAGCGTCCTCCTCTCCGACACGGCCGTCAGCGAGTCCAGCTCCACACCCACAACATCACCGGCCTTGCGGATCAGTTTGTTGAGTCTGTTGGCATCTGCCACCATCAGCCTGCTTCCTCAGCATGCAACAGCATAGAAGATAGCACTCGCCACCACAGACTCATAGAAGATCCTGAGCATAGTCCGGCAGATGTTGAAAGACCTCAGGCACCTCAGAAAATAGAGATGACCTTGGCCCTTCCTGTAGAGGGTGTCAGTGTTCTTAGCCCAGTCCAGTTTATTGTCAATATACACACCCAGATATTTGTAATCCTCCACAGTGTCCACACTGACCCCCCTGATGGACACAGGGGTCACCGGTGCCTTGTCCCTCCTCAGGTCCACCACCAGTTCCTTTGGCTTTGTCACATTGAGCTGCAGGTGGTTGCGCTCACACCATGCAACAAAGTCCTTCACCGTCGCCCTGTACTCTTCCTCATTGCCCTTGCTGATACAGCCAACTATTGCAGAGTCATCAGAAAACTTCTGAAGGTGCCAAGTCTCTGTGCAGTAGCTGAAGTCCATGGTGTAGAGGGTGAAGAGGAAGGGAGAGAGGACAGTTCCTTGTGGAACTCCAGTGTTGCTGACCACTCTGTCTGACACACAGTGCTGCAGGCGTACATACTGTGGTCTGCTAGTCAAGTAGTCAACAATCCAGGACACAAGGGGGGCATCTACTTGCATCACTGTGAGCTTATCACCCAGAAGAGCAGGCCAGACGGTGTTAAATGCGCTGGAGAAGTCAAAAAACATGACCCTCACAGAGCTGGCTGGCTTATCCAGGTGAGCATATACTCGGTTGAACAGGTAGATGATGGTGTCTTCAACTCCCAGGCGGGGCTGATAGGCAAACTGGAGGGGATCTAGAAAAGGCTGGACTATGGGTCGGAGCTGATCCAAGACGAGCCTCTCCATGGTCTTCATGACATGAGACGTCAGTGCCACTGGCCTGTAGTCCTTGGCATCACTGGGTCGTGGCATCTTTGGAACAGGAACAATGCAGGATGTCTTCCACATCATAGGGACCCTCTGGAGGCTCAGGCTCATGTTGAAGACATGTTGAAGTACTCCACAAAGCTGGGCAGCACAGGCTTTAAGCACCCTGGGGGGAACCCCATCAGAGCCTGCAGCCTTGTTTGTGTGGAGTCTCTTCAGTTGTCTTCTCACCTGGTCAGCAGTGAGACTCACTGTAGAGGTGATGGGTGGGCGAGGGATGGAGGTGTGAGATGGGCTGTCACCAGAGGGGGGCAGGCTATCAGGAGGGGGGGTGAATGGAATGGGCTGCTGAGAACCGGCAGCAGAGGAGTCAGGATGGGGGGGACAGAGCCTGCAGTGTCAAATCTGTTAAAGAACAGATTTAGCTTGTTGGCCCATCCACGCTGCCCTCTACTCCTCTGTTGTTACTGGACCTGAAGCTGGTGATGGTCCTCATTCCATTCCAGACCTCCCTCATGTTGTTCTGCTGGAGTTTCCACTCCAGCTTCCTCCTACATTTGTTCCTCACCTCCTTGATAGCTGTCTTCAGTTCCCGCTGAATCGTTCTCACCTCCACTCTGTCTCCAGCTCTGAATGCCCTCCTCTTCTTGTTGAGGAGAGCCTTAATGTCCTTTGTTACCCATGGCTTGTTGTTTGGGTAACATTTAACAGTCCTGATTGGGACAGTGGAGTCCACACAGAAGTTAATGTAGTCGTTGATACACTCTGCGAGCCCATTGATGTCCTCTCCTTGTGGCTCACAGAGCGCCAGCCAATCAGTAGCCTCAAAGCAATCCTGCAGTGCCTCGTAAGTCTCCTCAGATCATCTACTCACTGTTCGCGTGGTCACAGGCTGACTCTTCACCAGTGGTACATAACAGGGACTGAGGTGCACCAAGTTGTGGTCTGACCTACCCAGAGTGGGGAGGGGGGAGCAGCTGTATGCATCCTTAACATTAGCATACAGCAGGTCCAGTGTTCTTTCCTCTCTGGTGAGACAGTCCACATACCACAAGTGTGGTAGTGCCTTAGCCATATTGACATGGTTAAAGTCACCTGATATGGCAATAAAGTCACTCTGGTGTTGAATTTGGAGACATGCTGTAGTTGAATAAATGACATCACTCGCCGACGTCGGGTTGGCAGAGGGGGGTACGTAGACAGTCACGATGATGGCATGCGAATACTCACGTGATAAATAATATGGCCTGAGTAAGCACAGCAAGCCCTCCTCCATTGCACTTACGGCCCTACCAGTCTGGAAGCCATCGATGGAAACATGGTCATGCGGGATGTCCTGGTGTAGCCATGTCTTCGAGACATCCCAGATGACCATGTTTCCATCGATGGCTGAGCCCAACTCCTGAAAAACACCAAACTTTACACTTGGCACAATGCAGTCAGACAAGTACCATTCTCCTGGCAACTGCCAAACCCAGACTCGTCCATCGGCTTGCCAGATGAAGAGGTGTGATTAGTTACTCCAGAGAATGTCTCCACTGCTCTAGAGTCCAGCGGCGGCACTTTACACCACTGCATTCTACACTTTGCATTGCACTTGGTGATGTGAGGCTTGGATGCAGCTGCTCAGCCATGGAAACCCATTCCATGAAGCTCTCTATGCTGTTCTTGAGCTAATCTGAAGGCCACATGAAAAGGTCTGTAGTGATTGATTCTGCAGAAAGCTGCCAACTTCTGCACACTATGTGCCTCAGCATCCGCTGACCCGCTGTCATTTTACATGGCTGTCTTTGCCATCATTTCCAATCACTTCGATTTTGTTATGATACCACTGACAGTTGACTGTGGAATATTTAGCAGTGAGGAAATGACTGAACTTCTTGTACAGGTGGCATCCCATCACGGTACCATACTGGAATTCACTGAGCTCCTGAGAGCAACCCATTCTTTCATAAATGTTTGTAGAAGCAGTCTGCAGGCCTAGGTGCTTGGTTTTATAACCTGTGGCCATGGAAGTGATTGGAACAGCTGAATTCAATGTTTTGTATGGGTATGAGTGAATACTTTTGGAAATATAGTGTATTATACCTCACCTCTTTGTCTTTATATTCTTTCAACAGAATGAAATTGAATTTCTCATTCGCTAACATAGCAAATTCTGGACTCTTACTATTAAATGAGCTATGAAATACTCGGCTGACACAATCTTTCTTTTTTTTTTCAGCATCTCATTTATTCATGTGTTTCTTGTGTACATGGCAAATCTGTCTGCTGTGATTTGAGACACAGCAGATATTTTTTCTGTGCACCATTTATTTTCCAGGAAATAACTTGTATGTATATCTGTTCACGTTCACTTGTACATCCATAAATCTTCAGTTATGCTGCCAGTTCTAACAGACATTTTCAAAAAAAGACAAAAATATATTTTAATATTGCTTCTCTAGCCATCAACAGCTTTAAAATGAAAGAATGCACTGCCAATATCACTCATCATACCAGTTTGGCAACCACAGCCATTTCATAATATCTTAACACTACTAAAGTGTAACATCAGTCTAGGGGTCTTCAAGGACTAAGTGAAAAATCAGCCTCAGCCTACGAGACACTTATCGTTGTTTTGACTTTGAGTGTAACCTGCAAACAACACTGTAAGGGCCTCATTAAGTAGTCAACAAACTTTCCCATTAATATTACTGTCACACAATGTTCAAAGCATACCTGGTGTCAGCAGTGCTTGGGTAACACCTTTGCCAGGACTAAACATTTCTAAGCTCTTTGCTGCATTCAGTGTGGGTACATTTAGAACAGGAAATTGCACAAGGACATTTACATCATGTCACAGCTACTACAGGAAACTGGAGTTCTACCACACCTCTTTCAGTTAATCAAGGGCTTCTGAAGATAATCATTACTGAAACAGTTCGGTCAAGCTCACTTTTGTCCCATCCCCAAATGTAAATCAAACATGTTTGAAGTACTTATTCAAATAAAGTAAAAAACAAATAATAGCTGCCACTTTAGTTATGCAACACAGTTTTCATACTCTTAGTACCAGAAAACATAACTGAGTTTGCTCAACATGCAATTTGTGGCAACTGTGACAATTACAGTAATCCTTTATTAGTCCCTGACTGAGGGAATTCAGTGCTACACCAGCAATGCACTCAAGAAAAAGAAGTGTCAAGAACAAAATTAGCCACATGGCTAATGCTTGGCCACTATTTTAGGGTTACGGCAAAACTTAATTTTATCATAGACAAGTCATCACTTCATGAAGTATTTTTAGTAGCTGCTCCAGGTAGAGCTGAAGGCTTAATGCTGAAGCTGCCCTGTGTGGAAACTGGTTTCTACAGGCATATCAATAGTTGGTGGGCCAAAAGGTCTTACTGCCATCTAGTGGTAGTCACAAAGCACTTGTATTTGTACACAGCAAGTGACAGGCAGTTTTTAAAAATGATTTTTATTTAGACCATTTTCTCCATTTTATTTTAATACATACATTTATTAAAATAATGAATCTTAAAATGCCTGGAAGGCACTGAAATAGTTTCATAAATAACTTACACTTAAATCAAGCGGTTAAACAAACAGACAGGAGCTTTTTCTATGAGCGGTTCTTGCTGACCCAGTGGTATTTGTCCACTCGTGGACCAGAGAAGGCATAAGTGGGCCTGTAATTTTTGAAGCCGTTGTGTGGAGGGTACGGGCCACTTGAATGCTGTTGATAGCCATCCCCAGCATAGGGCTTCCTTTTCGAATAGGGAGCCCAGGACTGCATAGGGGCAGGTGGGCCAAACTCACTGAACTGCAAAAGATCAGGGAAGAGAATTTAAAGTCATTAAAGTACTTGTGTCAGCTTTCTCCAGTGGACCAGAAGTCCTGGAGCTCAAAATTCAGAGGCAACCTCTTTTGATCACTGTGCCAATAGCCCTTATAGTAAACAGCAATCTTGTGGTTGAACAGATTTGCTAGGATTTAAGCCATCAAGTCAGCTGTAGGCCTCCAATACCAGTTTGGACCACATGAGATGACATTTCAAGCAGTGACCCTCTGCTGAAAATCAACTGACCATACATGACCATGTATTTATAACTGACCAGGCCATGTGGCATTGTGCCTTTTAGACTGATGAGCAAGTGAGCTCTGTTAGGATTGGTTGCCCTGTATACATCTGTGTCACATTCAGTAAGCAGCCCAGGCTCAAACATTTATAGCTTCAATAGGAATGGTGAGGCCTCCAGAGATCTTCATAGCTGAAACTAGAGACAAGCTCATCCTATAGAAGAAAAGCTGAGAGGCTCTTGGCTCAGAAGCAAGATTACTGAAACTTATGAAATGCACTCCATACCTGGTAGACACTATTGGGGTTGGACACAGTGGGGATGCACTTCGGCTCAGGAGCTGAGAGAGTACTGCTGCTGCTACTGCTGGTCATGCTGCTGTTGGAGCTCTCCTCGTCTGAGGACGTGCCAGAGTAGTAATCCGAAGAAGCCCGCTCCACAGCATTGTTTATCCTGCGTGAGAAGTCGCTATCCCCCTTCTCCCCATCCAACAGTGTCACACAAAACGGTGTGGTCTTCTCACCATACCTGAAAAACAAGTTGTCAGACAACTTGCAGGCAACTGATCAACAATTCTGAACACCTCCATAGCGATCAGCATGGTTAAAACCTACAGAAGACTCAAATCACTTCCCCAAGCACAACACATGAAAACTGCTAAAGCACACTTGACACCAACATTGTAAGATGTCACCTTGCCTTAAAGCATGCGTAGCAATCTAGGGACCTTCCAGGTCAAAGTGCTGCAGCAGTTAGCATTTACCCTCATCTAAAGCTCTGAATTCAGTTCATGAAGGCCTTGCTAGTTAGCTAATGAGCCAAATCAGGTGGGTTTGTTGAGGTTGTGTGCTGAAGTCTGCAATGTTTTGGCCCATAAGGCCTGGACCCTGACATGCCTATAGTAGGATTGGCCCAACCAAACTCAGAATGGCTTTATGCATTTACGGCATTTGGCTGACACTTACGACTTACATTATGATGACTTACAATTTGATCATTTTATATAGGTAGGCCAAGGTGGTGTTAGGAGTCTTGCCCAAGGACTTATTGGTATAGTGTAGGGTGTTTGCTCAGGATTGAACCCCAGTCTACAATGTTGAAGGCAGAGCCGTTAACCACTACACTATATTAACCGCATGCCTCTTTCTAGATGCACAAAGTTGTTAACTGCGGTGGTGAGAAGCCACTGTCTGACAAGTCTAAAGCCTCAGTTTCCTCACAGAGCCATGAGACCATCTAAGCACTGGTTTTACACCTTGGCCACTGAATTACAAGTTTTGAAAAGTTTGAATTCCCCTTTAAACCAAATGTGAACATATAAACCTAAGATTAGATTGAAAATGGGAACTCAAGTGGTCTTGATGGGAACCAGACAAGAATGTAATGCCTCTAAAGTTCCCTGACAGAAGCCAGTGACAAAGTTAGTTATGCTATTTGAGACCAAAAAACTGTGTCGAATAGTTTCACGAGAAGCTTTTGGGCTAAAGCATTCTGAAACTACATGCAGGGTGTCATGAGGCAAATTGACCCCAAAGAAATTTTCCATAATCTACATTACATATGAAAAATACAAGACATGCATGCTTGCATGCGAATCTGGAGAGCAAATAAGACTGCTGTGTGTTAGACATCACAACCCCAGTATCGAGTTAACCAGTTAACTACCAATTAATTTCAGATCAAACCATCCCACATGACTTTGCAAGCAGCAGAATTAATGGATGGAACTGGTTTAAAACAAAGCAAAGCAACACTTTGGCATTTAAAAGCAGAAGGTTTGAGGCATCTTTAAGCAGGTCACCTGCAGGACACTTCTCCTGGGTCCACCCAAATGGTGATCTCTTTTGGCAAACCCAGGTCCTCATAATCAACACCACTCTGTCTGCAAGCACGAGCAACTGTGGGATCCCTCACTTGAGACTTGTTCATCCTCAGACACCTAAAAGAAGCACAGTTGATTAAAACTGAAGCCAACTTCTGCAGGTCATGCAGCTACAAAAAAGACCCTCACCGAAAAGCCTGTCCTTTGCACGGGTTCTCAGGGTACCAGTGGCTTTTATAGCTCTCAAACAGAACTGACGTAAAAGCGACAGCAAACTTCTCCCTGTGCAAGCGGTCCAGTTTTCCATGTTTCTTCGCCAGCCTTGCCACAAAGAAAACTGTGGCTGCAATTTCTTCCTTCATTTTCACAGATTTAGAGATTTTCAACACGTAAGAAACTACAGTCCTTTTTTGCTAATCTAAAAATTCAATAAAACTAGAATAAAACCAGGTCTCTTCACAAACAAGCAAAGAGAGTTTCCCTTAAAAACTTCACAAAACTGGCAAAAACAAGCTCAGAAGCACACAGTGAACATTCAAAGCATTGCAGCAAACAAAGAAGTGCTACCTTTTAAAGAAATCAGTGGATACTTTGCCTGTTAATGCCTAATTAGGTGTTTCAACAGGTGTTTTATATTAGCAGAGGTTCCTCACAGGGCTTTACTGACATTGTCCAGTAGATGGCATCAAAGGAGAAGTTGTGCCCCCTTCCAAGTTCCCTGCAGTATCAACTGGGGCCAAAGGTTCCCATTTCAGCCCTTAGCTACCTCAATGTGCCACTGTGTTATTCCCACATGGGAAGAATGTGTGTTACAAGACTGTGAAAAATCCTCTGTTGAAGGTTTTAACGGTTTGGGTTATTTGAATTTAATCTTAAAAATCCATCAGTTTTTCACATTTTCTGCACTATTAATAACCATTTCATGTAATAACTTTCTGTGGTGTATCTGTTAGAGGCATTAAAGGCTTCAGATGTCTGGTTCTTATCACCCCTGCCGTGAACAATTCTGTAGGTTTTGAAGCAGATAGATATAGCGTGTGAATTGTGGGCCATGTGATGTAATAGATGCAGGAGCGTCCACTTCTGGTCCTGGGAGGGGGGTTGCGGGGAGGAGTCCAGCACATGTATACATTTATATACAACCAGTGGATTCAACACATAAACACAAACATATGCGCTTGATAAAAAAAGAATGCATTCAAAATGTGAGATATTATTATGTCAGTTATTTTTTTAAAACATGTAATCATCAGCAAGGTGTACATGTCCAGTGCTATTATACTGCTCAAATAAACCAAGCAACACAATATATATATAAAACCCCTGTCTCCCGTAGGTTGCCATTTTTGTCACAACATCAAATGTTTGCTCTTTCGTCTCCACTGAGTGAAGAAAAGCCAGCTAGATATATAATTGAACTCAAACGGGATAGTGGGGATAGTGTAGTGGTTAACACCTCTGCCTTCTATGCTGTAGACTGGGGTTCAATCCCCACCTGGGCAAACACCCTACACTATACTAATAAGAGTCCTTGGGCAAGACTCCTAACACTGCCTTGGCTTGCCTGTGTGAATGATCAAATTGTAAGTCGCTCTGGATAAGAGTGTCAGCCAAATGCCATAAATGTAAATATATTAATCATCCTTTCCAGGTTTAACCAGAATGTAAAAATTAACCAAGAAAAAAACCTGTTGACTGCATCACAACAATGGTGACCAACTAGTAGAGGGATTTTACCATTTCCCATATGCTTTTATAATAAACAAAACATTTTATGCATAATTAAATCACTGCAATAAAGTCATTTACAGTTTCATGCGAAGTGTAGTGAGTTAATTGTAGGGAAACTAACTGACTCAGATTTCTTTATAGTGGTGGTGGAACCATGTCTACAACTCAAATATAGAGCCATTTACCATCTAAAATCACCTTTGAACCTACTCATGTACAGTTTTCTTTGGGGGCTATTTTGCCTGATAAAACACTACATTATCTCTCTGCCATGACTGGATTTTTTAGGTCAAAACCTTCGCAAAATTGTAAAACAATGTCAGACAACAACCATTTCAAAGTAACCACTCTATGTGAGGGAGCTTTCAGAGGCATTAAACTCTTCGGACGTCTGGTTCCCATCACCGCCACTGTGAACAATTCTGATTCAGCAAGTTTCTATGGAACAGAGCATTTCACAGAAAACCACTCTGAACATATAGCGTAAAATTCACGGTACCACACTGATGAGTTTTTCCTTCAGAGCAACAGTTGGTCGTTTTGATAAACGATAAACGTTAAACTCTCAGGGCAAGTCTGGACTTGTCTTCAGTGGAGGCAAGAAACATTTAGTAAATGGTTTCTCTAGTAACCCGGTCAGGCAAACCTTTTGTCCACAGTCAACACGTGTAACACGCACCCTACCAACAGCAACAACACGGCCAACTCGGACATAAATGAAGGCTCTCGGTGGCGGTTTTACTTCGTATCTAAGGAGTCACTGAGTCTTTTTGTTTCTTCCCTTCGTCTAAACTAGCCCAACAATAACGAGCCCAACGGCGCCCGAGTGACAGTTACCTTGAACTTTACGACCTTGAGTCACCACCACACAGGTAAGATGGTCATTTACGTCACAGACTCGGACTCGAGTCACGGGCATTTGTGGGACAATAAGTCAAACCTCGCTTATTAAAGTTCATTTTCAGAGAATTGAGTATAATACCAGTATCTCCCGGTAGAAAAGGTGGGTAGGGTAGTCTGACTTAAAGGGGAATTCCACGGATTTTTCCAAATTTCTGCATAGTGTTGTGATAACGATTTGGACTTAAACGTATTTCAGTCGATTTATTTTATTTTATTATTTTTAATTTAATTATTTTAGTTTATGGCGGGGAGATTTACGAAGGGTGTTCTAAGACAAAATAGTCCCCTAAAGAAAGTGCCAGATACCTCCACATTACACACAAAAGCCCAAAGGCCGCGTGTAGGTTCACTGGTGGTTTTGACAGAAAATAGAATGGCTGTATTTAGTTGTAGACATTGTGAGGCCTTGATCCTGATAATCACCACCGCTGTAAAGAAATCTAAGTTTCTCTACAGATGGACCATTTCAGGTCAAACCGCTCGGAATGGCTTTCTTTACACCACAGCCACTGAATGATGCAGACATTTAAAACACGGTGGGGTTCCCCTTTACGCATAAATATCAACAGTGGTTCCAGTAGAGGGAAAAGGCAGCTACCAAAGCTAACCTGAGGTAAAAATCAGGTCTCTGTATGTCCCTGGGTTTCCTGTAGAACTACAGCAGAACTTCTGGACAAACCCAGCCTCTGTCGGGGGGTTTGCGAGGCTGCGTTCTTCTCTTTTTGTGATTTTCTAGGTGTGAAATAAAACGCTAAAGCTGAAGAGGTGTGAGGCACAGCCAGGACGAGGCTGATGATGGCCTCCACTCCACCTTTAATGTGGTATTCGCTGAATATAGTGATCATATTCCATATGGGAATAATCAGAACATAACCATCCATATTTCAGTACATGGTACTGAGCTCGTTTATTTACTGCTCTACCGTGTGATGGATGCTTAATGAAAAGGGGGGTATTTTAAAGTAGAATCTTAAAATAAACTACAGTTATTCCTTACGAAACGCTTAATGGGTTACGCTGCTGGGCTGCACGCATGCGCGAGATATCAACGTTATATTATGACTAATGCCATCTTTATTAGGAAAATAAATCTGTTTCATAAATCAGTTGTTATTCTTTATAATCTGCATATCCCAAATCATCACAGATTGATATAAACAGCGTTTTTGAATTAAGCTCTTCAAACCCAAACGCTAGAATTAATTCATTCCTTCAGTGACGGTAAAAAAAAAAAGCCCACAGACGACTTCGTGTGAGATGCCATCATGTAGCCCGCGACACAAGTTTCCTACCTGTTTTCCGTCACGCCTCTTGCGATGAGTTTGACAAGCGGTTCATAGTTACAAGCTATTGGCTGGTCGTTTCTGAGCGTGAACTATAAGCCAATCCCAGCGCAGGATTCCACCACCAGCCAATCATCGCGCAGGAGGGGCGGGACGTTCCGGAATGCGGGCGGGAAAAAGCATCGCCAAACTGCCCTAACGATTAGCTCGCTGAAGGCGCGCCTGTTCCCGCCTCTGACTGCTGGCGCCTCGCAGGGCGCTGAATTCGAACGACCAGCGGCGGCTCCCGGTTATAAAAACCCTCGAGTTCGTGCGGTAAAGTACAAGCGAGCTGTAGAGGCTCACTGCACGCTGGGCTTCGAGTTTGTGTGGTAAAATCCGAGTAACTGCGACGGCGAAGAAGAAAGTCTTCAGCTGGACTGTGTAGTTCTGGACGGCTTTCCCTTCATGTGAGTACTGGTGAGTAGACATGTCCCAACTTAACCCTTTTCCTTTATAGACATAACTTTGGGAGTGTGTTCCGTCTCAGATCTGCTGTGTTCTGCTGTTATACTTACAGGGACAGTTTCCCAGACCCAGATTAACCCCAAGTCTGGACTAAAAGTGATATCCAGTATTTATTCATATTCAGTCCCTTAATTTAGCCAAAGCCTGAGCTTAATCCACGTCCAGGAGCTCGGCCCATGTTCCTACCTGGATGCCTGTCATTGTAGCCGTTGATTGAGCCTTTTCCATTTTATAACATCACTTATTGAACTTATAGTCAGTAAATAAAGAACACTGATCAATTTTTTGTTTTGCCAAGAGGGCAAACTTAGTACTGTTTAACTGGGTTTAGTGCAGTATAGTGTGTGATGCTAAGTAATAATGATTGTATTCATCGTTTCTGATTGCAGACTTTAAATGTGACACTCTTAATGTGCTTCATCTGCATCAGAATATGGCGATACATGTCGTGTATCATGAAAATGTCTTTATGTATCACGATATGCTATTTTTCCATATGGTAAGTGCAAAACGTTTACGTTTATTCATGTGGAATTTATGTACATAGTCAAACAGGTGGCATAGCGAAGATCGTAAAGGCCCCATGGCAAAGCGTCGAATACCATTCATTGCTTGTCTGCTCTACTTTCACCTCCTGTTTAGATTTTATAATTATATAGAATGAATGCATCATGTTGTGAAGGCTCCTTATCACGGACGACGTGCATTATGAATCAGACAAATAGGTGTCAGTGCTGTCTGTAGTTTTAGCTGGTGGTCAAGCAATTAGATCTTGGGTGTACTGCCCCATGGGGTCTAGACAGGTTCGACCCCACCCCCAATAGTGACACCAGAACTGACATTGCGTCATGTGGTATATCGTTATATCTAAGGCAGCACTTTCACAAGTATTGCCACACATAGTTATATAATTGATATTTTCACAATAAACCTACGTTATTGCAAACCGGCGAGGATAACATGCTCACTTGTGGTTTAAAGAGCTTAGTTTCCCCAAACGTTTGATGCAGTGCGGCATAGAGGGAAGAGTCAGCGTCTATTCTACCCACCTATTCACCTGCAACCCCACCTGGTGGTGTGACGTCGGCAGGGCCGTGACAACAAGGGACACAACATGTACACACAGCAGAAAGGAGAGACGCTAGCGTAAAGGTGGCATTCCTTTGGATGGGACCTTGGGATTAGTTGTTTGGGAATGTAGAGGTGGGTGGTAATGAGTTGTATGTAGTCTGTATTAACAGGGCTTTTTACTTTTACTCAAGTATTTCACTACTGCTAAAACAAGCTGTGCTTTACAGACATATTTAAGGTCTCTGAACTGTGGTCAGCACTATTTTTCTGTACACCCTGCAGATAAATGCGACAACATTTCTTGGAATAATCTTTTTTCTCTGTACTCCGGTCTTGTAAAAGGAGAAAACGGCCATCAGACTCTACTTTGGACTTCAGCGAATGAAACACTATGTAATTCGAATGTTTTTCGGCCTGCTGCCACTTTTTGTACTCATCCGGTTACTTGAGCCTTGTTGTTCTTGACTGTTCGGCCCTGATTTACGTTTAAACCAACGTTACTTGTCAGAATGTCTTTTGTGTGATTTCTCTGAGGAATACATTCAACTGTGGAGGTAAAATATCAACTTTCACACGTTGCCTGTTTTGTAAACGAAACTTTAGTCCACTGATGTGAATCCAATTGCTGCTGTTACGTACAGTCGCCTGGGTTACGTGTTGGGGTTGGTTTGTAGGCAGTGTTGTTAGCTGATTGTTTTATACGCTCTACAATCACTAACCATACTGCCAACACAACGGCCTGCAAGCAAGCACAGATCACCGGCTACAGTCCCACAGTGGTGCTACTGGTGTGGCATTCTGGACGACTCTAGAGAACTGATACTGTGTGGTCATTTGGCAGTGTAGTTAGCTGATTACAGTGCGGTAATCACTAACCTCACTACCAGCTGAACAACAGGAACCGCTCAGCAGACACAGCTTTACACCTTTTGTTGTTATGGGCTAATAAAAACTTGTAATAAATTGCATTTTTATAATAAATAAAAAGACAAAACATCTACTTATTTGGGTTTCTGGCTTCAGTGTGTTCATACATGATGATTCAGCCTTATTTGGTCTAAATCTTCTAGCTAGTAATGTAAACAGTGACTGCTTCGTTCTTTTAATGGAGTTGTGAATTTTATCAGCACTCAGTTTCAAGTCGTCTCATTAGCCATATTACTTTAGTAAGTGTGGAAGGAATGGAAGGAATTTACCTGTGACATTAAAAGACACAGATTCGCGTATAACGTTGAGAAATGCTGGGCTTTATGAAGAGCAGGAGACTTTGCGGTTATGGTCGACGATGCACTGGATGAAACAGTGAGAATGTGTTCACAAGAGGCAGTTTTCAGTAATTCTTTAAGAAAAGCATCCTGGTGACTGAAACCCCATGAAGGACATGGTAGACAAAAAATTACATGCATTTTTCCATGATGGGAAAAAAAAACTGCCCACAAAATGACCTTTTTTCCCCTTACATTCATATATCTCAGAATAATTATCACAAGATATCTCAGGTGCTTTTATACCCATCACAGAAAAGCCCATTTTCTTATCACCCCATGTCTTTTTGGGGGATCCGCGAAAAGTGTGCTTCAAACACTGGGCCTCATTCATCAATATCTTGCTATGGTTATTATTATATATTAATGTGTTCTTTAGAAACGTCCTAAGAAAAAGTGGGTGTCACATTCATGACGTGTTCTTAAACCGTAGAACTGTTCGCACCTTTGTGTGTAGATTCTGGTCTTAACTAAGAACAAATCCCACAAAAGAAAACTGTGTAAGTGGGTTTTAAGAAGAAATGTCTTCTTAAGAACGGCTGGTGAATGAGGCCCAGTGTGTCCTGTCAACATGCAATATTGGGCAAATATTTGGGCGTCTGAGAAAATTAGATGTAAAGAAGGTATTTAATCTGCCAGCAAGCATTTTGCCTCTGAAGAGCTCTAGTATTTGTATGCATTTCTAATATGAATATGAATACAAATAGCATTAATAGTATTGACTGTATGGCCTTCCGCCGAAGACTGCTGGGATAGGCTCCAGCATCCCCCCGCGACCCTGACGGAGAAGCGGCTTAGAAAATGGATGGATGGATGGGTGCACTATATGTATGCCAGTGTCATTTAACCATTTTCAAGCCTTTCCTTGAGGGAGTCCATTATGTGCAGCTTTCATTCAACACCCAGTTTGGCTAATCAGTCATTCATCAGGTGTGCTGGTGATGGAATATAACAAATCCAAATTTTCTTTCGTTTTTTTCCAGTTTTTCCAATGTTTTTCTCAAATTTTCTCAGGGGTTGAGGTTCAAAGTCATTGAGACCGGTTTGATCTGAACTGGTGCCTTTTTAGAGAAACTGGTTTCTTTGCAGTGGTGACGATGGGAACCAGGAGTCCCAATGTCTACAAAGCAAGTATGGCCATTTTATGTGTTATCCAAAACAATCTTACACAGGCCCTCTGAGTTTCAGATGATTCTATATAGCTCAAAAAATGCTTCTGCTGTTTTAACCATGTCAAACCTGTAAGAATAGAACATTTTAGAAGATCCCTTTTCACGTTCTTCTTCAACTAGTCATGCAGAGGGTTCTTTGAGTGTTCTTTGTTCTATGTAGAGCCATTTTCTTTACCAAAGAACAGCTGGAAAAGCATCTTTTTAAATTGTGATAGTGACAAATCTGAAAAAAAAAAGTTTTATGGGGCGACAATTTAGCCTCACAGCACCCTGCATGTATTCCTCCGCCGTGAATGGATTTACATCAATTTATTAAAATATGTTTTAGACCAAAAACATGATCACAAAGCTGTCATTAAACTATGTCTCAGACATTTAATGTATTCGTAATTGTTTCCTGTTTTAACGTTCCGTGAGGGAGCTTTTAGAGGTGGGCGTCTGGTTCCTATCACCACCACTGTGAACAATTCTGACTGGCTCAGTTTCTCTAGAACGAAGCGTTTCACAGTAAATCACTCTGAACGACGTTGTTGACACGCTAAACTTAATTCAGCAGAACTGAAATTGAAAAAAACGAATGAAAGCTCGTGGGAGTTCACCTTTAATGTTTTCACTTGTTCTAATGTTTTAACAGTAAAAACACTCCTCCTGCTTAGGCACCTAATGACTGTGTTTTTCTCGAAACGCAAATATTTCTTAATAATAAACTCCAGTTGCGCTTTGGCGTCTGAATATTTATTAGTGTAGGGCAGAAAGCGTCCCGTCTCCATGACTACCGCGACACGAAAGCGTCCAGTTTCCTTGGCAACAGAGCCTAGCAACGCTTCCTTGCCAACCATCCGGCGGCCTTTCCGGCGACGGCCTAGAACAAGAGGATCATGAACGAACTACAGGACTTCAGTGCTCTGGACAGCCACTCAGATTTGGAGAAGTATTTCACCGTGTTTGAAGGCTCGTCGCAGGAGGACGTGGCCTACGCGAAGGTCTTCTGGAATTCGCTGTCTCTGCAGCCGCCAGTAGAGTCCAGCCTGGTCTCTGTAGACATCAGGCAGCGGCTGAAGGTGGCCAAGTCCCCACAACGTGAGTTATACAGTTCGGTGTGCGAGTATTTAACTCTTTGTGGGGACCCAAATTGAACTGAATTGCAAACGGTGAAATGCAGTGGACACATGACGTTATCTTTCCGCAGTGACAAGACGATGTGCTCTCCAGAACGAAAACAAAGCCACTGTGGCACCGTATTAACGTCGCTTCACCTCTCACTGCATGAGGATACGCTTTTAAAAACCAAACGCTGAATTCATGCCAAGGTTGAATAATCCGCTTTGAAATGTTATAGGGATGTACAGTGATGATCATGATTAATTGTCACAATGTGTTTTTCTGAGTAGATCATGCATAATTAGGCTTGTTTGGATTTAGTGCAGAGCAGTTTGTGAAATACTGAATAAAATATTTGTAGCTGTAGGTGTATAGTAGTAATCATCATCATCATCATCATCATCATCATCATTATTATTATTATATTACATGTGGCACTACATGTTCTATTTTTTCTGTCCCACCTGTTGTGATGCATATCATTCATCATTAAAAAGTCTTGAAGTATTGTTATATCGTATTTTTGCCATACCCCCCCCCCCAAAAAAAAGATGTAAAGATGTGATGAAAGCACAGCTATACTGCGTTCCACTGTGCAGTACTTTAAACAGATTTTCCTTATTGAAATGCAACAGTGAAAATAGCAAAATACAATGCATACCTACCATGTTTTCCAGGGTACAGGCTATCACATGTTTTCATATGTCTTGATCATGTAATCAATATGGTCATATACACACACACACATATATATATATATATATATATATATATATATATATATATATAAATTTTTTTTTGGACCATATTGGTCATAGAGAGAGAGAGAGAGAGAGAGAGAGATTTTAAAATGATTAGAATTACTACAAATAATATTGATTTAATGTATATAATAATAATAATCATTTCCAAGGCTCTCCTTGAGGAAAGGAGACATTTTACAAATCTAGACATTCTACTATTCTTATTATTCTCATTCTAACTATATAATATATTAATATAATTATATGTGTTTTACAATCTCACTGTTGTTGAAACAAAACCTTGTAAAAAACATAAAGAAACATAATTTACTTTTAATGTAAGTCCATGGAACCAAAACAATTTTTCAAGTAATTTTGAAAAACTTCTTTACAAATTTCTTTTGTAAAGAACAATGTAAAGAACAATAGGCACTTTCAAATTATGTCAAAAACTGAAAAATGTTTTTTTCCCAACAGCAGCAATAGATAGATAGATAGATAGATAGATAGATAGATAGATAGATAGATAGATAGATAGATAGATAGATAGATAGATAGATAGATAGATAGAAAGAAAGAAAACACTTTTTATGCATGTCATTGTCTAAACATCACCACAAGTTCTCCTCAAGGAAGGCCAGTATTTCTATTCACCGTCCAGTACCTGTTTTATCTAATCAACCCTTTATTATTACTCATAAACTGATTCAGGTGCTGCTGATGGGATTAAATAAATCCTTTCATTCCTGGGTGTTCAGCGAGAAGTCAGGAACTGAACCTGTTTTCTTCTAACAACTTTTTGTTCTTCTAACGTTTTAATACAAAAATGACTGGCACTGTAATGTTATATAGCATTTTACTGGTAAAAGCTACTCTAACTACTAAGATAAACAGTTTTGGACTTTGGTACAATACTTTCACTTATATATAGATGTAAGTATGTGTGTAGTATATGTTTTAAAGGAAAGTCCTAATCATTTTGTTATTGTTATTTTCCCTGTTAGCCCCCAACCGCGGTCCCAGTCTTTCATCAAACCCCAGTAAGTAACATGCTTTATTCTGCATTTCATTACTTTCTCTCCCTTTCATTCACCCTATCTGACCCCATGTCCCCCTCCAGAGAATGATGAGGTCCTTCAGAGGGCTTATCAGAGACAGATGGAGGATGAGAGGAAGAGATATATGGAAATGGTGAGGAACAATCTCTCTCTAACCTGCAGTGTCCTTGTTTGAGCATGAGGTATTACAGCTGCTCAAATTAAAATCGAAAAAGTCGGCGTCATAATTGTCATAACGATGACTTGCACAAAAAACGGGTCATAGTCTTAATGAGAAATCCAAGAGGAAATGCTTCAAACCGACTTTGCAGGCCAAGTATTGATAGCATCGGAAGATGACTCGTCCTCTCAAATGGAAGACGGTTCGATTCCGTGCTCAAGTGGCCTGTGATGTATGATGGTACTCTTTTCTGCTCTGTCTGAGATGTGCTGTGCTGGGCCCTCCATCACTCCTCTACATCTTTATATATGAAAAAGGGTATGCATAATACCATGACTGATTCAACTTGCTGTAATGTAATTACTAAAGCACTTGTGAGACCAGAGATATACAGATCATGCACAGTAAAATGAAGCTTTTATAATTCCCCTGATGAATTTCAGTTGAAGGTGGCTGACAACGACTTAAGCACTTTAAGATTCACTTGTAAATTTGTGTTTGAAGACTAGCAAACCAACCATAACTACTCTCAGGACAGCCTAAGGTGCTGCTTTTGCCTGCAATTTCTTAACTGTGATTCATCACTAATGCTTGGCCTAGAGGTGTTAAACTGTATGTAGGTTAAAGGTATGAAAAACACCTCTTGGACCTCCTGAATCCCTCAAAATCAAACTCATACATGTATCAGTATGACATCATACTGTCTATTAGGGAAAAATAGGCGCTCATTTACAAATTCAGGGAAAGGTCATTGTTTAGCAGCTTCACCTACAATCTACTATAGTACTTGATATTCCCAGTAGAGATGCAGCACTGGTTTGCCTCAGGGTGGTGCTGTAGCAAATTGGTTCACATAGTTCAGTGGTCAGCAACCCAAATGTTAAGAAAAGCCATTCAACAAAAATCAAACCACTTTGGGAACCACAGCATATTATGTCGATTTTACCATCTCGGCTGTAAATATGACTCAGTATGTGCTGATGTACTAGTACAGGCTACAAAAATATAATCTAAACGAAAATGCAGATTTACTTTGCTCTGCTTTAAGCTTTAACTCTTAAGCTATAAACACTTTTCTCACATCTCCAGCAGGAAACTTTTCTGTGGAAAAAAAAATTCTGGTTTCTGGTAACATATCTGTCACCGTTGGACTTTTCATGAGGCTGAAGTCAGCTTTTCATTCACCGGCTTCTCGGTACCATAATGTAACTGCTGCACCATTTAAGGTGAAATGGGAGAATTCGAACAGGAAGCTGACTTCAGCTTCCCAACTTTTTAGTGTTTGACATTTTCTCGTTTAAGATTAAACGTATCAGGAAAGCAGCTGGAGTGATTATAAATGTAAATAAGTGCCGTTGTCTCCAAATTATCAATGTTCGTCTTAAATCTTTCTCTTTGTCTAACTGTTAGCCACTAGCTAGGTGTGATTGTTGTCTGCATTGCTATGGTGACCAGCAGCCTGTGCATCAACCATCAGTGTTAAAGGTTGGGGAATTAGCAGATATAAGCCACATTATCTACAGCATTTAAGCCCATTTATTGTTAAAACTGTGTTAGAAAGATCCACAGCTTTATTTTTCTGCAAAGACGGTTATTTTACCTTTAGTAAAAATCAAAGTCTGCAGCCGCAACATGGCAGTAATAGAGCCGCATGTTGCCAACCTTGAACTAGTTGGTCCTTCATAGCCCAGCAACTTGAACTATATCAAGGATACCTCTGAAAAAAATTACAATATGCTGTTGTACATTTGTTAATCTGAAAACGTGCCTAATTCACCAACAGTTTGGTGGAAAGAGTGAATTGTTACTCATTTCTCAAACCAAAGACAAAAAAGGAGATATATAAGATCTCAGCTGATGTGTGGAAGACTATTACCAAACTGTAAAAGTGAATTTCCAGCATTGTTAAGCCAAACATTTTGCTGCCATTGAAGCACCATTATAGCGAGTTAGCAGCTCACCAATGCTGGACTAGCCAGCCAACGTGGTTCCTGCTGAATACCAAGGGGTATTTCACACACGGTGTAAGTTTATGCATCACCATCCTGTTCATGCTAATCTCATGTCAATCTCAGATGTGGTTTAGTCTGACTCGAAATTGACATTGTTCTTAAGACAGTTAAGGCGGTTTCTCTCATTTTCTCCTGCAGATTCCTAGCATGGCTGAGCAGTGTATGCTGACCATATTGACCACTAATGATGATAAATATTTCTCAAAACTTCTTTTACCAGTGAGCTGGCCTACAAGATAAGCATATTACAGGTGCATCTAATTGAGTTTTCTTCTATTCTTTGTAATTGTATACTAGCACTAATGGCGGATTGGGAGCTGGTTTGCAGTGGGCGGTTATAGATCTCTGATGAAAGATGACTTGAGATCAGAGGGGTTTTGCTGGGTGTGGATCTGGCAGGCAAAATCTGCTGGCTTTAAGCAAAAAGGCTCAGCAGACTGCATTAACAAAATGAACCTCCCACCAGCTTCACAGCGCACTTAAGATCACAACGTAAATTGACTCAGATGTATGCCGCCACTAAACGCCCCCGCGATTCAGGCGAGATTGTGCTGAAACTGCTGCAGCTGGATTACATCTCTGTATAAAATTTAAAGTAAAAGTAAAGTAAAAAGTATTTACTTTATTGTGAAGAATATGTGTTGGTTACAATAATAATATTCACCTGATTAGCATCGTAGTCTAGGCCACACACTCCTACATGTGCATAGGAGCATGTACTTTAAATGGGTAGGAAGGTTACCAGTATAAAGGTGAATACCAGTATGAAGTTACTCCAGGATACGTCTTTAAGCCCTTAATAAGCCAACTAGTAATAATAACAATAATAAGAAGAATTATTATCATTATTTGTTAATGTTGTTGTTATTATTATTATTATTAATGATTATTATTAAAAATCCAAACTTTTTGTTAAGTATAAGTATAGAATTTTTGTCCTGGTCATGGAAAATACTGTAGTAAAAAAAAATTCCATTTATATCACCTGCCCTTAAAGGGCCCATATCACGGAACACCAACATTTTTCTAATTTTTTAAAAAACAAAATAGTCAGATGCAGTATGTAAATATTTTAAATACTGTTCCCAGCTTCCCAGTCTCCATATATGGAAACTAAATTGCAAAAACAGCCTGTTTTAAATTGACTGTTTTTGTGATGTCACACATTTACATTTATCCACCTATTCAACTTACAGCAGTTCAGGCCCACCCATTAATGGTAAAGTTAAAAGGAGTGTTGCAGCCAGGACTGATTTTTAAAGCCAATCAGAACAGAGCTCATTTACATATATCAGTCTAAAAGATAGTAATTCTAAGGGAAGGGAGGATGGACAATTATTCTGACTGTCTTTTGTATGTTGAACCACACAAATGTCATAAGTGGTTCTCAGAGGAAAAAATATAAGACCAGAAAAAAGTGGGCTATGGGCTTTTTAACAGACACCATGATTCCTCTAAAACACAGCTCCTGATGCGTTGTGCGCTGCATATTATCAGCTAATAAAACTCTCCTGAGTGATTGTCCGTCTTCTGTGTGCACCTGATGCTTTGAATCAGGACTAATGTGATAAAAGCAGTCTGGGGCGCTTTGATTTAGAGCCCTCCATCGCTGTCCAACCCGTGTAAATTCTCCCACAGCAGAACCACCCGGGAGCCAATTCAGTAATGCTATCCCAGAGTCTGGCATCTTTAACGAGCTTCTTAGCCCCACTTAGCCCTGCGCTCCTGTGCTGATGAATGTGCTTGTGATGCCTCCATCTCTTGCTATGTCCTGCTAACCGAGGCCACTAATCGGATTAGTAGGCCAAAGCCTGCAGTGAGTACTCTGCAGATCAATTCATCTGTGAAGGGGGCTTGGAGAATTCAGGGAAAGTCTATTTATCCCACTGTGGGATCTGGAGTGAGGAAAAGCTCAGTTTGAGACTGGAAATGGCTTTAAAATGCAGATAGTGTTTAACTTTGCAAGGCCCACAGGATCACAGTCTGTGTAATTTATATCTTTTAATCATTTTATGGTTATAGAGTAACTGTAAGCGAAGCTGGAGGTGTGAAGTATGTTATATACGTTTGTTTTCTTTTTAAAATGGTATTTTGTGATTCAGACATAATAAAACGTATGGATTTTTAGCCACGTTAGATCTTTTTCTTTATACACTGCCTGACCAATAATAAGAGCCTTTGATTGTATAATTACTGCAGTGATTATGATTATGTTTCAGCTGGCAAGAATTCTTTTAACCTGACCACCGGTGTTTCCAAAACTCACTTTGTCATATTCTTCATAACCTTCATAAGCCACATTCAGAAGGTGGGTGTCATATAAGAACTTCTTTCCAGTCAAATAGGTGGGTAATGGAATTTTTAAGCCTTATAATAGAAGAAGCTGAATTCACATTTTTTGTCTACTGAACCTCGACCCATTTTTCCACAAATCTGGGCTATAAACTATAAACAGATGTCGTCTCTTCAGTGATGAACTCTGTAAAAATGATTTTTATAAAATTATACACAGAGCGTTTAAGATTTTTGGCTTTCAGCAGCAAATTGTAACATATAGCAATATGTGTGGTCATAAAACACATGTTCTGTTAATTTGAGGGGAGCTTTTACCTAAATAAATAAATAAATAAATAAAATTAAAATATACAGTTATTTCATACAGTTACACAATTATTTGCCTTACGATTTGGTCATGTAAATTCAGGTGGACAAACCAAAATATACCCCGGAGAACAAGAGGTTAATCAAGCATGTCGGAAGATGTATCCTTTGGTCGTGTGTTTCAGAAGGGTCAGATTATTGGCCTTCATCAAGCAAAGAAAACAACTAAGGAGATTGACGAAATTACTGGAATTTGGTTCAGAACTGTCCGAGTGCATTGTTAAAGCCTGGAAAGATAGTGGTGAGCCATCAACTTCATGGAAGGGTGGTCAGAAAATGTGGTCAGAAAAAAGTGTGGTCACATAAGGGCTTTAGTTTACTGGAGAACATAAAGACTGAAGTCTGGAGCAATGAAAAGGTCATGTGGTCTGACGAGTCCAGATCTACCCTATTGTAGAGCGTTTGGCCCAACAGGGTATGAAGAGAAGCGCATAAAGAGATGGATCCATCATGCCTAGTGCACATTGTACAAGCCTCTGGTGGCAGTGTTATGATCTGGGGTTGCTTCAGTTGGTCGAGTCTAGGCTAAGCAATATTATGTGGCAATAAAATGAGGTCAGCTGACTCCTTGAATGTACTGACCATCAATGGGTTTTTTCTTCGCTGGTGTATTCAAGGCCGACAATGCCAAGATTCATTGGGCTTACATTGTGAAAGAGTGGTTGGGAGAGCATGAGGAATCGTTTACTCACTTGAATGGGCACCACAGTCCTGATCTTCAGACTTTACGGAGTGGTTCGACTCTCCTGTTGTCAATACAAGATTACAAAAATTAATGCAGTAATGCCAAAAATGAATGTTGTGATGTTGCATAAGGTTGTCAACGTAAGTGAGTGTGTGCCATAATTAAAGCTAAAGACAGGCCAACCAAATATTAGTGTGCACCTTTTTTTTTCCAGGCCAAAATGTGACAACAGAAATCGTATTATTAGAGTAAAGGCGCTATTGGCTGTTTATTTGCCTTGTCATTAAAAGGATAAAAGTTCACCGTGGCTCAGGATTAATGACCTCCACAGTGTTGGTTAAACGATTCAGCCAAATAAGAGTGTAGAATGCTTTCTTTGATTACTGGAATGCAACCTGTAGTCCTGCATTTTTCAGTTTCAATGTATTTTTCATACATTTAATTAAGTTTTCTCCAGTCCACCTCAAGTTTAGTTTGTTTTGATGCAACTGCTCCTTGGTCAGCCAGTGTGAGGCCATTCAAAGGCCTGTTTTCGGGAAGCAGATGAGGCCTGGTCTTAGAAAACATTATCAGAGGTGATTATTAGATATTCTTTTAAAGCATTTAAGGACTTTAGAACTTAACCATCTATTGCACGATGTTGCCTTAGGGCAACAAACTCGTTTTTCTCACTTTACAAGAACATTATACATATTTAAAGACAATAATAGGGTTAGCAATAAAGGAAAGAGCTTGACTAAGTCAATAAAAAGCATGTATTTTGTGTCTCTGTCTCTTATATTTAATATTCAGTATACATTTTTTTTGTTATGAGAATTTACAGAAATATGTTTGTTGCCTAGAAGCAACAGTGGCAGTGGAACGGATTTAGCCAGTCATAAGCCAGGTCGCGCCACTTCAGGGAACTTGGCTTTATTCCATTTCTTCCTATAGTTTCATAGTGTTGCCTCACAGCAACATACTCCAAAAAATAGTACATTAATTGTGATGTTTATGATGTTTTTTGATGTTTTTTCATTTAATAATCAGGGCTGATTGTTAATAATCGTAACATATAATTTTATAATAATATAACTTAATAATGAAGGACCATTGTATGCAAGAAGGTGACGTTTTTTAATTGCTCTCATAATGCGTGCAGTAGAGGGTTTAAGGATTTATGTATTATCAAGAGCTTACCCTGATTGTGAAAAACAACATAGATGCATCATTTCCCAGTCACAGAACTTCATGAACTTCCCAATGTGTTGTTCTCCTTTGACCCACTGTTAAGTTATTCACTTACAGCTTGCATTTAGACTGAAGAAGAGTTCTTCCCATTTCTCCACTGCTCCACTGAGAGCAATCCACATGGAAGCCCCAGGATAGATGGCCCTCTAGAGACCAAATTCATTTCATTCAAGTCCTCTTAAGTAATTAACCTTCTTTCCTAGGCCTCCAAAGCAGAGATCTATAGACAAATGTCTGGCTTTATTAGAAAAAATAGCCTTTTCCACCGAAGAGACTCACTTAATGCTGGATGCAAAGTCAATTGTGCCATTTTTGCATCCAGTGTCTTGTGTTAGAACACAAAAGAATTCTCTCATACCATGGGTAATGTAATTTAGCCATTATACAGTTGGATGGAATTTACAGATGATTCTTTGGCGAGTCTAATTCCTTTAGATTTCACTTTGAGTGCTTTGGGAGCGTGTAGCATGAGTAATGTTTATAGCAAACGATAATAATCAAATTCGACACTGCATTACGTTACTGTAACTGATTAACCTGCTGTGAAATCATGTCTGCTTGATAAATGGCTACAGAGGCCATATTCGGAATGGAATCAATCAGATGATATTAAACTCCAGCCAGCCATGTAGCCAGAAAGTGGGTGTGTTAAATGAGAGTTATGAGGCTTGTTTAGCAGTTGTAGCGGTTGGCTGCTGCTGCAAACTGCCTTCTCAGCATCACAAAGACTATATGCACGTATGGGTTTTTGTGGGCTGAAACTCAGGTGGCTATAGACAACATCCTGGCTCGTTTTACCTTCAGTTTGGATCTTTCTTCACCCTTGTCATGATTTGTAATCAGGAATTCCAGACTGTTTTTTGCACTGTAATTCTGTCTCATACTTACTAAACTAACTTACTCCTAGAATATTCACATGTTTAACACTTTGTACATATCTAGTACAATTGTAGATCCATTAGATGTTTGTCTGATAGATTTCTGGTAGACCTTTAACATTAGCCATGAGCTTATCTGGTGTGGGTGAGAGGAACATGGGTTCTATTTTCGAGTCTTGGTTCCTTTCCGTTTAATCCTTGAGCGTTTAAGGAGTTTTCCCCTTTTGAGTCTTGGTTCCTCTCAGCGTTTCTTTGCCATACTATTAGGGAGTTTCTCCTTTTGAGTCTTGGTTTCTCTCAGTGGTTCTTCCTTATGTTCTTAAGGATTTTTTTTTTCATTTTGAGTCTTGGTTGCTTTGAGCGTTTTTTTTTTTTCGTTTGAGTCTTGGCTCCTCTTGGTGATTCTTCCTTATGTTCTTAAGGGGTTTCTCCTTTTGAGTCTTGGTTTCTCTAAGTATTTCTTCCTCATGCTCTTAGGGAGTGTCTCCTTTTAAGTCCAGGTCCCTCTCAGAGGTTCTACCTCAAGCTCTTAAGGAGTTTTTCTTCTTGAGTCTTACTTCCTCTGACTGGTTCTTCTTCATGCTCTTTGAAAGTTTTTCCTTTTGAGTCTTTGTTCCTCTTGGTGGTTCTTCCTTATGTTCTTAATTAGCTTCTCCTTTTAAGTTTTGGCTCCTCTCAGTGGTTCTTCCCTCTTCCTATTTTCCTTAGGAGTTTCTCCTTTTTAGTCTTAGTTCCTTTCAGTATTTCTTCCTCATGCTTTTAAGGAGTTTCTCCTTTTGCGTCTTGGCTCCTCCAAGCGGTTATTCTTCATGCTGTTTGGAAATTTTTCTATTTGAGTTTTGGTTCCATTGAATGGTTCTTCCTTTCAATGATGCTAGGCTCTTAGTTTCTCTTATTTACTCAGTATTTCTTGCTTATACTCTTTCTCCTTTTGAGTCTTGGTTCCTCAGAGGGGTTCTTCTTCATGCTCTTAAGAAAATTTTTCTTTTGAGTCTTGGTTCCTCATAGTATTTCTTCCTTATACTCTTAAGAAGTTTCTCCTTTTGAGTCTTAGTACCTCTCAGCGGTTCTTCCTTATGTTCTTAATAGGTTTCTCTTTATGAGTCTTGGTTCCTTTCAGTATTTCTCCCTAATGCTTTTAAAGCGTTTCTTCTTTTGAATCCTGGTTCCTCTCAGTGTTTCCTCCTCATGTTTTTTTTTTTCAGCCATGGCGCCTCTATAAACATCTATATAAATAAGTTTAACTGAACTGGACTCATTATGTGCTGCATGCCGCTTCACTGCTTGTGTCTACATTTTCTTTGAAGGCGAAGAAACGAGATGAGATCATGATGCTCTTAAAGAAGCAAAGAGAAGAGCGCATTAAGGTAAGGACTGAGGTACAGGATGAATCCACTTCACCTCCTTCGTAAAACCTTATTGCTGGTTCTCTTTACTTCTGTCTAGTTGCAAATATGACTGTGCATAATTCACCCCAGTTAGAGCCTGTGTGGATTTGGAAAGGGCAGGAGAGGACTCCTCTGGACAGCCAAGTGTTTTATTTCTCTCCTATCCATTAGAGTGCTCTCTCTCGCTGCTTCTCCCTCTCCTCAGCACTTTTTCCTCAAAGCCTCAGCACTTCTGAATCTGGCCACCCCAGAGAAAAGAGGAGTGGAGTGGGCTGGAACTGAGCCCCCACTGGGCCTTCATTTCTCTCTGGGGAAAAGGGTGATGATTAGAAGCTGCTGGGGCTTTATCCTCCCCCCGCAGCATACCCTACCAGTCATGTTTAATCAGACCATCATAGCCAGTGTCTACTTTTACATGCTTACTTTGCACAAATGTGCATAAAAGCAATACATCATTAGAGGTGTGTTGCAGGGATTTTATCTTGATTAATGTGAAGCAGACAAGTTTGGTTTAAAACCAAAAAATATTATACATTTTTCTGCATTTTCCCTCGAGTCCAATTACACTATGTGTGGCTTTTAGCAAAAAAAAACAGTCGTAATTCATTCTTATAGGACCTTTCTTTACCCCTTAGAATTAAGTAGGCTGTTTTGGTGACTTTTCCTTTAAGATTGATATATGTATGATCTCTGCTCTGATTGGCTGCTGTGTATTGCACCTCATTCAGAAAGAAGTATTAGCTGAAACTACCCTTTATAACTTCAATGTGAATTGGCAGAGCTAAACCACTGTAGGCTGTATATATATATATATATATATATATATATATATATATATATATATATATATATATATATACACATATATGTGTGAATGTTTTGCTCTTTGTTACTTTAAAAAAACAGTGAATTCAAAACAGGCTGTTTTTGCAGCTTAGCTTCCATAATTTAACTGTCTGGACCAGAGAGTACATTGAACCATATTGTTTTTAAAAAGTGGGCAAGTTTAAAATATCCATGATATGAGCCCTTTAATAAGAATGTGTTATTAACAGTCACAATCACAACAAAAAAATCTTCCACCATACCAACAGCATGGCTGTCAAGCAATGAAACTTTTTTAAACCCCAAAAATAGAGGGACTTTTTCGTATTCCACTCACAACTATTCACTTTTATTCACAACGGATAACTTGTTATTTCATGGTAATAACAAAATGACTATAATAAAAAGTTGTTCTCTGATTATTATGGCATTTTTCATGTTATTACCATCTAAATACACTGTCTCTGTTTTGCAGTTGAGAATATTTCCTATGTAAAGCTTCCCTTGTTGTAAATCTCATGTTTCTTCATAGCTGTGAAATGTTAACTCTCTGTTCTTCACAGAAAGAGATGATATCCTTACAGCACAAGCCAAGAAGGTTGGACCTGACTGAGAGGTACCAGAGACAGTTTGAGCTGTTAAACTTCAGATTCCTTTGGGGATGCAGCAGTAGAGAAATGATGCTTGGAATTGCTTACAATAAAAGAGGCAGGGTGCGTAATAGAGGCCTGCATTGATCATGTGGCTACAGAGGCAGTAACCCTATCCTGACTGGGAATTTACTGCTGGGGAAAGAGGGAGGTGGAGCTGTTTTGCTGAGGCTGCTGCCATAAATCAGATCTAATTAAAATAAAGGAGAACAAATAATTGGCTACTCCCTTTTAATTCTCGGTAGAGGAATTGCTCCAACTTTACAGGTAAGAGAGTTTTGTGGGCTGGGTTTTGTACATGCATTTGACAAAAAACAGGACAAATTGAGGCTGACTTTGTGAAGTGTTTTTTTCCTTTAACAAAAGCTAAATTTTTAATTTTTTACAATGGAAATGGTGCATTAAGTTACTCAGATTTAGAGTCAGTGACATGTGTAGGACTTTCAGAAGACCAAGAGTGAGGATATATTCCACTGTTAATCTGTCATTCTGACATGGTAAACCTGAAGACCTGACCTGGGGGAGAGCTCGCTTGCCTGTATCTACCTACATACCACAGAGAAAAAAAACAGTGTGGACAGTTTTCTGTTTGGTGTTTCAGAAATATATGCCTTTATTTAACTTATTCAACTTTATTCAACACGAAATAAGAACATGCCTGTTGCCCTTTACATTGTGTGTAAATTTAATGAAGAAGTGACCAAAAGAAAAATAGCCCAAAATTACTTGGAATTTTTTTGGTTCCATTAACTTACATGAAAAGTAAAGAATGTTTTTTTTCCTTCTCCCTGGAAAAGAGATTTGAGCTTTTTATATACATGGTATCTCTCGCTCTCTATCTCTCTCTGTGTTTGTGTGTAGGGTTTTTTCAAATTTTCCCTTTTAGATTTTAAGTGACAATAAGTATAAAAGACATCATTTATTTCCCGAATTTAACAAATTGGGGACAAAAAAAATAACAATAAAATGTGGCCTATATAAAAAAATATTTGCTTATTTTTTATATTTCTAATATGTTAAATTCAGTATATAAATAGATATTGTAACAAGTGAGGAAGCGGACGCATGTGCTGAGATAAGCGACTTTTAATGTGGGCAAATCCAGGGTCATGGTCAAGACGGTCCAGGATCAAATGGAGTCTGTCAACATGGAGAGAATAGGGGTCAGACATGACAAAAGAACACAGAAATCCAAATACTTCACACCAAGCACGGTCAAACAACAAACAGTACAACAAGAACAAAGACCCGCAAAACAAAGGGCAAAGCACAGGGCTTAAATAACACAGGGTAAACGAGGGACAGGTGGGAAACAGGTGGAGACAATCAAGGGTGGAGTCATGAAACAAGGGGGCTGGACTAAAAACCAAAACAAAAACACATGGGCCAAACCACAACACAACACGAACACATGGACAGGACTGGGAGGGGACAATCGTGACAGATCCCCCCACAAAACCAAAAAACACAACAGAACCAAACCAAAACAGACACCAAGGACAGGACTAAACAAGCACAGACACAGAAGCAGGAACAACGGGCACAGAAGCAGAAGCAGGAACAACAGGCACAGAAGCAGGAACATGAGCGGAAGCCAAAGGCACAGACACTGGGACAGGAGAGGGAACAGGAACCACAGGCACAGAAGCAGGAACACAAGCCGGAGCAGGAACAGGAGCAGACCCAAACGAAGAACATGGAACAGAAGCCGGAACAGAGACACGAGAAACAGGAGACGGAACCGAAGAAATACCAGACACAGGAACAAATGAAACAGGAACAGAACGAGGTTGAAACATGGAGGGAGGACGAGGAAAACAAGAATGTAACACAGACCAAGCAAACAACAGGGGAACAGGGACCAAAACTGACACCGGCACAGAAATGGACACACAGACAGACACTGGGACAGAAACGGAAGGAGAGACAGAAACGGGAACCACCACAGGAACGGGAAATGGCACAGACACAATAGAAGGGAACAAGGACAGAGGAGGGTAAGAACGAAGGAAAAGGCAAAACAGGAGACACAGAAGGATCAGAAGGCCCATGGGGAAAAGACACGGGAGAAACGGGAGGCCCATGGGGAACAGTAAAAACAGGAGGAATGGGAGGCCCATGGGGAGCCACAGACACAGGCGAGGGCGGGATGGGCGGGAACAAAAGGGCTGCGACGTCCACGTAGGCAGGTGAGCCTACAACGATGTCCACAGAGGCAGGCGAGCCTGCAACGACATCTGGCGTTGCAACTGGCGGCAGGGAGTGTCGCAGGGCGCAGCCGCGGGATCAGGAATGCCGCGGGGTGCGGCCACAGGATCAGGAACTTGAGCTGGGGACTGCAGCTCCAACCTGGAGGAACAAACAGAAATGGGACCCTCTCAGCCGTTCCAAAGGTTCACTTCAGCAGCTCGCATTGGTGCTTGAGAATGAGCCGAGTACCATAGTAATGGTTATCTGAATGTTCCTGCCGTCTAACCACATTTAGCGCTGCAGGTCACTCCTCCCTGCAGAGTTGTTCAAAACAGGCAGACCCAAGGTACTTACCTGAGTGCTCGTCGTCTAAACCAAAGACAGGATGGTCCTTCACCTTCCTACAGGACCGACGAGATGCCCCTGTACCCTCAGTGCCAGGGGATTTGCTCTCATTGGCTTGGTGGCGTTGAAACATGGGTAACTCGGGCTGCGTGGAAACAGCCGGAGTTCGTCCCAATGGAACAGCCACAAACCAGTATCTCGCTAACTCGCTGCATCCTTAGTGGGCTGGTCTTTCTGTAATGCCGGGGAGCGAGGAGGCAGACGCATGTGCTGAGATAAGTGACTTTTATTGTGGGCAAATCCAGGGTCATGGTCAAGACGGTCCAGGATCAAATGGAGTCTGTCAACATGGAGAGAATAGGGGTCAGACATGACAAAAGAACACAGAAATCCAAATACTTCACACCAAGCATGGTCAAACAACAAACAGTACAACCAGAACAAAGACCAGCAAAACAAAGGGCAAAGCACAGGGCTTAAATAACACAGGGCAAACGAGGGACAGGCGGGAAACAGGTGGAGACAATCAGGGGTGGAGTCATGAAACGAGGGGGCTGGACTAAAAACCAAAACAAAAACACATGGGCCAAACCAAAACGCAACACAAACACATGGAGGCAGGCGAGCCTGCAACGACCTCCACGGAGGCAGGTGAGCCTGCAATGATGTCCACGGAGGCAGGTGAGCCTGCAACAACGTCCAGAGTCGCGGCGACCGGCGGCGGGTCTGGAGGTGCATAAGTGTCGCGGGGTGCGGCCACGGGATCAGGCTTGCAGCAGGGTGCAGCCACGGGATCAGGAACTCGGGCTGGGGGACTGCTGCTCCAACCTGGAGGAACATACAGAAATGAGACCCATTCGGCTGTTCCCAATGGGGATTGGAGGGGCCAATTGTGACAGATACTTTGCACTAAACATAGCAGAAGATTTTACATATATATATATATATAATCACTGCTGTTGGAAAATCTCCAAAATGAGAACTTTACAGGAGAAGGAAAAAACATACTTTACTTTTGATGTTTTTCAATAGAACCAGACATTTTTCCAAGGACTTTGGGGCCATTTCATTAATTTGACACATACATATAATTAAATCTAAAGGGCAACAAAAACTGAAAAACTGCTAAAATGCAAATTCAAGGTTTTGTTTCTGATCTACATATATGTATATATAATAAGCTACAGTTGAGCCAAGACAGTTCAAATCCATTGATTTACTGTCTTACTATATAAAACCGTTCTTTTGCTGATTAATGTATGATGTGCCTCATTCTGTAACACTTTCCCTAAATCACTAATGATGGCTACTCTGTGGGTATTAGCTGGCAGCTGAGGTGAGGATGAACAGTGCAGCACTTACTTTACTGCTGATAGAACATTTCTAGTATGTGAATCTTTAAATGATGGCAGAGTACACGGGCAGCAGCTCTCAGTGCGACTCCTATAGAGACCACAAGCTCTGCACCTTTTTGTGTGATGCTGTAGCCTGGTAATTAGCTGAGGGGTTGAAACATTTGTGTTAGATTAGGAACAACATAACTGTGTGTAGCACAACCTAGTACAATGTGTTTTATGTCTTTTCAAGTCTGCTTACTGACTATAATTGTATTATACTGTGTTTTTACAGGGTTTCTCTAAAGACTCCACCTGAGGTTCTGGAGCAGGACATAAAGGAAGTCCAAGCGTTAATATGAAGGGCACCTTCAGTTGTTCACAGTAACCAGAGACATTCCTCCTCTCCTACTACAAACATCTCTGTTTAAGACATTTTAGATTCTGGAGAGTCAGCACGTTAAGAGTGAATGGCTTTATCGGCTGTGTCAGAGAAAACAGTGAGAATTCTTGCAAATATTTGCCTTATTGAGAAATATCTCATAGCCATTTATAGCAAAGTAGTCCCCATGAAGCAGTCACCACTGAGGCTGGCTCACCACACTCCACTTTAGTTACCACTTCATATCCATGACTTCATGCTACAGATTCAGCAGAGCAGTGCAAACAAATTGTACAAAAGACACAGTATTATGCCAATCCATGTTATTAAAATGGGACACCTTTACTGTCAAAGCGAGTTAATTTCTTCACACTGTGAAAAACAGAGCTTGATACTTTAATGAACATATTATGGTTCATTTTGCTTGTGATATGCATGAACGTTATGGTTATGACTGACATTTGTGTGTCTGTTGAAGAAATTTCAAAGTAAGCCTGTCCAGTTGCTTAATCATATTTCCATTTTTGTCATTTTTGTCATTTTTCACTTGAAAATGGCAGTTGCCCTTCACATTGTGTGTAAATTTCATGATGAATGGACCAAAATAAATGTCAAGCCAGAATGACTTGGTAAAAAACCCGGGTTCCATTGACTTACATTAAAAATAAAGCAGGTTTTTTTCTTTTTCCTGTAAAGTTTTCATTTTGGAGACACAAAGTTTTGTTCTGACAACAGCGAATTGTATCTTTAACATGGGTATAAATCATAAGCACAACAAAACAGCATTCACCCATAAGCCTCCTGGTACTGGATTTGCGATAACGCTGCCTTTAAAGATGTGCAAGTTCCCCCCACACCATGACAGATGCTGGCTTTTGAAAATCATACAGGCAACAATCTGGATGACCCTTTGCTTCTTTGGCTTAGAGATCACAGCGTCCATTAATGCCATAACTAATCAGAAAGATTGACTCACCAGACCACAGTAGATGTTTCTACAGCTCAAGCTCAGAGAAGACGTCACGTTTCTGGACTTTACTATAGCAAATGGCTTCCACTGTGCTTGGTGCAGTCTTTAATTTGTGGAAGCAGTGATAGATGGTGTTTATCTGTCAGCGCATGTGGTGGTATCTCTGCATTTCCTGAATCTTTGGTGGATATTATGCACTGTAAAAGCTAAAATACCTCAAATCCTTACACTACTGAGTTGAGTAATGTTATTTTTAAACTGTTGGATTTTCTGCTGATGCATTGGCAAAGTGGCGAGACTCAACCCATCCTCATGAAGGACTCGGCCTTATCTGGACACTTCTTTTATGTTTGAGCATCATTGTACCACCTGTTTAAGATATTGTTTGACCATTTCACAACATTCCTAGTCGTACCTTTCTCCTGTCCCAACCTTTTTTAAATGGGTTGCGGGCATTCGTTTCAGAATGAGGGTATGTCTACAAAAATAATAAAGTTGATACGGAAAAATCTTATATATTTTGGTTTTGTACAGGTTGTGTTCAGATATAGGTCCATTTAGATTTATAAATCACTGGTTTCTAGGCTTTTTTGTATTTTACCTACTATACCAGCTTTTTTGAAATTGGGTTTGTATATATGTCTTTTTTGGCCAAAATATGTGAACTATTTAATAACTGATGTGACCCCCTGAAGATCCTGTAACTGCTGATCAGCTCGGCATATTGACTTGGCCCATTCCTTCTTACCAAGCTGCTTCAATTGGTGGGCTTTCTTGCATGAATGCTATGTCTTAGTTCCTGCCCCAACATTTAGAATGGTTTCGGGTCTGGACTTTGACTAAGCCATTCCAAAATACTACATTTATTCTGCTTTAACCAGTGGTTCTAGAGTAGATTTTGTGTTTTGGTGTTTTAGTGCCACTGTCTTTCTGCAGGAGCCTTATATTGAGGTTCAGTTCATGAATGAATGCCCTTCATTCTTCAGTCACATTTTATTGTTACTGAACATTCTGGCAAGCTGTCCAATGGTGACAGCAAAACAGTCCTAAACCATGACGCTTCCACCACCATGTTTCATATATACAGTATGTACAGTCACACTATACATACAGTATATCGCTGTTTTCTGAAGAAAACCTTCTATCTCCATTTTTGTTGCTTTTTAGTTTTTACATCATTTGAAAACACGTTGCCCTTTACATTGCATGTAAATTGACTTACATTAAAAGTGAAGTACATAGGTTTTTGCTTTTCCTATAAAATTCATCATTTTGGAGATACAAGGTTGTCCTCTGACAACAACAATATACGTTTAGAGAACATCCACATAACATAAAGATCAGGTCTGGGTCATCCCATGGATGGTTTTATAGGCTCATTCCTGTTAAGGGCCCTGATGAGCAATTATGACAAAATTTAAACAGCTTTTTTGACTTACGGTGGGAACTTTACTAGCACAACAGTGAAAAATGAACTAATTTTGAACTAATTTCTCACGGGGATCAACCCCCTGACTCTCGCACAAGCTAGCATTCCAATCAAGGACCCTTCCAACATTTGTGCCCAGGGGCAGATAACTCGATGATCCAGGCCTGGTAAAGGTTCTATACCATTATAAGGCTCGTTCATTGAAAATTCTGAATTATGTGGAGGTTCTTCAAACTTTTAAAACGTTCTTCAGGCTCCCATCCACTGAAAGGCTCCAAAAGTGGGGGCCAACATGGGGTTATCACCACTGCAGAACTGTAGCTAATTCGGTCCATTGGAGAAACTATGGTGGACTAACGAGCACATTAATGCAAAAAAAGCCCCTCTAATCTCTAATGAGGGTCAGAAGAATGGCCGAGGCTGTCCTAAATCACCCTTTCACTTTTTCTAGAATCTGGTAGTGAAGCTTAAATGGAACACAGAGGGCGGGGCCAGAGGCTTCACCCATGGTCAGTCTTTGACCTGCTGGTGATGGATGACGTGAGTCTGTTGCGCGCCCCACATGCTCGCCCCCGACGCATCTCTCTCCAGCCTTCAGCGGGAGCGCTCAGAGATGCCAGCGACTGACAGGGGAGACAAGTGTCCAACTCAGTTTGCTGGGAACAGAACTCCTCTGTGGATATCCCTGATCTGGATCTTCTAAATACGTCTCCAGAGCTGTTAAAACGCTCTTATAAATCTATATGTACATATAAACGAAGCATGAGAAGAATCTAGTGCGATGGATTTGATGAGTGTGGTGGGTTTGGCGGCGCTGATGCTCAGTGTCCCTGCGTTAGGATCCAAAGTGTTGAGCGGTAAGTTCACGCTTGTTTCTTTATCAAATGACTTTTTTGGCCATATTTTCTTCCTTAAATGGAAACTTAAGTGCTTTTTAATGTAGTACGAAAAAAGTTGGTTTTTTATTCGAATTTCCCGTTCCACCTTAAATGGTGCAGCAGTTACATTCTGGCACCTCAGACGCCTGAATGTAAGTGCTGCGCCATTTAAGGTGGAGCGACAAAATGTGAATAAGAATTCAAGCGTTCGTCTTTGTCTTTATTATCTTTCTGTGCTGCCTAAATGGAAACCTAAGCGCTTTTAACGAAGTGAGGTTTGAGTAAAGCAGTGAAAATGAAGCTGAAGTTGCTTGTTCGAATTTTCCGCCCCCCTTAAAGAGTGCAGCACTTACAGTCTGGCTTCACACTGTAACCGCTGCACCATTTAAAAGAGGCGGTTCAAAGAAAACTAGTTTTTAGCCTTTTTAGCTTTTAATAAAGTGCGTTTTGGGGAAAAAAGCAATGACATTGAGGCTATAGTTGATTTCTTAGTCGCATATTCCGTTCCGCCTTAAGTGGTGCAGCAGTTACAGTCCGGCACCTCAGTCGCCTGAATGTAACTGCTGCACCATTTAAGGTGGAACGGAAAATTGGAATAGAATTTAAGCGTTCGTCTTCAGACACCACACTGTAACTGCTGCACCATTTAAAAGAGGCAGTTCATAGAAAACTAGTTTTTAGCCTATTTAGCTTTTAATTACGTGCGTTTTGAGAAAAAAAAGCAATGACAATGAGGCTATAGTTGGTTTCTTAGTCGCATATTCCGTTCCACCTTAAGTGGTGCAGCAGTTACAGTCCGGCACCTCAGTCGCCTGAATGTAACTGCTGCACCATTTAAGGTGGAACGGAAAATTGGAATAGAATTTAAGCGTTCGTCTTCAGACACCACACTGTAACTGCTGCACCATTTAAGGTGGAACGGAAAATTGGAACAGAATTTAAGCGTTCGCCTGTTTCCCTTCAGTGCTTTTCTAACGTAGTGCGTTTTGAATAAAGCAATGAAAAGGAGGCTGACGTTGGGCACTAGCCTCAGGCGCCAGAATGTAAGTGCTGCACCTTTTAAGGTAGAACGGAAAATTCGAACAAGAAACCGCCTTAAGCTTCATGAAATGAAACCCTTATTGACGGTTGCTCGAAGCGTAGTCCGCAACAAGTTGCAACCCCAAGTTTGGTAACGTTTCTCTTCGTGTAGCTTCATGTATTTTTGACAGTTTGAGCCTAGCTGGGCTATTAGCTCTCTCTGTGGACCCCCCTCAGTGCGGGAGTCGTTTCCTTGTGTGTTTCTTTTGATCATGATGAAAGCGTTTCTTCTTTCTTTACCGCCTGTAAACCCGGGTTTGGACCGTTTCCCTGCGTCGCAGACATTTACGAGCCCAGAGGTATGTCTGACCACTGCAGTGCACTTAATGAGCCCGCCTTGCCATTTCAGACTGCATTCGTCACACAGGGAGAGAAGTCCTACACGTCATTGTGCTGTGATGTCATTAGTTCATTCAGTTGTTAATGTCCATTTTCAGCCACACATTTGCAAATTATCCAGCCAACACGTCTGTGTGGGAATCCTATGGGTTTGAAAAATGTGGGTTATTTTGGTGTTCGTTCCTGAAAGATGCTACAAAGGGTTCCTTGAGAAACGCCGTAGAACCGTGTAAGATAGGAACAGGCTAAATATGGTGCAGTATGGTAGAAAAATGGCTTTTATATTGCTAAATTTAACTTATTCTGGAAAAATAACATAAAATTTGCAAATATTGGCACATTTTATGTTTAGATTTATTTTGAATATGTTCAGCATTTGACCTGGGGTGTTCACGTTTTGCACACACACACACACACACACACACACACACACACATACATATATATATATATGTATGTGTGTGTGTGTGTGTGTATATATATATATGTATATATATATATATATGTACAGAGACATTTTCAGTGAGTGCAGAAATATGCAGAGACCTGAACCTTTCAAAGATTTTAAATTATGATTAAATAATTTTTCCTTCTTCATCTTCTTCTTTTTATTATTATTAAATCATTTTCAATGTCTAATTCTGTCTATTAGACCTAACTCACAAGTTTATCTGCTAAAATTTATATAGACTCTTCTATGTTATTCTAAATTGCTTCAAACACTAAAACAAATTCTGCTAAGTGGCAGCAAAATACATGAATTATGTGCACTCGTTAGTAATCCTCCCAGACTCGTAAAAAAAGCCTTAAACAGCAGCCATTCAACTTTCAGGACGCCTTTATCGAGCACACCTACAGGCACCGTTCACTAAAGTGGGCTACACTAATCAGCCATAGACCAAAGGACAGAACTCTTAACTGATACGCTGAAGGCAAACCAAAGCAAGAGACCAAAGATGTGTGGTAATATAACAGAGAGCACGTTTTTTTGAAGTCAAGCTTAAGAGAACCTAATATGGGCGAGATCCTCTATCTGTCTTGGGAACGCATCCACTGAGTGTGGGTCGATTTCTCAAAGCTGATCTGTTCTGTCTTTGGTGCCTGTAATGGGGTGCTGGGTGGATGTGCTGCAGTTGGAGTGAGCCTATATAAGGTGGCATCATGGATGGTTGCCAAAGCTTCCAAATTACTGGAACCAGTGTGCAGTGAATCAGAAGCTGAAAGCAGGGGTGGTGGTAAAACATTGTGAATAAAGGAAAATGTGTCAACACCAGAGCTCAGATGCTAGACATGTGCTTCCTTGGACAGAAACCAAGTCTTGGAGAGAGAACCAAAGAGCCTTGCTGACAGCAGTGATGCTGTGTCAGAGTCAGAATTGTAGCGATGATAGGAACTAGACATGTGAAGTGCTTGATGCTCCTAAAGGATTGCGTGCAGTGGTTCTGAATACACTACCTGATGCCTGCAATGTTGTTTTATGATAGTTTTGAGAAGGTTTTGGCCTAAAATAAGATTTTTTAGAAAACTAGTCATGGCAGAGAGGTACATGCAGGGTGTTATAAGATGAAATATTCTCCAAAGAAAACTTATTCTGTCAGATTCATCACTATTTTAGCATCATCAGCATTGCACGGACAAACTAAGGACACACCTGTAGGTTCACTGGTGGTTTTGGATAGTAAATAAAATAGATATTTTTTCATTGTAGACACCATAACACCTGGTTTCTATCACCACCACTGTAAAGAAATCTAAGAAGATCATTTTCTCGAAAGCAATCCAAATGACTTTCTCTACAGCTCAACAACTGAACTGTAGGGTAGCCCTAGCAAAATCAGTGAGGCTTCGGCATGGATATCAGAAAGAAACGTTTGCTAGAAAAACTGCAAAAAAAAAGAAGCAAGTTCCAAAAGTTGCTAAATTTAGAAAGTAGATAAAGTTTAATATGAAAAATCACTTTAATATGAAAAATCACTTAAATATGGCTTCTTTCTGCAAGGTTTAGTGCAGAAGTTCTATTTGTTTGTCTAACCATTTTAAATCCCTGGCTTATTACATACTAAGGCTTATTATTCAGTAACTTCAGGGACTTCAATGCAAACTAGTGGAGGTATTCTTAGATTATAGAAGTGTGTAGTACCACTTTGTGCCTCTTAATAGGTTAATACATTGGAAAAATAAAACAATAAATATTAAATATGCAATTTTTGCCCTTTTGTTCTTAAATTTATCAAATAAACAGTAAATGTGCCTTATAATTCAATTATTTTGTTCTCAGTAGAAGATATGTTCACTTATTTTAACTCAGAAAATCAACAAAACATGTCATTTGAACATGGAGTTTTCCGCAAACTTTTTGATTTGCATTTGATTGTATGTGGATTCTGTTTTTCAGTTGTTAGAACTGAAAAGTGACAAGTTACCCAAAATATCTGCTGATATTTAACCCCTTACATGGCCATGTTTTATTACACACTTCTATAACCTAAGAATAGCTCAACTAGTTTGCACTGAAGTCCCTGTAGTTAGTAAACAATAGGCCTTAGTATGTAATAAGCTTGGAATTTTAAGAGGTTAAATCATTTGAATAAAACGAAACACAGCTTATCTGGGCAGCATTTGGAACCTGACCAGCCTACATTTAGTCCATCTGGGCTCCACAAAGATGTTGGCAACATGTCTATTGCGATGACATTCTCAGTTTATCCATGTTTTTACAGGCATATCTGAGCATATGTACGCCACAGGCTCAAACCTTAAAGCAGAATTGAGATTTCATTGTATTTCACAATAATCTGGACCTTCGTCTTCTTGAACCATAACTAGCAGGTCTCTTACTCTTCCCTTTAAAGGCCAGCGGATCTGCAAGCGCGGCACCGACAAGCCCTGCTATAAAATCGCCTACTTCCAGGACAGTCGGCGCAAAGTGAACTTCGAGGAGGCCAACCGAGCGTGCAGGAGCGATGGAGGAGAGCTCCTCAGCATCCAGTCGCCTGATGAGCAGAGGCTGATCGAGGGCTTTATCCAGGAACTGAAAGCTTCAGATGGAGATTTCTGGATTGGGCTTCGCAGAGAGCCAAACTATGAAGAGAGCAACATAGACTGTGCATCTCAGTACTACTGGATGGATGGCAGCCGTTCAGCTTTCAGGTCTGACTTGAGAAATTCCCACTAGAGCTACCATGATCTAACGCATAAGTATAAAAACATGGGCAGAAATACTCATCTAAAATAACACAACTGAGATTACTAGTGGAATGCAGTGTAGTGCCAATGCTCTTGATCTGATAATATTAAATGATCTATATCATAGAACACTGAAATAGAAATAGAAATGGAGTTATGACATAACTGAAGTTTGAAGAAAGACCACGCCTATACTCCTCCTACTTAATTCTAGCTTCCTATAAATACCAGTCCTTCACTCCTCCTACTCCTGACGAATTTCGCACCCCATCTCCTCCCCTTTCTCCTCAACCTTGTCCACGCCTGCAATTGATCTTTAATTGGGGGGGTCAGCCTTCTCATGACCCGCAGAAGCCGCACCAAACTCTAGCTCAAACTTCCTCAGAGATCCCCTCCTCTCATTATCTCACTTACCAAGGCATGGACTGCATTCGCAAAACACTGTTGTAGGTTTAAATAATGTGCCATTCACTCCATAGCATATGCAAAATTTTGGGCGCCCTTGGTCAAATGACATTGATTGATGAAACATAAAATGTGACTTGTGCAAAAGTTATGGCACATGTTCTACTTTGTTTTCTTTTTTCCATTATGTTAAACTCAGTAAATAAGTAGAAATTCTGAACTAATATTAGTAGAAAATGCTCTCTGTAGAGGATGTGTCATTGATGAAGTTATTTTCACTTCGAAAATCGACAAACCAGTGCGCCCAAACTTTTGCAAACGACTGCATAAGGAAGCTATAGTGAAACTTGAAGCCATTCCTACATATGCTGAAAGTCTCTAGTTTGAGATTTACCTGTTTAAAGACTGGAAAAATACCTTAAAGGTGGAAAAGACTTTTGAAAATCTGCTTTGGAGTGGATTTTGGGGAGTTGGCTGTTTTAAATGTGGTTTTTTAATTTAGCTGGTGAATGCAGAAGGAAAGCAGATAGCGAACACTGCAGATAGGAGGACGAATATCTTATTGTCATATAACTGTGGTAACTGTCTAATCTTTAAAATGAAGAGAATAGGTTACACAAATGACTCATCAGATGACCTGTCTATTTAGATGCCTTAGCTCAGTTTGGCTGCCTTTCTCTGGCTGAAATGACGTTTCTGGTGTCCATTTTTCGCTAAATAAAGATAGAGTTTCTGTTTTCTTTGCAATTTTGTTTGACAGCTGAAGTAAGACTTACACTAAATACTAGCGTGGTAGCCTGTACATCAGTGGCTAGTCTACCAGTCACGATTGGGTGGCACCAGGAGAGTTCCACTGATGGCATGACATATTTTTGTAATGCATGCTGGGTATTGTAGTGACAGAATGTTGAACATGACACATGAAAGCGATATAAAAACATAAGTCATGTCTAAGAGATAAAATGCTGTACTATAAAATACTCCAGTGTGACAAATAACACTTGTTAAAACTCTTGTTTGAGGCTGGGAAGCCACTCCAAGCTGCCTAAACTGCCCACTATACCACGGTTGTGATGTCACAGCTGTGTAATCTGAGTGTGGTCATTTTGTGTGTGGGGGCAGGAACTGGCACTGGGACGAGCCCTCCTGTGGTTACGAGGTGTGTGTGGTGATGTACCACCAGCCGTCAGCTCCTCCAGGCATCGGAGGCCTTTATATGTTCCAGTGGAATGATGATAACTGTGAGACTAAGAACAACTTCATCTGCAAGTATACCAAAGGTGAGGATCTTTCACATGTGCTTGTGGTCACTCAAAGGGGCAACTCCACCAAATTTTAGAAATGTCTGCACAATTCATTCATCAAGATCTAAACAAAGGCATTGAAAGTAATTTGATGTGAAATGCACCACTTTGTTTTATATGGTTCTCCTGTTGTTATGATGTCATGCCTGTAACAATAGAAGAACCCTTTTCGGTGCTATGGAGAACCCTTTTTAAAAGGTTCTATTTAGAACCATATATCTTTCAACAATCTGAAGATCCCTTTAATCATGAAAAGTGTTCTTTGAGTGTCCATGGTTCTGTACAGAACCATTTTCTTCACTAAAAAGTGTGAATCTTGACATTGACATAGTGGAACGCCGTTGGTGCTATATAGAACTATTTTCAAAAAGGTTCTGTATTTACCATGCAAAGAACTAATTAACTATAAAATGGTTCTAAACAGAACTTGTGGGCCTAATTAGAACCATTCCCTTTGCTAAACAGTCCCTTTTTTAAAAGTGTACCCAAAAATATTTTAATGAATCCCCTCAGCCCTGGTTCTGAGTGCGCTGCTATGGCCTGGAGAAGTGCAGAGAATCTCCAAACCCCCATTCAATCCAGGCTAATCAGAAAATGCTCCATTCTGATTTGGCCTCTATATCCCTGTTATGACTCTCTTCTGTATCAATGCACAGAGCACCATTATGCCACCCCACAAAAGAGTGCATTCGGTACCCTGAGGGGGCGGAACAAAAGAAGCACAGATCCTGACGCTATCCATGAAATATGATATTCATAAGAGATTTCACAGAAGTGTAAAGTTCAAGATATGGTCATGCACTAATAATTAATATGTTTTTGGGTATTTTTTTTCTTTCAGATAGAGCACCACTCCCCACCACCGCAGGAAACCGAACACGGGCAGGTGATTGTTTGATTAAACATCTAACATCCAGTTATAACAGGGGTGGACGATGCGGGCAAAATATTATATTATGATACTTCAAGACACTTTCACAATGCATGATATGCATCACAATATTTAGTGTTTCTGGGATTTAAGAAGTTGGAATAGACTAAATAGAACCTGTAATGCCACATATGAAAACCTACAACAACAGTTATTACAGGGGTGGACAGTCTGTAAATTACTGAGTAATTTACAGACTGCAAAGCACCAAATCCAATTAAACAGGCCAAATTACGCTCAATTTGTATAAATCACGTAGTTAGTCAGTGTTTTTTAAGTACTGACGACATCCACAATATGCTCAGAAAAGCAGGCTGTGACATAATTAAGCCCATCCGTGATTAAACCCTTATTAAACCCATCCGTGAAGCAAAACACCACATACAAACTAATGAGCACACAAACACTAGGGGGCAGTGAGCACAGTGTCTTGCTCAAGGGCACTTCAGTCATGTACTGTTGGCACTGGGATCAAACCGGCGACCCACTGGTCACAGGGCCAGTTCCCTAACCTCTAGCCCGTGACTGCCCCACGATATAGCACAATAACAATAAATCGTTTAAACATTAAAAACAATTAAACACAAAACCGATAAATTCTCCAGTTTTAAGCGTCCGTTTTTATAGATAACTGCATGTCATACAGTATTACAAACCACACATGAAGTCTATATGAGATTACTTAACAACTCATTGTGGTTTTATGCAATTGTGTGATGAGTTTACGTGATGCTACTCGGTGGCCTACAAGCGTCCATTACTTGTTCGCCGCATTCTTAATAGACATGTTTCTTCAAGGGCTCTTTAATGAAAGATGGTGAAATGGTTCCTCAGATTGAGAAAGAAGAATGTGTCGTTCATGGTTCTAGATAGAATCTTTTTTTAACTTCTTCCGAATAGCCCCAAAAAAGGTTCTTCTATTGTTACAGTGTCAAGCTTGGTGCTGTGCAGAGCCATTTAAAGACATTCTCCCTCAATCTGAAGAAGCATTTCACCATGTAAAGAGCCATTAGTCATAAAACAAAACCATTCCCTTGAAGATCCATATTTTTAAGAGTGTACATTAACCTCATAGCTCCACTCATTGACTGCATTTACAATAAGGGGAAATGTGTGTGCATTTATTGCATTATTGCTGATTTATTTCTTTAATGAGGCACAATCAGTGCATTTCAGATAAACTGTATGAAATGATTCATGTAAACAATTTACTGTAAAATGAACTAAAGCCAAGTCCGGTCGGCACTAACAGACTGTAATAACTCTTCTTGTGCTGTCAAATAAGGACACCTAGTGGGTAAAACAATGAAATTATGTCAAGGACATTGTATTGTCTGCAGGAAACATGGTCTTCCTAGTCTGTGATTTGTTCAGCACCTGCTGTACGTCTCTCGTTCTACTGTGCTGTTTGTGTTTTTCATGAAAAAAATGGTTGATGTTCATTAAGTAATGTCTCTGCTTATCTATTCCAGATGTTCTGCCCACAGCAAAAGTACCTAAAAACCCCTCCGTCACAGTTAATGATGATGGAATGAGGGTAGTTGTTTCTGAACCAACAGGTACGAAACGTAGGTGTCCATTTTTTACCACTGTCAAATATACCATGGTCAAATTACTGGTTATAGTTATTCATTTGCTAAAACTGGGAATAAAGTAAATGCAGTACTATACAGTACTATACTATACTGAATGCAGTACTATACAGTACTATACTATACTGAATGCAGTACTATACAGTACTATACTATACTGAATGCAGTACTATACAGATGGTTTTCCAAAAAGGCCCTTAAGTACAAGTTATTCAGGAGATCAGATATAAGATCCACCAGAACGAGGAAAGGTAATATCAAAGGATAATTAGTAAAAAGAACAGGAGTTTTTAAAACTGGAGTTCAAAAAAACATTAAAAGATACAGACAAAATACGACCTAGAACAACCTTGCGAGAGCTGGTAAACCCACAAAACTGTCCCCATCAGATAAACAGGCCTAAAAACCTTCATCTTTTATAGAGAGGAGAAAACCAAGCTCCACTCTCGATTCAGATCTGAAAAAAATCCACAGCTGTTTCTGGCCGTCCTTCCACTGTGAGAAGACAACTCAACACTATGAGTCTGAAAGGACATGTAGCTGTTAAGAAGCTCTTACTGAGGAAAAGAAACAGACAAAAAAGAAAAACGTTTGTAAATCAAAGAAAGAAGCTGCTGGTGCTCTCAGAACACTGGGCTGACCACCCCAGAGCCCCAGTCTCATCATCAGTGAGTGTGTTTGGAAAATGCTTGGATTGTGACGAGCAGAACTTTAAAGACTGAACTTTGGATTTGTGGAAAGATGTCCCTGCACATTTCTTTGAAAAGCTGAAAAACTGAAGGTGTAATAAAGGCAATAATGATAAGGTGAAGAGTTGACACACTAAATACTAGAAAACCTTGATATTATATTTCGGTATTTGAAGGCTTTTCTATTAAATGTGTTTTCTGCTATGTCCTGACACTGAAAAAATGAATAACTTGCACTTCATGGAAACTAAATAAACAAGGGGTGGTCTCTGACTTCTGCACAGTGCTGGATTTTGGGTAAATAATTTATCAGATTTGATCATGAATTTCGTAGTAGAATACTTTGCTGCTCCATAAATGTTGCATATTTGATTCTACATACTGTTTAATTCTGAATATAATCCTGACTGCTTTACCTTTCTCGTCTTTTTCAGATAATGCTCTCAATATTGCTTACATTGTCCTCCCTACAATACCTCTGCTTCTGCTCTTGATAGTCGCAACTGCAGTTTTCTGCTTCAAGCTATTTACCAGAAGGTATGCCATTATACATCTGCTGAAGCTAGATTTACTCATTACAGCTTTTCCACATATAATAACTATTTAAATAGGTTAGTTTCCTAATATTCAGTATTTCTTTTACTTATACAAAATGGCTTAAAGAGAATACATTTCATAGTAATTACACAGTAATAACAAAATAATAAGATAATAATAATATAATAACAACATAAGGGTGCAGGAAGCTTTAGATAGCAGGTTTGGATTTTAAATGATTCCTTCTTAATGAAGAACAAATACACTGATGTGCCAAAATTCATGAGACGGTAACTAGGACTGTGAACGACCCCCTCTAGACCGGCAACTCAGTGATCAGTTCCACAAGTGGACGGAAAAAGTCTGTCACTCACAGCTCTTTGGTATTTGTAGGTGTAGGATCTCAGGTGCGAATGGACCTCTATACCACATCCCATAATGCTTGATTAGGCTCATGTCAAGCAAACATGCAGGCCAGACCATTCATCTGAACTCTCCTCTTCTCGGACCAGTTCTGGACAACTTGAGCCTGATGGCATGGTGCATTATCCTGCTGGAATATCCCATAATTGTCCATGAACTACATGAGGTCCATGAAAGGCTGCCAGTGGTCACCAAGCAGTGTTGTGGTCACCGGTCAGTGGTGTGTTTAGGCAGACAAGTGGACCCAACTCATGCTATAAGAACACACCCCACACTTATATGGCACTGTCACCAGCCTGCACAGTGCCTCGTTGTCAACTGGGCTCCATGGCTCCATGCTGTCTGCGCCACATACAAACCCTACCATCACCCCAAAACAATTGGTACTATGACTTACAAGACCATGCCAACTGTTGCCAGTCCTCTAACCTCACAAGCTCAGGTGAGGTGCTGTGTCCGTTGTCAGAGTCACAGTGTCTGAGTTGCTTCTACCCAGTCAATTCTACCCAGACACTGCCTGTCACAATCAATAAGCACTCATGGGCGGCCACTGCCCTGTCCAGTGTGGGTGGTAATGCCTTCTGTGACACGTTCCTGGTACACACATTACACTGTGGATCGGGAAACGTTAAATGCCCTCACAACTTCAGAAATTAAATGTCCCATCTGTCTGACACCCACTGTCATGCCTTGATTCATGTTGCTTTACCATGAGCACACTGGCCAGCGTTCAGCCACACTCACAAGATGACACCTCACGACTTATGACTTAGGTGTGGGTGGTCCCATGCCGTCCCATGAGGTAACGTCACTTCATAAGCAAAGTTTACATACTGCTATCTCATGCCTTTTGGCATGTCAGTGTATAAAACGTGCCTTTCTGATTGTCCATACTGTCAGGGACAACTTGATCAAGCACATCTTTTCTGTAATGGTACCGAACAGAATATGGTACCTTTCGCAATCTTTGTAAGTACAACAGTGATGCCAAAATCATGCCAAGTTCTGAACTGTATGTGTACAGAAATGCAGTAAATGTAATTATATATCTCTTTATTATGAGTACATTCTGTGCACTGACACAACCAAGCCTAAGATCACCATGACCAATGCCAAGCGTCGGAAAAGAGGGGTGTAAAACCCCCCAGCACTGAGCTGTGGAGTAGTGGAACTGTGTTCTCTGGAGTGATGGAGTTCCATCCAATACCTTTGGGAGGAGTTTGAGAGGCGTTTGTGATCCAGAACTTATCATCCAGTGTCAGTACCTGACCTCATTCATGTATATATATACATACATACATATATATATATATGAAGATTTAATAATCACTGTTTTCTGATTTTATTTACATTTCACATACCCAACAGTTTCGGACTTTAGGTTTCTAAAAGCCAGTGGGCAGATGCTTCTGTTCTAAGCAAGTGTTGAGTTCACTGCTGCAGATTGAAAAATGTTCAACAAGCAAGTGTCTGGAAACTTTTGGTAATTTCATGTATCTATCTTACACACCTGCAGCCTCTAAAGTACAGTACCTTTTTCATCTTTGCAGGAAAAAGGAACGAACAGAGACTCCACCCAAGGAGCCTGGGTATTGGCCGTCCGGTGATCGCTGCAACAGCCCCAGCCCTGACGTCTATAAGGTCATCCAGAGGCAGCATGATGCAGACCTGAAGGGCACACGGCCCGATATTAAAAACACCTCCTTTCTGGGCTCATCCCCAGACACCCCACCCGGAGATTATGACAACCTGGGCGGCCGGGACACAGAAAGCGGTTTCGTCACGCTGGCCAGCACCGAGAGCGGCTTTGTCACCAACGACATCTACGAGACAACCTGCCATGGCCGGGGAAGTCTGAGATACTACAGAGAGCACGGCTGGCTGGATAATGAATTGTACGGCTACTGAAGGAGACGTCGAGCAGCGGTCTGGATTGTTTATAGCCCTGTGGTCCAGCCAGCTAAAGCTTCTGCTTTCCTTTGCCTATGTCTGGTAATTTGGTCGTTTAGGAACTCAAACAGGCAAGCAAATGATGGAGTCTGACAAGTTCCAAAGTTATACTAACTTGCTGAGATTTTATCGACTGGTTAGAAGAAGATGTAACCAAAGGGGTCCAGGCATTTCAAAGTGTTGACTCCTGCATTCGCATGAAATCAAAGACTATGAAAATGTTTTAAAAACGGCATATAAGTGTCATGAAACCTTTAAAGAGTTGATCAAAACGTTTTTGCTAATTCCTCTGAATGACTGCTTGTGCAGATATGGTTTTGCTGCTAAGAATCTATATTTTTACCAGACATTTTATGACTAGAAATTACCAATGAAATGTCATATTCTCTGTTCCCCAAGCTTATCCAAATTGGAATAATCATCATCTTCTAGCGCATATACTTAAGTGAGCCTAGTCACTTCTCAGTAAGTATAAAGAAGCTCCTTCTGGAAACAGTTCAGTCAGTTTTCCTGCATAATTCAACAGTTGTGGTGTAAACAAAGTCAGAGTGACATTGTGAAATGGTTTATTTTAGAGAAGCTTAAAACTCTTATTTTCTTATAGTTTACTTACAATTGTAATTGTGAAGAAAAGTTTTCTTTGGGTACTATTTTTCCTTACGGCATGCTCTACTGTGCCTGTCTGCTTTCTTCTGTGTATTTAAAAATACTTATGCTTTACGCCCAAACCTTTTAGCAAGTTTATCGTAAAACAACACCTCAGGCATCAGACGACGTATCTGCAAGCATTTCATGTAATCACTTTATGTGAAGTAGCTTTTAAGGGCATTAAGCACTTCATATGTCTCACTGTCCTCACTTTTTTTAAATAAAAACGTTCAGTGTAGTTTGTAAACATTTTTAAACCGTTTCAAAATGTACTGTTCTTATGTCCTTATGAGATAAACAAGCCACAAAAATAGTCTGTTTTAAATTCATTTCTTTTGTGATGTCACAAAAAGCAAACAAATGTACATTTAGCCCCGCCCATTCACGATAAGGGGGTGTTTCAGGCTGGCCTGCTTTTTGAATGAGGCACAGTGCAGGACAGCCAATCAGAGCTAACCTATTTCACATATATCACAGTCTTAAAGCGACAGTAACAAAAATGGGTTAAAAATGTAAATGTAAAAATGAGTTAGCTCTGTTTTCAGTACATGAAACCACACAGACATTACCAGTGGGCCTCAGTGGGAAAAAATCAATGACAAGAAATGTACATGGGCTCTTTAATATGTAGTGGGGCTGAGATCAGATGGTTAACTCTATGAATAAGATAGAATAAGGTGATTCTATATGCGCTTGCCTCCTCATTGGTGAGTTTGCATGGCCCTGTTATGCTGCTTTTCTTCCATACTGCAATGGTTGCTGCATTGAGCTCAAGGATTCAAATGTGATCTTATACTGATGGCTTGGAGACTGTTTGCCTGAGAAATGTCCCGACTCCAAATATTCCCTGCGTTTTCTTTCAGAAACGTGTGACTGTGGTTTGTGCTCGTGTTAATAAAAGCCATTAATAAAACAAGTAATGAAAGACGTTTTTCCCCACTTAAAACCACAGCAGTGGCTCATTTTATGTGCATGCAGTTATGAACTGGGAGAGGCAGTGCACCGCTGTGGCCAGCAGATGTCGCTATAGTACACAATTTCTCTTACATATTTGCATGCGCTAGAAAAGCTTAGGATAAGCTCGCATGCATAATATACGAGCGTTATAAAACTGTCATTTTAAAGTAGAAGTAAAAGGAAAGCGGGGCAATGGGAATTCTCCCGATGTTTCCCCTCATCATTAAACGGCTGAGAGGTAAACAAAGTCGGTCAGGGTGGTTTCATTGGGCAGAAAGTCGGGAGTTCTTTAACTACAGCGGTGGTGAGGGAGCAACGTCAACAAATCAAACTGCCACTTTATTTACTTTCCAAGCTATGTCTGTAATGTTGATGGTAGAAAGGTGTTACAGGTTATAATACGTGTTCTTTGGGTTCTATTTTGCATTATAACTGCTCGCATGTCCCCCTCCGCCATGAAGGACTTGTTTTCAACCACGTTTAAGTTCCAACGCTTATCTCAGATCTATCGTAAACAACGTCTCGGGTATCAGGCAGAGTGTTCGGCGCATTTCATGTTAATTATTCTCTGTGAGGGAGCCCAGGGGCGTTAAACTCTTCAGACGTCTGGCTTCTGTCACCACCGCTGTGAACGGTTCTGACTCGGGACGTTTCTGCCGTGTATTTTACTTTATTTATTTCGTTTACGTCTTAACCGTGTAATTATACATACATTTTGGAAAGAAATGGGCGGGATTCCTCCTTCGCTAGGACGTTTAAAGGGGTGTAACGACCTCTTTAGACTGTGCTCGGGCTGAATGAGCGCACCGCTGGGTTCATATTTTAGAGGAGACTGAAACAGCCGAGCTTCACGGACAGCTCACACTCAGCTGCCGACTGACGCAGGAGGCGGATAAGGTTGTCTTGGTTACTAACCGCTCGCGAGCTGCGTGGACCCGCCCCCCCCCCCCCCCAACAAAAAATAATTAAATAAACAAACAAATAAATAATTAATCCCGTTAGCGCTGACGTCAATGCGCGTTGGGCGCCAAGCTCGCGCCGAAGCCGTTAGAGGCGGTGATGGTGATGGCGATCGTATCTGAGGCGACACTGAAACGACGAGCAGGCAGAAAGAAGGAAAGGAAAGCGGAGATGTGATGAAGGGGGCTAAGGCGGAGCTAGCTAGCTTAGCGCCAGTGTTTTGAACTTTCAGCCGGGGCATGTGAAGCGCGGTTCGGCTGGAGAGAGTGAGAGAGGCCGCCCCACTCCCCTCCCCTCCCCTCCTCTCCCTCCCCTCCCCTCCCCTTCACAAACCCCCCGCCTTTCGAAAGCACACAGGTGTATGAGCCCCAAGCACTCGGCTAACTCTCCGACTCACAGCTGAAAGGGCCAGCGGGAGGAGAGCCACGGCCATGGCCGAGCCGGCCGAGCCGAAAGCCGGTCAGCGGGCGCCGGTTCGCGTCGGGTTTTATGACATAGAGCGGACCCTGGGCAAAGGCAACTTCGCCGTGGTGAAACTAGCCAAGCACCGTATCACCAAGTCCGAGGTAAGTGGACGCTGTCCACGTTTTTCTCTCAGAGGAATCGGAGGGGGGTTTACCTCAGAGAAATTGCCTGAAACTTCTTAGACGGCTTTGCGAGCGCCAGCTAGAGCAACGTTCAACCGAGAACGCTGAAGCGAGTAACTTCAGCTGCAGCTGCAGCTGCATTCAGGTGCGCTGAAGGCGTCCTGCGGGGTAACGTTAACCGCTGTATTTTCAGTGGGACCGAATGAAACGCTACAATGCAGAAGCTCAGTGGCCAAATTGTGTTTTATGGTTACACCACTTGCCTGCTGCCGACTTCTGCTCGATGCAAACCGTATTTCATTTCGTCTCGGGCGTATTTTATTACTAATTTTCAATCAAACGAGCACAAATGATTAAAAAAATCCGTGCACGCAAAGCGCCTTTTGAAATGGGCGGTTTGCCACGAACAGCAAGAATCACCTTTGCCTTTTGCAAAGTTTCAGATTGGCAGGCGCTGCAGCCAGCAAGACGAAACACACGAGGACAGAGAAACCCGAACAAGTCGTGTAAGCTTCCTAAAGCATGCCGCTGTGTGTTGATTTGCCTTTCATGTCAAAGTATGTCAGCTGTAAAGCGCTGGCTGCACTGGAATGTTCCTAATACCTGCTGGCATGTGGCGGCATCGGAGATACTGCTGTGCCGACTGACATGACGTCAGCGTGTTTGTCTTCAGGGGAAACTCTTCATGTTCCTCTGCTGCTCCTGTGGTACAGAGAGCTCGTGCGAGTCTTACACGGCTTAACATGCTCCACTCCTGGCCAGCCTCTTGCAGAATCGTGCATACCTTTGCAATGATGTTATATAATAAATGATCACATTATGTAATGTTTCAATGGATGTGAATGGCTCTGAATGTATGGATCCCCTCTATTTCTGCTGGGCAAGTGCTTTACGCTCCAGTAAACTCATGTTCCCAGTGCTGAAATGGTAAACGCTGCTTTTCATCAACATGCAGGTGGCCATAAAAATCATTGACAAGACCCAGCTAGATGCTGCCAACTTGGAGAAGATCTACAGGGAGGTGGAGATTATGAAGCTGCTGGACCATCCTCACATTATCAAGCTTTACCAGGTGCGTCAGGGTTGACAGTCATCTGTGTGCACCATTCAAATTCTCGTCATTCACTCAGCGTGCAGTCATCAGGGCAGATCACAAATCCGGTTGTACCAGTTTGTCAGAAATTTACTCATTTCCAACACCAAGTGTTATGTCATTGGCAGGGATTGAGTGCATCAGTGGGCTTGTTTTGACGTTTCACCATACCGACACTGTTGTCTTATAATGGGAGTGGATTTGGCCAATATGACCATTGCTTGGTGTGAAATACCTCCATCAGTGTTAACAGCTTGATGTGCACAGCTCTTAGCGCCAGCAATGTTCTTCCAGTATGTTGTTGGAATGTGGGGCTGGAATTTAAGGATATTATATTACGATACTCTTGCACAAAGGAGTTCAAAGATGCTGCTGACTGTACTGACTGCATTTTCCATGCAAGAATTTAAAGACTTGCTGTGAAAAAAAGCTACTTGTGGAATTAAACCATAGTATTTAAGAACAATGCAATAAATACATTTTATTTCAGTGAATTTAACAACCTGAAGCACACTGTTAAAAAAAAGCACAGTCACAAGGATGAGTTGAGTGTGATTTAATTTTTTTTTTTTGCTTATAAACCTGAGCCCAGGTTATAAGCTGAATAAAGGTAGTAATAAAGAAGAGGTAGCAGCAGGCTGAACGAGTCCTGTAGTGTAACTGCATATTTTTTGGTATGACCAGATTAGTGCAGACGTGCCATGGCGTCAGCTGTCATGTTTTATGGCCACAGAGCTGTTGGCTGCTTGTGCTTGATGCAGTGTCATTTCACCTCACGCTTCTTTTATTGATTATCCGCATTAAATAAGCGATAAATCTAAGTCTATGCATAGGCTATAGTGTCCTCCCCACCCCACTGCCTCTTATTTTGCACCTGTGCATGCACACAATTCTGGGGAACTTTGCTAGTTCAAGTTAGGTAATTGACAATATATAGATTTTACTGACTGGCGCACTAAATTAGATTAAGTTAATTATAATGTAATTGTGTCTTCTTCTTTTTTTTGGTATTTAGCATTTTCAGATGCACTCAATGAATGTGACTCAGAAAATGTGAACATTTTAAGGAATATCAGCTTATAACGTTCAATGTAAGAGAAAGTGATTCCATTGTCCTGATCTGAAGCAGGAGTGGAAAAAATAACCATGGTTATCATTTTATCCATTATCGTGCAACCCTAGTGGAAGTACATATAACGTGTATTACACAGTTGACCCTCCCCTTTTAAGAGTTCATCTCTTCAGCATGAGTCTGATCTTAATACTCGACCTTCTGGCCTCGCTCATATTGCATTTTCAGCCAAGAATGAAAAGCTACCCTCTTAGACACCAGCTGTACCAGCAGCAGGATTCTTTAACCTGAGCTCCTTCCGCCATAGAGTTTACCATTAGTCATAATCACCTTTCACATCCCCCGTGGGAGTTTGTCCGCTTGGATCCCAGGAAGCTGAAGGCCAGATCGAGGCCTGAATCCAGTTGTTGTGGCGGCATTCTTATAGGGTTAGCCTCGTTTCGTTACGTAATGTTTTTTAGGTCGCCCAGGGCTGGGATGCTGTGAGTAGCAACAGCAGTCTGCCTCTGTTACACAACAGCAGCAGCAGCAGTGAGTGTGGTGGCAGTCCAGCACTGACCTTCGCTCAGGCTGCGTTGGGCTGTCATTCAGCGGTTACCCACGCTTTAATCGAACGCTGAGATTTCACAAATTGTTCACTGCCGCTGCACTGCAAACTCCGCTGCTCTAGATGAAAATCACCTGTGGCTGTCTAAAGCCTACTAAGAAGCTTATGATGGGTTCAAGGCTTTTATGGACATTTTATCACAAGAATATTGGGATTCCAGTTCAAGCAACCCTCTCCAACTGAAGTGAACGTAATGAGACTGTTATGTCAAAGACGATCTGAGACATATTGCAGGGCATGTCACAGTCTATGGTTGTTAATGCTATTTTGCTACACATTACATAAGACTTTATACGTAGTTATATAATGCATACATTCAATATACATACCGTAAAAATGTCAGAGACCACCTTTCATTTATTAAATTTCCATTAAAAAACAGCCAGTAAGTTGAAGTTATTTCGTATTTCAGGAGATATTTCTGAGGAGATTATATTTAAGATAATCCACTTGCATAAGGAAGAGTAAAGTCGGAGGAAAATAAGAGAAAAACAGGAGTTTTCAAAAAAAATGAAGTAGTAGAGAAAATATGACTCGAACAACTGTGCAAGACTTGGTAGACCACCGAATCACCCCCTATCAGATAAACAGCACGTAAAGCTTTTTGAAAGAAAGGAGAAAATCAAGCTCCACATTTGCTTCGTATCTGAAAAACTCCATAAGTGTTTCTGTCCATCCTTCCAAATAAACTATCTGGGTCTGAAAGGATGTGTAGCTGTCAAGACACCAGTACTGAGAAAAAGACACAGACAAAAAAGAGGAAAATGTGCAAATCATGCAAAGACGCTGCTGGTGTCCAAAGAACAATGGGCCAGAGTCCAGACCTCGGAATCACTGAGTGTGTTTGCCATTTATTGGAGCGTGAGAAAGAGAAAATGCAACCAAATTCTCAGACTGAACTTTGGAGATGTGAAAGACTATCCTGGCAGGTTTCTTTAATAAACTGAAAGCAAGACTCCTGAAAAGAATCAAAGTTGTAATAAAGGCAAAGTGCAGATGCACTAAATGCCAAGAAAAATGATATTCTACTTACTTGTTGAGGCTTGACTATAATTTTCTGTTCAATGTATGTTTTTGCTGTTTTCCTGATTTAATAACTTAATGGCTGTTTCAACTAGAAATGACATGAAGGAAGAGTGGCCTCTGACTTTTGCACAGTACTGTACAGGTAAACACTTCTGCTTTACTGTGTTACCAAATTACAGTAAACAAGGAGTCCACAGTGTCTTCTATAGCCTTTTGCACTAGTTCCGACCTTCCTGCTGTGATATGACCTCTGTTTAGTGATAGTAGTTTTGGCACACTACACTGAAGTATTACTCCCTGTTTCTCAAGCTTCTAAGGCAACATTTTTGGTGCAACAGAACAACAGGTGGTATTATTATCACTGTTACAGTGGGGATTTGTGCTCTTTTAATCATTTTCTGGGTAATGTTTTTCTCCGTTTCCTTCAGTATGTGCAAAGCTGTTTCCGTTGAAGCCAGAACTGCCACACTTTTTATAAGACAGCACATGTAATAGTGGGAAAATACTTTGGTGCAAAACTTTAGCATTTTGGTGCAAAATATCTTGTTGGTCTTTTGTGGTGCTAATTTGCATCATCATCTGTATCAAACCTGTTAATGTGCTTGGGTTTGTTCTCTTCTAACAGGTCATGGAGACCAAGAACATGCTCTATTTAGTCACAGAGTATGCCAAAAATGGGGAGATCTTCGGTGAGTGTCTGTCTTATTCTCCACAATACTGCTCAGGTCAGATTTTTATAGTAGAGAGGGACATTTTAACTTTTTTATTGTCTACTTTTAATTGTTTACTTGATAATTAATTGTTTACTTATGAAACGAAAAAACAAAAGAATCAATTGTTGCAGGCAGCTAGCAAAATAAGTGGTCCACTCCTGGTTGTTTGGCTGCCATAGTATTATTATTATTATTATTATTATTATTATTAGTAGTAGTAGTAGTAGTAGTAGTAGTAGTAGTAGTAGTAGCTGTAGTAGTAGTAGTAGTAGTAGTAGTAGTAGTTGTAGTAGTAATAGTATTTTCACACGTATTTGATTAAAAAAAACATATAATTTTGTTTGGGATATTTTCATGAACAATGCTGCTAGACTTGTGTCCAGTGACGCTTAACTGAGTTACCATGGTAACAACTTTAGCTTTGCTTTGACCTTTTTAAAGTCTGTAACGGTAGTTGTCTAAACTTAGGTTTTTAACATTATTTTGATTTTGTGTTTACACGTGTCCATATGGTCAGTTCCTGATGATGTATGTATGTATGTATGACCGTTGACTGTCGACTTTGATTGAGTAGTTTAGAATCTTCTATCTTGAGACAAAACAATATGCTGTAAGTAGGGATGAACGATTTGTAAAAAGCAACAAAGTGATAATATCAGAACCGTTTCTGATGCTACACAGAACCACATACTACACATTCTCCAATGTGAAGAACCATTTAATCCATGCACAGAACCTTTTATGCATGCAAATGGGCCTGAGTGTTCATGGCTCTGTATAGAATGATTGTCTTTACTACATTTTTTAAGAACCTTGTAGAACTATGTTTTTTTTTTAATGTAGGCTATAATTTTTAAAAATTACAATTTCAATATAAAAATGATTCATCTGTAATATGAATGTGTGAAAATCTTATCCTGTCCTCTACTTAGGACAAATGCAAGATGAAAGATAAGTATTGTCAGTGATATGACTCCTGGTCACAGGACAAACACTGTCGTGTTTCAGCTCTTGTACAACAGCCTTGGAAATGGCCTTGGACAAAAAGCATCAGGCTTAACTGCCACAGACACCACGATCCAGACTGTAAGGTTCGAGTGACATTTGCAGTTTCATTCTTGCGTACTAGATTAATTAGAGGTATGACAGAGTTTACTCAGTTGGACTGTTAAGTTCTTTAATTTGTTTTTAAGATTATTCTTTGATACACAAGCTTACTTACAAAGATGACTTTGGATATATGTACATTTAAAAAACCATGTCTGTTCCTTGTTTTTGGGGAAGTTCTTCTTCTGGGACTCCTTCAAGTAGGTGCCTTTAGAATTCCTTTGTAGTACTGTACATGCATGCAGTGACCTACAGCACTTGCCATCTGCATGCACTGAGTGCTGATCCTCCAACAGTCCCCAACAGTGAATAAACACATTCAACAGATGCCATTTGTTTATCTCTGTTAATTAGCTTTGGCACCTGTAATGGGAAAAAAGGTCACTATGTTTGGGAATCTTGCTCCGTGTTTGGCAGCTGGCTGGCAATTTTTGTTTATCGCCACTCAGGCTCGTGCTGTTGTGGTGCTTAAAAGGGCTAATCTAAACTGTACTCTCATCCTTTGTGAAGCTTTATTATATGGGGACAGTTACAGCATTCACATGTCAATGGATTAGCCAATTAGATAGCATCTTTACGATGAAAGGTTGCTTTCGATTGAGGCCACTGTCATATGATAATAGCTATAATAAAAAAATAAATAAACACAGAACAGAATGGTTGTCCACAGAATGGTGCATTTGATAATGGAGAAAGCAGTTAGTGAAAACAGCAAAAATCTACTGTGGCCAGCTGTTAGCGCCTGACTGACTCTAGCCTGTGGACTGGTGTCTGGTTTGGATTAGTGCTCCAGGGGTCTAAACGAGTACCTCTGACGTTTGCAATGTTTTCAGAAGAAGTGGTAACTTCAAAGCGTATCACGTTCTTGGCAGGCTTCCCGAACGGCAGCACAATAAGCCTGCCCAGGACCAGAGAACAGGGTGTCGTAGAGAGCAGATCGTTATCAAAGCCAGGTTTTGTAATAATGTTTGAGTGGGTGGGAGTAAAAGGGGATAAAAGGTTACCCAATGAGATTTCAGCTTGTCCATTTGCCTTATGGATATGACACATAGGCTTTTAGGAAGAAGAGCCACTGGGAATTGAAATGACATTTGGGAGACCAGAGGCCAAAAATAAAAAGCTGATAGCAGAGACTGTGTCTATAATAAGGCCCAGCATTCCACAACAAACGCCAAGAAATCCTAACACTGGGTTCACACCTATGTGGTGTTGTTTGGAGTGTTTAGAGTGTTCTTCCACCGTTTGCACTGTTCTAGAATGTTCTACCCATTCAGACAAACCACTGCCCCATGTTTGTTGGCGAATGTTGAGTTTCAGGGTGCACTGATTCAATCAGCCAGTACCGGAGTAAGCTGTAACTAAGCACAGCTTAGAAGTGACTTGTAATTTTAGTATATCGCTGCTGTCAGGAGAAAACCTTATGTCTACATTTTTGTCATTTTTCTGTTTTTAACATAATTTGAAAATGCCTGTTTCTCTTTACATTGTGTGTACATTTCATGATGAGTGGGCTGAAAGAAACGGCCTGAAATTATTTGGAAAAAATTCTGGTTCCATTGACTCACATTAAAAGTAAAGCAGGTTTTTTCCTTTTCCTGTAAAGTTACCATTTTGGAGATGCACGTTTTTCTTCCGACAACAGCGATATCTTTCCTGTGGGGTTCCTTCACCACATTTTGAACGGTGAAAGCAGTGAATCTTGGTCTAGCAGAAGATCTGAGGTCATCAGTTCCTCGTTTGTGTGACCTGAACAGATGTTCAGAGATGTTTTCAAAGTCAAACATGGTCTCTGGCATTTGGAGCACCCTCCTCCTCCATCATAGTGTCGTTATGAGGGGACCATCAGGGTTGGTTATTGTTGGGCCTCATTTACTTCAGCTTGTATTGCAATTACAGTATGAGGTACGAGGTGATCCTTCACAGAACCACATGTAATCAAAGGTCATTGCTTTCATTGGCTGTGTTTATATGTGTTTTCCCAAGTCTGATTGAATACATTCTGATTATAGATTAAGACTGAGGTGTTTAAATGCTCATTCTGCTCAGCAATCTGATGGAAGATCTCCGTTTACATTGCACGCTACAAGTAGTCAGATCCAAAATGACGCACACGGGCAGAGTAACACTTAGCATAGACATTACCATGACAACGAGTATCATGTGAGTCCAGTCAGAGTGAGACGAGTTATTAGCTGACGCACTTGGATTTTTAAGTGTTATAAAATTATGGCAGATTCAGGAAAACATACTTCATATGTACTTATTAAAGAAAGCCGAGAGGAAGACGTCGTGTTCTGAGACACATAGGCTGGACCCCCGTTACACCACCATCTTTTAAAGATCAGAGCATAAACGTCGTCAGAGCATAAAAATCGCCATGTTGAATAGATTTTTTGACTTTTAAGACGCTGTGACTTTTAACATTTTTCAAACATTTTTAACTTTCAGAAAAGGTTGTAGGTTTTGAGGCTTTTCCAGACTTTACTTTTAGAAGAGATTTAGACTTTCCTGCCTTTTTTACTCAGAAAGTAAAATAAATCAATAGTTTCCCCAGAATTTCCAGAAAATTTAAGCTGATCACTTCAAGAACAGTACTTTACTTTGCACATGTAGCTTTATTTTATAGCTTCTTCTGCACAAAGAGAGCCCACCTACTCTAACATCACTGTTAAATCACCATTTAATGCATAATCCTGCAATTTCTATGTTGCTAGTGTGTTTTTTAAAGGCTGAACCTGATAAAAACCTGGACCAGATGCTCTGCTCTTGGCTAACGTCACGGTGCGAATGACGCTTTGTTGTCAAATACTTATACCATGCGGATGTGAAGCCATCTGTCAGCTGACCACGATGCCCCGTCCCGTTCTTAAACCAGCATGGCCCGGGCCTGGTTGTGCGCTCACATGCACTCCGTGTCCTCTGAAGTATCCTATGTGTGTCCTTAACACATGGGCTGTATGACGCACATGAGGCTTGTAGCGCACACTGCCTGCTGTCTGCAGCTTCACACTGACATGATCAAGCTCTGAGAGCTGCTGTTTCATTAGCACCAGAGACACACTGCAGTGCCTGATGCGCACACACTCTCTCTGAAGGCCTGCTCTTCTGTCCTCTCACCTGCCTCACAAAGAACCAGCAAGAGCCGATAGTTACAGAAGCTTTTGCTGCTTCATGTCATACTAGCTTCTTCATTCCACATGGCATGCTGATGCCTTTGTAGCTTTCCTTTTGGCTGCATGCAGAGCTACTGCTTACTGTTTTTTAAAAAGGTATTCGTGAATAATAGTAATACAGCACTGCAGAAAAAGACCACAGCTTAGACACCACCCTTCATTTATTAACTATGTTTTTCCATACCCCTAAAGTTCAGTCTTAGAAATTGGTTGCAAGTCATTCCACAGTGGAAGGATGGACAGAAACGGTTATGGGTTTTGTAAGAGTGGAGCTTGATTTTCTTCTCTCTCTCTCAAAGATGAAAGCTTTGGGTGCTGTTTATCTGATGGTGACAACTTGGTGGTCTGCCAGGTCTTGCGCAGTTGTTAGAAATACCATTTTCTCTATATCCTTAAAGATTTTTAAGTCCAGTTTTTCCAGTTTTTTTCCAATTTTTGATTTAACTGCAAGACTGTATGTACTGTGAGTTGAGGTTTTATATAAGTTTATATAAGAACAAGATCAAAGTATTTAATAACAAAATAAAAACATGGCACAAAATAAAGCCTGATAAAGGCAGTCCATGCTGCAACATACTATATTACTTCAGGGTGACAGGGCGGAGCTAAACTGCTATAGGCTGACTAAGCAAATATGTGTAAATCTGTTTTGTGACATCACAAAAACAGTGAATTCAAAATGGGCTATTCTTAGTTTATATATGGACTGAGTTTTCTAAGATCTAGGCTACGTATTTGTAGTTCTGTAGCATTTGAAGTTAGAGGACTGAACTTTCTCAGTTATTTATCTACAGCCCTCATCATCCTGGAAACATCTTAAACTTCTAAATGTTTTTTTTACAGTTTCCTACTAACTGTTTGCAAAGGACTGGCACATTGAATTCATTTTATACATTTATCTGATTTTTATACTTTTTATATAATTGAAAACATTGATCCCAGACTTACAAACAAGAGTGTACGTTGCGTGTTAACTAAGAAGATTACTTATTTGTGGTAGTTAAGTCTTCTGTCAACACTGTGGTCTTGTTTTGGCAGTTGAGTTTACCACTGACAACAGCAAAACGCAAAATGAAATGTGATGTTAGCTGTGTATTTTTTCCTGTAGGGTAGTACAGTGTTTGAGTAGTTGGAGAATGCTAGACTACTTTTAGATAATGTTTTTTACTGAAGTGCCTCAAATAAAATAGCTTATTTTAAAGTGTAGTAGCTTTCAAGGCAAAAAGTCTGATCAGTTTCAGTTTCAGGTCAGTTTTGAAAAAGGAAAAAGTGGTATCATGTTATCTCTAGTCATCTCTCCTGCTTGTAACTCTGACTGAATGAACCTATAAAAAGTTTGAAAAGCAAACCTTTAGTTTTTGTTCCGTTTATAGATGTTCATTTTTTTTCCTTCCTCTTAAAGTCAATATTTCAAAGACAAAGTTTTCTTGCAACAGCAGTGATACTTAGCATGTGGTGCAAAGAGGATGACTTGTCTGAAATCTGTCTTACCCACAAAGTTGAATGTCCTGAACAGACTCATTTAAATACACTCATCTGTTCACTTGGCCTAGTTTTATTAGTTCTGGCAAACATAGCAAAATATTGAACAGATTGAGCCTTCTGTGAGCCAGTATTGCTTCAATGATTTACAGATGATCTCAGCACTTTAAGCATTTAACTCATTTAGCTTTGTCTGCTTTGCAGCACTCGATGATATTGCAATAATTTACATAATTTATAATGCTATGCTGAGTACATCATGGATATCATCAGTACTTCTGGAGCACAGAATAGTATACATCATCCAGTAGACAGATTAAGACACATTATGCTGGCCTGTAAACAATAACCAGTGAATAGCAGCTGCATAAGCTGCATAGTAATAAGTAATGCATTGAATGTCATTACATTATGCCATTGTGCAGTGTGTGTGTGCGTGTGTGTGTGTGCGTGTGTGTGTGTGTGTGTGTGTGTGTGTGTGTGTGTGTGTGTGTGTGTGTGTAGTGTGTATATATATATATATATATATATATATATATATATATATTTATACACACACACACACACACACACACATATATATATGTGTGTGTGTGTGTGTGTGTGTGTGTGTGTGTATAAATATATATATATATATATATATATATATATATATATATATATATATATATATATTATGAGAGAGAGGGGGGTACTGATATATTTTTGTCAATATATTCAATTTTTTTTGGTAAACATTAAAATGTTGCATTATAAGATCAATATATAACATTTTTACCTGTTCCAAATTGTTTGAAAGCCTCAGAAAAAGCTAAATATTGTGTACCTTTGGGAATGTTAATGTGCAGCAGTAACAGCTGATATGTGCTGATCTGCAGACTACCTGGCCAGCCGTGGGCGGCTGAGTGAGGCGGATGCTCGCCGGAAGTTCTGGCAGATTCTCTCAGCCGTGGAGTACTGCCACGAGCGCGGAATCGTCCACCGAGATCTGAAGGCCGAGAACCTGCTGCTGGATGCACATATGAACATCAAGATTGCAGGTACGTGGATGCAAGTTTACACATCTTTACTATGAATTGGTTATTGGTTTTAATGATGTACTGCAGTGCAAAGCAAAGTGATAATCGTAGTAGTTTTAATAGTTCCAACAACCACAGATATCTTTGAAAAGTCTCAGTGGAAACAAGACATGTGCCAGGGCATCACTTCTTCATAATGAAAATAACAGTAGTGCTGGTGATAATTTCACATTAGTTCAGGTTGTAGTTGTAGTGTTGTTGTTAAATTGTAGTTGCAGTTGATTGGTGTCATAAAGAAATACGAGAGCTTCAGTGAAAAGCTGACTGATGTAGTACCTGTGATGCGTTAGTTCTTTTTCAGTATATTTTAACAATGCACTGATAACACCAAAAATGATCATCTTAGTCACTGACTTCCCCAGTAAGAAATTATACAACACTTCTCCACCTGCCCCATAGCAATAGAACATGAAGAGAAAATCTGCCGTTTTTCTTATAGACAAGCATTCCCTATGTTAAGTTGGGTAAAATGCTAAACTTTCCCCAATTCAGGGTTTTTGGTATGTAAAAGAGAGGCATTAATTGAGAATGGCTAAAGTATTTATCTAAGTAATCTCTTAAAGCTCCAGGAAACCTAAATCTGTGTTTTCTTTCTAATTAGGTTAATCTTGCTCTTTTCGGCTCACACCACACGTGTACAAAATATGCCATAGAATAAACATTAAAACATTTGTGTTTGAGTTAGAGAAACCTGCTGAGCAGAACTTGGAAAGCTAAACAGCTAGCAAGCTAACTCATGCTAAAATTTTAGGACCACACCCTGACCGTTTTCATATGTTTCATATGTCTAATCAATGTTTTTGAGCAGCGTTTCATGCCATTGCTGTCTTGTTTTTCCTTAAAACTTTACTGGTTGTTTCATATGACACTGTATTTTAATATCATGAAAGCTTGTTGTTCTAATTACAGTAAATTATTCAGTAACCGCTCGCTCACTGGCGAGCCCCTCCCCCTTCCCATCGACCCACCACCGATGGGAGGGGCAGTAGTAGGGGTTCGGTGCATTGTGGATCGGGCAGTGTCCGAAGGCGTGGGCCTTGGCGTTGCTGAAACTGGCTTTTGGAACTTGGAATGTTACCTCACTGACGGGGAAGGAGCCTGAGTTGGTGCAAGAGGTTGAGAGATACCGGCTAGGTATTGTCGGGCTCACCTCAACACACAGCTTGGGCTCTGGGTCCAATCTCCTTGAGAGGGGCTGGATTTTATTCTTTTCTGGAGTTACCCATGGTGAGAGGCAGCAGGCAGGTGTGGGCTTTCTCATAGCCCCTCGACTCGGCGCCTGTATGTTGGGGTTTTCTCCGGTGGACTTCTCTAGCTTCCCTAGCTTCCCTACACCTTCGGGTTGGGGAACGGGTCCTGACTGTTGTCTGTGCTTATGCACCGAACAGCAGTTCAGAGTACCCAGAGCACCTTGGGAAGGGTGCTTGATAGTGCTCCTCCTGGAGACTCTATTGTCCTACTGGGGGACAACGCTCATGTGGGCAACGACAGTGAGACCTGGAGGGGTGTGATTGGGAGGAATGGCCTCTCTGATCTGAACCTGCGTGGTGTTCAGTTTTTGGACTTCTGTGCAAACCACAGTTTGTCCATAACGAACACCATGTTTGAAAACAAGGATGTCCATAAGTGCACATAGCACCAGGACACCCTAGGCTGCAGTTCAATGTTTGACTTTGTAGTCGTGTCATTGGACTTGCGGCCATGTTTTTTGGACACTCAGTTAAAGAGAGGAGCTGAGCTGTCAACTGATCACCACCTGGTGGTGAGTTGGATCAGGTGGTGGGGGAAGATGCCGGTCAGACCAGGCAAACCCAAACGTATAGTGAGGGTTTGCTGGGAACGTCTGGCAGAAGAACCTGTCAGATTGATCTTCAACTCACACCTCCGTCAGAACTTTGACCAGATATCGGAGGAGGTGAGGGACATTGACTCAGAATGGGCCATGTTGCGCTCCTCCATTGTTGAAGCGGCTGACTGTAGCTGTGGTCGCAAGGTAGTTGGTGCCTGTTGGGCGGTAATCCTCGAACCCGGTGGTGGACACCCCAGGTGAGAGATGCCGTCAAGCTGAAGAAGGAGTCCAACTGGGCATGGTTGGCCTGTAGGACATCAGAGGCAGCTGGCAGGTATCAACAGGCCAAGCGATCTGAGGCTTCAGACGTTGCCAAGGCAAAAACCCAGGTGTGGGAAGAGTTTGGTGAGGCCTTGGAAAGTGACTAAGTCGGCTCCGAAAAGATTCTGGCAAACCGTCAGGCGACTCAGAAGGGGAAAGCAGTGTGCCACTAGCACTGTATATAGTGGAGATGGTGTGCTGTTGACTTCGACTGAAGACGTCATTGGGCGGTGGAAGGAATACTTTGAGGACCTTCTCAATCCCACCGACACGTTCTCCAGTGAGGAGGCAGAGTCTGGGGACACGGGAATAGGCTTGTCCGTTACTGAGGCCGAAGTCCCTAAGGTAGTTAAAAAGCTCCTTGGCGGCAGGGCTCCAGGGGTGGATGAGATCTGTCCCGAGTTCCTCAAGGCTCTGGATGTTGTGGGGCTGTCTTGGCTGACACACCTTTTCAACATTGTCTTGACATCGGGGGCGGTGCCACTGGATTGGCAGACTGGGGTGGTGGTGCCTCTTTTTAAAAAGGGGGACCGGAGTGTGTGTTCCAACTGCAGGGGAATCACACTCCTCAGCCTCCCTGGTAAGGTCTATGCAGGGGTACTGGAGAAGAGAGTCCGGCTTATAGTCGAACCTCGGATTCAGGAGGAGCAGTGCGGGTTACGCCCTGGTCGTGGAACACTGGACCAACTCTTTACCCTCTCCAGGATTCTGGAGGGTTCATGGGAGTTTGCCCAACCAGTCCACATGTGCTTTGTGGATTTGGAGAAGGCATTCGACTGTGTTCCACAGGGTATTCTGCTTCGGGAGTACTGGGTACATGGCTCTTTGCTACGAGCCATTCAGGCCCTGTACAAACAAAGCAGGAGTTTGGTTCGCATGGCCAGCAGTAAGTCAGACTCGTTCCCAGTGAGAGTTGAACTCCATCGGGGCTGCCCTTTGTCACCAATACTATTCATAATTTTTATGGATAGAATTTCTAGGCGCAGTCAGGGGATGGAGGGTGTCCGGTTTGGTGACCTCAAGGTCACACCGCTGCTGTTTGCAGATGATGTGGTCCTATTGGGGACATCAGGCCGTGAACTTCAGCTTTCGCTGGATCAGTTTGCAGCTGAGGGTGAAGCGGCCGGGATGAGGATCAGTACCTCCAAATCCAAGGCCATGGTTCTCAGGCGGGAAAGGGTGGAGAGCTCTCTCTGGGTTGGAGATGAGCTCTTGCCTCAAGTGGAAGAGTTTAAGTATCTTGGGGTCTTGTTCACAAGTGATGGTAAAAGGGAGCGGGAGATTGACAGGCGGATTGGTGCTGGTCAGCATTGATGTGGGCTCTTTACCGGTCTGTTGTGGTAAAGAAAGAGCTGAGCCATAAGGCAAGGCTCTCGATTTACTGGTCGATCTACGTTCCCAACCTCACCTATGGTCATGAGCTTTGGGTAATGACCAAAAGAACAAGATCGCGAATACAAGCGGCCGAAATGAGTTTCCTCCACAGGTTGTCTGGACTCTCCCTTAGAGATAGGGTGAGAAGTTCGGCCATCCGGGAGGGACTCGGAGTAGAGCCGCCGCTTCTCCACATCGAGAGGAGCCAGCTGAGGTGGTTCGGGCATCTGGTTAGGATGCCTCCTGGACGCCTCCCTTGGGAGGTGTCACAGGCAAGTCCACCCTGGAGGAGACCCCGGGGAAGACCCAGGACACGCTGGCGTGACTATCGCCCAGCTGGCCTGGGAATGCCTCGGAATCCCCCCCAGGTAGCTAGTGGAAGTGGCTGGGGAAAGGGAGGTCTGGGCCTCATTGCTTAGGATGCTGCCCCCGCGACCCGAACCCCGGAGAAACGGAAGATAATTTCATAATTCTGCTAGCTTTATTTGATTAAAAAATTGAGTCTCTTTGAGATCCTTTGAGAGTATAATTTGCAGGCAAAAGTTCCACCTCTCTGGAGGAAATGTGTAACTGCATATAACATACGAAGAAATTTTTTTAATGCCGTTTGTGTTTCTAACCCCTTCCCCAAGTGGATGAATCTGATGATTGCAAGTGTGTTGTGTTCTAAACTTGGTGCAGGGCATGTCTTCTGAGGATGTGAGTGAATGATCTATTATTGTCATCAGTTTATCGGTTTATCAGTATAATGTTGATTTTGCATTTGAGATCAAAACATCAAGCCGGATTTTCTTTTTGAGCCTGTGCATGTGACGTTTTATTTATATATATATATATATATATATATACTTATTTCAGTTTTAACCAAACATCTTACAAAGTGCAGCTTTCACTCCTAAGAAGCTGGTCTGTAAGTTCTGTAGTTAACAGGTTAACATACCTGTTTTTATTCCCAAATGTATGTCCTATACTGGGAGCAAATGCATGTCAATTTTAATCTGGCTCACTAAAAGTGGGTTAATTATTCAGTCTTTATTGCAATTTACTTGCATTGTGCACTTTTGCTGTGAAGGTTCTGCCTGCAGTATGTGTTAAAGCCACAAAGCCAAAAAGCCCAGCCTTCACTTTCCTTCAGGCACACCACATTTCAAACCAGATACCACGCATACACGCATGCATACCAACAGCAGTCAGTCTCTCAGCCACTCCGGGATCACATATTTACCCAGTGACGTCAAGTGGAAGTCAGGCCAGTAGCACTGAGGAATGAACTAATATGCTCGGAGATCAAACACGCACACATTCACAGAGCTGTAAAACCAGCTGAGCTTGGTGAATCACCAGGCCTCCCACAGTTTATTTGTACGAATCCAAAGATTTGAGGAAATGAATTATTACAAACATGCTAGGGCTACATGACAGAAGATGGATTATAATTATATTAATAACTTTTTTCGCTGCATGCTTGTTGCTTGGCTTGGTTAAATATATAACTGAACGGTTTGGTATTTATTGTCAATGTGGTATATATTTGTCAATGTGAGGATCCCTGTTATTCCTCACAGAACCCAAAACCTTCTGGGTTCTGTTGGCACATCTATTGCGATATAACGCGCCCTATGTCTCAAATCTGTAGTGTACATTTTTAGTGAGAGTAGTGCATTCACACTGAGAAATGAACCTGGATGTGGTGCACTCTTAGTACCTGAATTATGTACTAGAACCACTCAAAAATTAAGCGTAGAACAATGCACTCAACAACCACAGGCTGTCATTGCAAAATGTTATAAAGGTATCTGTATATCTTATATAGCTAACTGTGAACCTAGGTATAGATTCAGTCATGTGACATACTGCACAGTAATTTGTCATTTCTATTTAGTGCTAATCGTTCAATTCGAGACAATACTACCCTACAAAACTTAGTTTCAGACAGAGAAGTGCACAGTATGTTGTGTAAGAATATATTGCACAGTGCCTGAATTGAGACTGACTGTTGTAGCTATAGACAATTTAGCTAACCATTAGAGCTAACAATGCTTCATTTAGATATATTTACATTTACAGCATTTGGCTGATGCTCTTATCCAGAGCGACTTACAATTTGATTATTTTTACACAGGTAGGAGGAGGTGGTGTTAGGAGTCTTGGCCAAGGACTCTTATTGGTATAGTGTAGGGTGTTTGCCAAGGTGGGAATTGAACCCCAGTCTACAGCATAGAAGGCAGAGGTGTTACCCACTACACTAACCAACCAGATATACCAACAGATATACTTCTGAATGGAATTGATTAGTGGCACATTTCTTGCTAATGCATTGCAGAGACCAGTATCGCAATTAGGGCCAAGATTACATGATAAAACTTGGATTTACGTGATTCAAAACACCTCATAACAGACGATGGGAATTGAGTGTCAATTATGGTACCAAATATGTTATCAATGAAGGTCTCTGAGCATCCGACTGTTTTTGGTGCTGATGGTGGTGATGGTTGTGATTGTGAGGCACGTAAAACATAATGTTGGTATTAATGTTAATTTAGTAATATTTTCCTTGCCTGCTAGTGCACAATGATATAATTAAAAAGAGAACATTTTACCTTTATGTTTTTATTAAAAAACAAGAATTTTCTTTGAAATGATGAACTGGTGACTGATATGATCAGGGACTTGAACTAACCAGATAATGTTTTGATTTCAAGTTGATTCCTCATAATAATCAGTAGATTACTATATTTAAAGAACACTGACTAACTACGTGTTTCATAACAAACTGAGCATTATTAGGCCTGTTTAATTGAATTTTGTGCATCATCATTATTATTCTTATTATTATTACTCTTCTTTTTATTATTATTATTATTACTATTATTATTATTATATTTGTGGCAGTGCAGCTTCTGTTTTGTCTGTTCCAACTTATTAAATCTCAATAAAATGATATACTGGTCTGCATATCATGTATCATGAAAGTGCGTTGAAGTTTTGTGATCTTTTTGCCACATCATCCAGCCTTATGTGCATAATGTTTCACATGCAGTAATACTTTTGTCAAATCACAGCAGAAACTGTGAAAGTGGCACAAACCCATTTTCATGTAATTCAGCTTTTTGAAGAGACAAATAGAGACATATAATGGTTTCAAAAAAGCATTCACGCAGCTATAATGCCCTCTCGGCATGAAAAAAGGGTGTGAATATAAAAAAAAGTGTGAAATCTTCACCTTTACATAATTTTTACATTTGCACTCTCCATCTCCCACTAACCTGGCAAAAGGCATGTGATCGCAAACATCAATCACTGCCTCTGACCTACATTCTCAACTCTGAGACATTTTTGTGTGTGTGTGCATATGTATGCGAGTTATAGGCTCACTTTATCTAGATCCGGAGCTTGTTGTTTTCCAAGTAAATGATTGCTGCAGTGTGACAATAGAGGCTGGTTCAGACTGAAGTGATAGAGTGAGGGGCTGGCCGGGTGTTCCATAGGTGCCAGTCTCCAGCTGCTGAAAGACGCATTGTAGAGAAAGGACCTGCGAGGGAGGGGTCAGAAGACTGAAATTGAATCATAAGGCATTCCTAGTTTCTAGTGTCTTGTATATACAATGAGCTTTACTTCATTACTGCTGATGCTTTTATTGCACTCATTACTTAAGATGACGTTCAATATGGAAATGTTTATTGAGGTTTATTAGCTCATATACTCATAAACTCCACACCGCTTTTATCAAATGAGGTCTTTGTCATCATTTTACATGGAAAACACCTCATGGATATGGATTGTAACCCGCTCAGTCACGTACACACACACACTCAAGGCTGTTTATCAGGCTGAAAAATTCTCCACATAGAGGCAGTATTTGCAGCTTTTGGTGCTTCTGTTTTAGTCCAGACCCAGACCACAAATGCATGGTGTCCAGCCAATAATTACAACAGAAAAAGTTGCAGTAATTACTGGTTATTACTAGTCTTGAGCAATCCTTCAAGTGGATAGCATCGTATATAACATCATAGATTTCTTGTTACAGCATATTGAGCAGTTATTATGGCTTTCATGTGAACTTCTTTTAAAATGCACAAAAATAATGCGTTACCCTTTTACACTTCCAATTCATTCCATTGTTTTTTCATTCCTCCAGTTTGGTAGTGAAAGAGTTAACCTCCACTGTAACACTCCCATTCACCCCTACATGTCAGTAAAGCCTTTGACCTGAACACTTCAGATACCATGACCTCTTTCATGGCCTCAGCTATAATATTCCCCCCATTGACTTTCACTTTGGTGCCCTTTCCCTTTCCCACAAGTTCACCTGTTATATAACAAGGGCAAGGCAATAGATTGCTTTCAAGATTCCATCATAACAGCTCCAGTGCAATAGAAACAAAGCAAACTCTTTGACACCGAGCATGTCTTGGGTGATCAATTACACCTGGTAAAAAAAATAAAATTTTACTTTAAATCTTTACATTTAGAAAAATATGAACATACAGATGTATTGAGTAACACAATTTTCAGTAGTCATTATCACTCTACCTGCTGAGTATAGAAGACGAGAATAATATGTCACGGATGTGCACTCCTGTCAAAGTGATAACATACAACTTTTTATAAGTTGGTCGCAGCCTGTATTGCTGCTTTGGACCCTTTCACTAGGAAGGCTTCATATTTGACCACATTTGCTAAACTGAATATTGACACATGTTTCATGACCTTACCTTTTTTCTAGACTTCGGCTTTGGAAACTTCTTCCGCCCGGGGGAGCCTCTGACCACGTGGTGCGGCAGCCCTCCATACGCCGCCCCGGAAGTGTTTGAGGGCCAACAGTATGAAGGTCCACAGCTAGATATCTGGGTAAGAGGATCCACAGAACACTTCAAATACAACACAAGCATGTGCAGCACTGCTTAAAATATTCTAATCACTATTCAAAAGCTTGGAATCAGTGTTTTCAGTATCATAAAACAAATGTCATTGCAGGTAAATGTATAAAGTGATTCTAATTCCCATGCAGCATTTTCAAGTAATGAGTAGGAAGCTATAAAGTCTAAAATAACTGGTGAATCGGAATTTTTAGATTTTGAGTTTACCTTAGAGTATGAAGAATTGTCAAATACACTATATTTCCAAAAGTATTCAGTCATCTGCCTTCACACGCCTATGAACTTGAGTGACATCCCATTCTTAATCCATGGGGTTTAATATAATGTTGACCCACCCTTTGCAGCTACAACAACTTCAACTCATCTGGGAAGGCTTTCCACAAGGTTTAGGAGTGTGTTTATGGGAATTCTTGACCATTCTTCCAGAAGCGCATTTGTGTGATCAGACACTGATGTTGGAAGAGAAGGCCTGGCTCACAGTCTCCGCTCTAATTCATCCCAATGCACTGGTGCGCAGTCATGTTGGAACAGGAAGGGGGCATCCCCAAACTGTTCCCACAAAGTTGGGAGCAATAAATTGTCCAAAATCTCTTGGTCTACTGTAGCATTAAGAGTTGCTTTCACTGGAAGTAAGGAGCCAAGCCAACTCCTGAAAAACAACCCTACACCATAATCCCCCTCCACCAAACTTTACACTTGGCACAATGCAGTCAGACAGAAAGTACTGTTCTCCTGGCAACCACCAAACTCAGACTCGTTCATCGGATTGCCAGAGAAATGTGATTTGTCACTCCAGAGAACAGGTCTCCAATGCTCTAGAGTCCAGTGGTGGCGCTTTGCACCTCTGCATTCGATACTTTGCATTGCGCTTGGTGATGCAAGGCTTGGATGCAGCTGCTCGGTCATGAAAACTCATTCTCTGACGCCACATGAAGGTTGGAGGTCTGTAGCAATTGTCTCTGCAGAAAGTTGGCGACCTCTGTGCACTATGCGCCTCAGCGTCCGCTGACCCTGCTCTTTTACGTGGCCTACCACTTTGGCTGAGTTGCTGTCATTCCTAATCGCTTCTACTTTGTTATAATAACACTGACCATGGACTGTGGAATATTTAGTAGCGAGTAGATTTCATGACTGGACTTGTTGCACAGGTGGCATCCTATTCACTGAGCGCCTGAGAGCGACCCATTCTTTCACAAATGTCTGTAGAAGCAGTCTGCAGGCCTAGGTGCTTGGTTTTATACACCTGTAGCTATGGAAGTGATTGGAACAGCGGAATTCAATGATTTTGATGTGTGACTGAATACTTTTGGCAATAAAGTGTATGAATGAATTAAGTATAATTATTTTTTGTTTTGTGTATTTAAGTTAATGCAATATTCCTTAATTTATAACTTCTTAAGTTATAGTTGTTTGATGTCTAGATTATAATATTTAGGTCTATATTATATTAATTATCAAAAAAAATTATGAAACCAGCTTATTTCAAACCTTTTGATTAGTATAGCCAAAAACAGACATTCATCCATCTTCCACTGTTATGGAGACACAAAGATCAAAATTGTGAAATACAAGCATCCCCAAGTCCAAAGCACTTACATTGCTGAAGTGCTTGCTGTTTGTTGTATTCGTGCCCTCTTGTCTCACTGGTTCAAGCACGGTGGGTTGCGTCACCGGCTAATGGTCATTTTGATTGATTCTCCACTTCAACAAGAGCGCATGCTTGTTATTTCCTGTTTGTTGTTGAAGTGGTACTCTATGAGTAATGCTGGTGTATGTGCTGTTATCTAGAGCATGGGGGTGGTCTTGTATGTGCTGGTGTGCGGAGCTCTGCCGTTCGATGGGCCCAGCCTGCCTGTTCTGAGACAGAGGGTCCTCGAGGGGCGTTTCCGCATCCCCTACTTTATGACCGAGGGTAAGGCTGTAGTTTCCTCTTATTTGAAAACAAGATGTTCACCATAAGCGCTCTATTGAAGAGACTTCATTACTGGGATTTGCCTTAGATTTGTAACGTTTTGCATTATGTTTGTTACTGTAGTAAACTAAAGTGTAGTCTGCATACCAGGAAAAGAAAGCCTGAGCATTTCACTCCAGTCCAGTTTATAATGGCTTCCTGTTAAATTTCGTATTGATTACAGGGTCAGGATTGACATATACAGCTCTTAATGGCCTTTACCTCTGTGATCTCTTTGGTGGAAAGTCTTCTTCTTACATGGCTTCTAAACTCTGGAACAGTTTTTAAATCCAGATTAAAATCATATACAGTACTGTGCAAAAGTCTAAGCACCTTGTTTAGTAGTTGAGATGTTGTGAGCTGGTTAGAAGAATGCTGGTTCCAGATTCCTCCTCATTGTCACAGCTACTGTGTAGATTTGTTCAATTCCACCTTCAGCACACCTGATTTAATTTAATGAAGTTTTGATCAGCCAAGCCAAGTATTGTCCTGAACACTGAATTACATGAAATCACTACTGTATTGTATTTGTACTTTGTACTTTTGTACTAAACCCAGTCAAATTTTTGAAAATGAAGTGAAAATAAGTTAATACAAAAACAAACATAAAATATCAAATGTGCCACAACGTATGCACGTCACATTATGTATTTCATTGCTTTTCCCCACTATATTAAATTCAGCAATTAAACCATAATCATGCATAAAAATGTGCAGAACTGTGGTCTCTGTACAGGATGTGTTCATTTATTTCCATTTAGAAAATCAACAAAACATATAATTTAACCAGGTGTACACAAAGTTCTGCATAAGAATCTAGGAAGCTAACATATAATGGAAGTAATCTCAAATAGTCTTGCTTATGTGGTTTCTGACACTTTAATTCATGAAAATGGTCACAGTACAGAAAGAAACCAAGGCTTATTACTGTTACAGCCTGTCATCACAGTTTTTAGCTCACATACACATACAGCAAACATGTCTTGGCTGCATAACTACCTTTGGGTTGGCGGAAACTGTAAGAATTATATTTTTTGCCAAACTATTTCTTTACAGCCGTTTATTGTTCTTTCCTCAGACTGTGAGCACCTAATCCGGAGGATGCTGGTGCTGGACCCGGCCAAACGTTTGTCCCTGAGCCAGATCCGTGAGCACCGCTGGATGGTGCAGGAAATGCCGTCTCAGAGGCCTGTACTGTATCGGCAGGGTGTGGCTGCAGACAGCAAGGTGGGCTTAGGGGAGCATAGCGAACAAGTGCTCCGCCTCATGCACAGTCTGGGCATCGACCAACACAAGACTATAGAGGTGAGGCTTTTAGCAGTTTGGAGAAGCAGCATTTAAAAATACATATGCATTGCACTGTGATTGTAGATGGTCAGGACGTAATATAATGGGGTCTGATGAACGATTTGGCAGGTGCTGTGGTTCATACTTGCATTTTTTGAGGCTATTGATCTAGTTTTGGCCATGTATTTCTGTATTATTATGTGCTTTATGATACGAGAGGCAACCCAATGCTGCATTTCTGAGAGCTTTAACAGTTTTTTGCTTTAAAATGTAGTTGATCAAAAAATGATTGGTGTCTAAAGTTTGCTTGTTTCGTTTTGCAAGGCTATTGTAAGTAACAAGTTAGGGAATTTTACAGTTGCTTTATAGTTTACTTGTATGATGTCTCACACTGTATGGCTTTTAATGCTAAATATAATCCTATATAAATGGACAAAATATGTTACATGGCCAAAAAACAGTAGAAGCAAGCATCTTGAAGTATGAGTTTTGTCCAGGCTTCTGTCCATTTTTATGTACATCATTCAGAAATCACGTGTGCATCTAAATCTCTAAAAGAATGCATCAGTTTTCCATCTTCTCCATTTCTCTTCCCCATGCAGTCTCTCCAGAACAAAAGCTACAACCATTTTGCTGCTATCTATTACTTGCTGGTGGAAAGGCTGAAGGCCCACCGAAGCAGCTTCCCCGTAGAGCAGCGGCTCAACGCCACCCAGCGCCGCCCTAGCACCGTCGCTGAGCAGACAGTTGTCAAGGTAACGCTCTCCTGCCAAGGTGCCCCAGCTATGTTCCAATGGCAACATTCTAAGAGTGCAAATAAAAGTCACACGGAGCCACATTCCTGTGATCTTACTGCTCAAGGCAAACCTCTGACGCAGCAGTTGTAGAACACAGGAGTTTGTGGTGTACCCGAACATTTGGTAAAAAAATGGGACTATTCTATTGTGTGTAGAAATTTGATAGGAAGTAAATATTTTTAAAGCAAGAGTTTAGCAAAAAAAATTTCCTTACCCCAAAGTTAATCAGTCTGCCAAAATACATTTGGTGTCTAAAGTTTGCTTTAGTTTTGCACTGAAGCCTTGAGGCTGATGTAGCTAACAAGTACAGAAGTAAATTAGCATTGTGCAAATCATCTGCCGAAATCATTGCGCACTTGCCTCAGTCTTTGTCAGGTTATGTAATCTCAAATAGACTTGTCTTGGTAGTATATTACTATATGATATACTGTAGTCTATAAATATGAATGCAGCAAGGCCTCTTTTTTTGTTTTTGCTGTACAGTGAAGACTAAAGATCAAAAGTAGAACAGTAGATCAGAATCTGAGCTTTTATTTCCTTATACGACACCTAGATGTGTTAAATAATTTAGTACATGGCACTTTTTGTTTGAACCCAGCCACTTTTCGAATGGGCAGGAACATTGTACCAGTGTTTCTTGTTGCCCAGGTGTGTCCTGTTATATTCATTGTTAAAATACTTAGTTGCCTTGAATGTTTACCTTTGGTTTGAGCCCTGGGTTACTGTCATGATTCAAAAAATACAAGCTCATTGTTTAAACATGGTGGAGGTAGTATCATGGCTGCTTATGAAACAGGCTTACTTGATGTAGCTCATGATTGTTGTAACAGAATAAACTCAGAAGTCTACAGATTCCATCTGCCAATTAACAGAGAAATACATCCAACCTAATCAGGAGGAACATCATCATGCAGCAAGACATTGACCCAAAAAGCATTACCAAAATAACAAAGGGGAAAAACAAGTAGAAGGTTTTAGATTGGCCAAATCAGTGAATAGATCTTAACACAATTGAGTATGCATTTTTACCTGTGAAGAGGAGACTGAAGGGAGAAACCCCAGGACAAACAGCAACTGAAAGAAGTTGCTTTTCCCAAAAGAAAAATGCAGGAGTTTAGTGATGTCAGTGGGTGGCTGCCTTGATGCCAAATATTGAATATTATTTACTTTAATTTAAGACCATCTGTTTCTGTACTTTTCCTACCAAGAAATAGGGTGGTCTGCCACATTCTAAGTTTAACACATGTAGATATAAATATCAAAGGAAAAAAGCTGGAATTCTGATCTGTTGTGCCATATTCATCTTTTGATCTCAATCCAAAAGTATCATTTGGCTTTCAGAGGGTACTGTATGCTGCATAGATTTTGTCTGTATTTTAGCCAGGTGGTCCCAGTGCAACACCAAAAAAGCAAACCTCAGACTTGGTCTTAAACTGGTTTTAGCTGATTTTAAAGACTGCAAGGGAAAATTGTAATAAAATGTAAGTTTTATTTAACTATCGTTTCAAAGGAAAATCACCTCAAAAACATCTAGATCTCACTATGTTAAAATGGCATTGATATTTCTCATAGGCTTCTGTCCCGACCCAGGTGGGTCTCACCCCTCAGTCTGCACGCCACCTGCGCTCACCGGTTCTCCTGCAGACCTCCACTGAGACATTCAGTTTCCCACAATGCCCTGCTTCCCCAGAACAGGCCCTCATGGAAGAAGAGGTGGCTACTCCCAAGGTTAGTGAGAAGTTTCTGGTGGGAATATCAAATTGTAACAACCAGTAGTTTGAGTTTGGTATCACATTAACCATGTATACATCCACTGGACAAGACAGATTTGCCAGATTTGATATCAGGGAAGGCACTGGCCGGACATACGTTGTAAACTCATGTAGGTCTAAAACTTGGGATAATCGTGACCTCGGGTAATATGAAATTTGTCTGGGCAGGCATTGTAATATAACAATTACTGACGAGATGTGATTTTATGCAGTATGAATTATTGCATTGTGGGTAGTTTTTTTCCAGTTTGACCAGTAATAAGTGGAGTGAATGGCATTTTGTAGACAGTACTAGTAGTTTATCTTATGCTAATGGAATAAGAGAACCTGCTAATAATATACGTGGCCATGTGCTGTATTGTTATTGTTATTGAGTCTCACTCCTGTCACTGTCTCACTCCTGTCACTAATGCTGACATGTGAATGTCTGGGCTGTGACCTTTTAAATCAGAACTTTATCCTCTACAAATCCATCACAAATTACAGAACCTCCTACAGTAAAACTAATCCAGCTACAAAACTACTTTTGTCAGACACTCGAGAGCTGTGAACTCAGAAATTCACAAGTTTAAGAAAGTACCAGTAGAAACAAACGTGGCTTTCTTTATTAAGACAACAAGTCCCACTGGCTTGTGCAGGGAGAGCGAGGCGAGTCAGAATCCGTGCGCTTTAGCCGGAGGCTATATTTGTGCGCTGGTCGGGTTTTTTAAAATAGCAGCGTTACTCATTGGGCGCCGCTGGATGACGCCAGCAAGGGCTTCTTTTGTCTGTGCTGTGTGAAGTTCCTCCGCCACAGTGCCACCCTCCACTCTTCCTCATGACTCATCATCATCACCGGCGGAGAATCGGCCTCTGCTCCTGAATCCTAAAATAACACAAGTGCAGTGATGGCAACTAATGAAACCCTTCAACATTTCTTTCTACTTCATATCTCGACGTAGCTGGCAAGGGATGCGTATAGATTTGAGTATGAGTGTAAGGTGTATGCTCTACAGCTTAAGTCAATTGTCAGTGGAAAATCACTGTGAGTTAGGATTTTTGAGCTATGTGGCCCCTTTGTTTGGGCTCAGTTGCTTAAGTCCCACTGCTGAGCCAGGCCAGCTGCCGACAGTTACACAACACGCCGGGCCATCGGGCGTCTGCCAGCCCTCATCTGACCAGCGCTGGGCCGCCCGCTAGCTATGCTTTTCCCTCCCTCTCTCTCTCTTTCTCTCACTCTCTCTCTGCCAGCCATCAGGAGGTGTGACTACGTACCACCTTTTCCAGCTAAATCAGGACCCTGGCTGTCGCTAGGCGGTCGCCATAGTTACCGTATATTTAATTCCTAGCACTGTGGCTCAGCCTTTTTGTGGTTCTTATAAGCATCAGCCCATTTGCCCTTAAAGCAATACTTCCTCAGAATGCTAACATTATTAATACTGGATCAGAATCAGAAGTATGTTTGCATACACAAGGAATTCAGTCACTTAATGCAGTAGTTCATAACAGGTATTTTTCACTTAATACAGACACCTAGACATTTATTCTCTAAATACACATTCAGACACCCTTAGATACTCATTTCTGTAAACATTTGCACAAAGATTCATAAAAGCAAGAGTTATGCACAGATTCAGCAGCCAGATAATAGCTAACAAATGGAAATTAATGGAACAAATGGAAACACAGTGGCATAGTGTGGTATTACCCCACTTAAGTCTGTTCATTTGTATATGAGTTTATCGCCTCCCTTTTAAAAAACTGTCAGACCAGATTTCACACATTTAAAATTATTAATTACAATTCGTAATAAAACTAACTAAACTATTTTTCACCCTGTTTGGAGTGATGCTGAACTAATTACATCAAATCACATTTTGTTAACATTACCACTACGACAGCTAAAGTGATGGCAAGTGACATCTTTCTTGAATTGTAGAAAGTATTTCTTCAGAGCCTGTCTGATTTTACGCATGTCGAGTTTTGAACACACACACGTTAATGCTGTCTTTCACATACAAAAACAGTCCAAAACAAATTACACACTGCAATTTTTATCGGAGCCTGCTTGTTTTCCTGCATTTTACAGATATCTAAAAAATCAAGAGCTTCACTGTCATGGCTGCAGCCCAAATTAATATGCATCAGGGTGGCGGCGTGGCTTGTAGCAGAGCACAAAAGCTTATTCAACAAGCAACATGGTGACTATAAAAACGCGGAGGTTACAGAAAGTGGCTATATGGCGGACAGTAGTTGAAAGGCTGGTGAATGAGAATGAATACATTACAGTAACTGTATAAAACCTTTTTTTTAGCTCATGTAGGTGGATCGTAGTTTGTTCATGCCCACAAGGAACTGCAAACTATTAGATTTCCTTGCTAATGAACGCCCCTTTTTAATGTGAGGGGCAACAAGCTCATTATACAGCTTCAGCTCTTGTAGTGGCAGTTGAACTCTCCGTGCTGGTGTCTTTTCTGTTGGATGGGGTGAACGCAGTGTGTGTGTTTTGTTTAGTTGCAGTGTTTAAAAGATAACTGATTAATTCACCAGCACTGCTATTCAAAGAATGAATTTCTTCCTTCTTCTTCTGTCTTCTTTACACGTGTTCACATTGTTTGCTCTGGCTTGTTGCGAGGGTCCCACTACTTTAAAATCACATCTGTTTCTAGGTCTTAACAGCGATGTCTGTGAAGAATAAGAAGATTTAGGAAGTTTCAGTTTGAAGAAGGAATATGAGAATTTGTCTGGCTGGCATGTTTTTTTTGTTTGTTTGTTTGTTTTGTTTTTTGGGGCAGATTTTGGCCTGCTTGTTAATTGTAAATATGATGTATTTGCTAGAGGTCTGCACGGGCTTGATTATTAATGCCAGCACCCACCTACTTTAAATAGCAGTCACCTACACACCGGCCTGCTACAACCACATGCCACACCCACCTGCTCCTGCTTACTTTGGGCTATACCAGTGGTCTTCACCCAATCCTGCCTGCATTTACCATATAATCCGCTCCACTGGCATAGGACACATCCATGCAGAAGGATGCACTTTAAGAATTTTTTTCACAAGTTTGGCCACAAGATTCACTGATGTAGTGCAGATTTTTGTATCTATCCTACCCCTTTTCATGAGTATAATGACATGAGGAATTTTCATGCAGTTTTGTTGCTTTAATCCTTACAAGACTGACATGCCTTACAGTCATTGTCTGCTTATTTCCTAAAATGTTTCTTTACAGGGGAAGGAAAAATGTTAACTTTCAGTTTTCAGTTGGAAGATTTTTTTCCAAGTCATTTTCTGCTTTTTCTATTGTTCCGTTCGTCATGACATTCTGACTAATGGCAGCTGACGTTTTCCAAAGATGTAAAATATGTTGTAGGGTTGGACGATATGGCAAAAATAATATTCCATGATATTTGAAGGCGTTTACAGTTGTATGATATCAGTACGCAATATTTCATTTTTCTGAGGTTTGATAAGTTGGAACAGACAGAATGCACCTGAAGTGCCAAATTAAAAGTACTATTAAACTTCTGTTTTAACATTTCCCTTACTGCACCAAATCCAATTAAAGCCCTGTACTTTAAAAAAGATAGATTTAGACCAATTACTGAAAGCATGTGAACACCAATCAGTTCATATTATCTGCATAAACTGCAGAGTAACAAGTAGCTGATTGGATGTCAGCAGGTGAAGGATAATTTAAACAGGTCCTGTTTTGTACAACTTGCAAAGATCACACCAGGGCAGATCGAAGGATCCAGATGTTTTCAGATGCTCTGTTGCCCAGAAAAGCTGAAAGGATGGCAGGACAGAGAGAATGCTGTCGGATTTCCAGCCCTGACAAACGGATCACCAGCAGGCTTATCCTGATTTACGCATCTGCTAGAAGCCAGCAGGCATTTGATAGCATGAAGTAGTGTTACATAATTCAGATAAATAAAATGAACCAGGGGCACATAATCGGAACCCTGCGTACAAAAGATGATTAACTGGCTGAGGATGTGAGGAGGCAGAATGGTTAATAGAATTTTTGCTCTGCTTGTTGGGATTCTCAAAAGCAGGCACCGGTTCCCCAATGGCTCAGGCATCAAGGCCCCGTTTTTTCTGCTGGTTTGTTTTCTTGCTCTGCGTGTGATGCTATTGTGATGCAGATGGTGTATGTGTTTCTGTGTTTCATCTGCTTATTCATAACATAAAACTCTTCCTTATTTACCTAATTTGCATACTGTGCAAAAATAGCAAGCAGCTTCTCTTTTTCTCTTTTTGAATCCACAGTTTGTATGTGCCGATTCTAACGTTTCAGCTTTGTCTGGATCTAAGGCAGCCAGTCTCTGACCTGAAAACATTTTAGTTTGATTGCAGTTCTTTAGAAAAAGATTAGTCAAATCTCAGTGATTTCATGATTCCATGAGATTCGGAATTCTTTTTAAAATATACAGAGATGACTGAGGGAGGTATTTACACAGTGGGGAATTATGGACAATAAAAACAATTCATCAAGCTTCTTCAGATTTTTATATTCCAAAATAGACTGAGATTTCTATTTTGTTTTTTAAAAAATTCAGTTGCATACCTTTGAATAATAAGGTATTTATTTATTTATTATTAATAATAATAATAATAATAAATACAATTATAATAGATTCAAACGTTGATTGTGTTGCCATTTTTCAATGTATGATGATACATCAATGCATAAACCTCTCAAGGCTACAGCTTGTTTGTAGGTAGTTTTCTTGTCAGCAGTATGTATTTCACAAATGCCTTCTCTTTAGGTGGACGGCTGTCTGTTGGACCCTCTGCCCCCGGTCGTGGTCCGCAAGGCCAGTGGCTCAGTGCCAGGAAACGTCTTGGAGACGTCCATTGACGAAGGAATCGAGGCTGAGAAGGATCAGACCACGCCTCCTGCTGCCTTCCAGACCACTCGCTTCAGCCAGCGCAGGCACACACTGTCTGAGGTCACCAACCAGCCGGGAGTTCTGCCCACCACAGGTCTGTGTGTGCGTGTTTATGTTGGTGCATGAACAGCTAGTAGTTTTTTTTTAATTACAACTTATATACATACAATAAATACTGCAATATACGTTTGTTTGTATAAATAACACACGGTACCGTGCGAAAGTTTTAGGCATCTAAGCAAATTTTTTAACAATTTACCTCAGCAGTGAGTTTATCACAATATACATTAGAATAAAGTCATATTCATAATATACATAAAAATAATAAAAAGTAACAAGAATTTCTTGGGTCCAGTTCTTTCCTTGATGCCTTCACAGCCACCACAGAGACTTACTATCATCAATTGCATCATGTGTACGATCTACTGAAGCACTGATTGGTCAAACCTGGAGTTGCTTTTTAATTACATATACAAATATACAAATACTGGGCTTCCTCGAGGAGAGGTTTGAAAATGGTTAAACACACTAACATCCATAAAATCACTACTTATTATTTATATATAATATAAATAATGTGATTTATATTATAAATATTTATATTTATCGGCAAATAAACATACTACAATAATAATTGGATTTTGAAAATGTGTCTTGGGTGCCTAAGACTTTCGCACAGTACTCTGTGTGTGTGTGTGTGTGTGTGTGTGTGTGTGTGTGTGTGTGTGTGTGTGTGTGTGTGTGTGTGTGTGTGTGTGTATAAACACATGGTACTGTGTATTTAAATAAATAGGTACAAAAAATTTACAACTTTTTAGCATCCTGTAGAAAACAGCAGAAATCACGCATTAACAGAATATTACACATAAGCTTCAACCACTAAACGTCATTTTTTCAGTATTAGTTTATTCACTTTTTGCCTTTTATTAGTTTTCTTTCTTTCAAAGAGACTTACTTTCAGTTTTTCACAGACTCTGCATTGAAATTCATCTGTGCATCTAGACAGAGTATCGGATGGATGGATAGGTGTAAACTAGAGGGACAAGCAGATAGGTAGATGGATGGCTAGATAGGTGTATAAAATAGATACATGGGTGGATAGATAGATGTATAAATTAATGGAGAGATTGACAAAAAGACTCAGACCTAGATGTGCTGAAACAGTTCTGAAAATGTTCAGAATTTCATACTGGCGTAGTAGTTATAAGCAGTACTGCTGTAAGGTAAATGAGTTTTGCCTGCATGTCATTGTCACAGGGAAGCTGCTTTCCATGGGCCTGAACCCGTCTCTGGGCAGCATGGACTCAGAATATGATATGGGCTCAACACACAGTGACCTTAGCCTACCTGAAGAGACCCCGACTCTTAGAAGCACGCTGGCTGCAACACCCGTCAGTCAAGGAGGCCCCTCCTTCATTTCCATCAAGCCTGCTAACCCAACCCTGCAGGCTCTTAGCTCAGAGGGGCGGGACACTCACAATCATTCACCAGTCAACTTCCGTGAAGGCCGCCGAGCATCCGACACTTCACTCACACAAGGTGGGTTAGATATATACATAGGATGGGTGGATGGATAGGTAGATGGATAAATTAATAAACAGATAAATTAATGGATGAATAGATGTATAAATGGAGGAATGTGTAGATGGATAAATTGATAAATTAATAAACTGGTGGACAGATAGCAGGATAAATAGGTAGAGATGGATAGACAGATGAATAGGTAACAGGATAGATTGATAAATGGATAAATGGATGCATGGATTGATGTATGAATTGATTAGTGTATAGTTGTATAGATGGACAGATGGATAGATGGATTTGTGCGTGTGTGGATAGACAGACAAATGGATGGCCACTATCTACATGGTTCCTGCTAGTTTTAGGTCTCTTACAGGTTCTTGATCAGTAATCTTTTCTGTCTCGCTTCTCTCTCCCTGTCACTCATTTGCTATTGCTATAAAAAACCCATTTGCGTCAGTCTGTCCAAATCCGTAATTTCAGCCCATTCTCGGTTCATTTGAAGAACCCTGTAGTGCCTCCTTTCCCAGCCCACGCCAAATGACACTCACTCTGATTGACTCCTGACCTCCCATTAATGATGATTACGTCTGATTCCTAAAAAAAACCTCTTGATGATTCAATTCAGCAGCGATCAAAGCAGCAGCCAAAACTATGAAACAGCTTATCTCTCGCAACAACTGTAGAGCTACAATATTTGTCTGCCATTTAGTTTTTGCGTTCTGTTCTACATGCTTTCTAGGTCTGGTGGCTTTTCGGCAGCACCTCCAGAACCTGGCCAGGACCAAGGGCATCCTGGAGCTGAACAAGGCCCAAATGGTGCAAGGATCAGGGGCTGGAGATGCCAACTTCCAACCTAAACCCCTGGAGCTCTCAGAGCTCCTAGAGCCTCAGCACCAGGTCAGGATACTCAACATGGCGTGAATTTTGATTCTAAAAAAAGAACGGCACTTCTGAACTTCTGAAACCCATTTTGAAGGGTATTCTGATTCTGTGGTCAGCAGCCCCTCGAATGCTGAATTTGATTTAAAAATGTACACTTAAGTCATATCCCTGAAATCCATTATGATTTGATTTGATTGAAATGATGACATTTACCAAGCAATATATTTGTCAGAACTTCTACATATTAATTATATTGTATGCAGGGAGATGGACATCAGTCTCATAGCGGAAAGGACATGGCCACGTTCTCTACAAAAATGCATCCTTATCTGTTGTCCAGAAGACAGTCTCTGGAAACCCAGTACCTTGCTCAAAGGCTGCAGGTATTCTCACTTTGAATTCAACTGTTAACCGTTGCCGTTCATTGTGCAGATTGTTGACCCACTTTTGCATTCTAATCTTGAAGATGCAGGGGCTAGAATTGTGTGTTAAAATAGCAGTAGGCCAATCATATCCTAAAATAGCACTTACGAGTCACTAACCAACAACAGTCACTACAGGTCTTGAGGTTTCTAAAGCACGTTTTTGAAAAACCTCTTTCTCTGTATAAAAGTTGCGAAAGTAAAAAAAGCCAGAGGGCGACTGCAGTGAGTCAGAATCTGGTTGTGGTGGCCTGAATAAGTTTAATCTAAAGCAGTTTTGTACGGTCCAAATTAAACTGCAGATTAGACCAAAGAGATTAATTGGAGAGCACAGTGGGTTGGGTTAATGACGATCTGCGTGTTTTGCCAGAGGGCCAGTCTGCTGGCCAGCGGTCCTGGCAGTGGGCAGATGTTCTGTAAGGAGCCTTCACCTCGTACACTGGAGCAGCAACTGCAAGAACACAGGTCAGGACTTTCATAGTCACCGTCATATATATTTATCATTTTCCCCCAAACACATGAGAAATTGCTGATTATTAAAGTTAATTAGTTAATTATTAAATTAAATCCATCAAAACATGCCATAAATACTTGACCCCATCACCAGTCTCCAACAAATGTAGCCAGTCAGCCAAGACAAGTTTGTTGTCTGAAGTTTGTTTCTTTACTTTTGTGCTAGAGCTACAAAGCTAAGGTAGTCAATGCAGAGATATTGTTCTAGGATGGGATGCAGTGTAATGATTTTTAGTAGTAACACTATTTTCACAAAACACAACATGCTATGCAAAGTTTTTAGTTTTATAGAAAACACACATTGAGTTGTATCTTACTAATTGCAGGGAACATCATGGCATTGCTATCCATAAATATACTAAACAAGGAATGTATTTTTCCTGATACTGCATTGCAGTGAAAGCTAATATTCGAATTATGTACACATGGAAAATATTGGCTAGCTTTATGCTTTTTTGCTTCACTCCATTTTTAGCGCACTGTGACAACGCAATATCATTAGTGAGGGAGATTTTATGAAAAAGTCATTGTTGTCTTGTTGTCCTCAAGCATTTTAGCCAGTTATATTTAGCCCATTTCAGTATATATATTTTTAAAGGGTAAATAGACACTTTATGTATAAAGTATGTTGTGAATAGTTAGGCTGCAACTACCAATAATGCATTTGTAAATAAACATAAACAAGTCACAGCTTGGCTAATTGATTATGTATTTGGGATAAGGAAAAAAGCTGGTTACTAAATTGTTGCTTTAATGCAAAAATGACTTCTATGCAAAAACAATTACAGGATGGTCAAGTTTTTTTATAAGCAAGCTGTTGCATCCATCAAAACATGCAATAAATGTTTGTGACCCCATCACCAGGCTCCAGCAGAAGAGACTCCACCTCCAGAAGCAGTCACAGTTGCAGGCCTACTTCCACCAGATGCAGCTGGCTGAGGACCAGTACCCACCAGCACAAGAGTGCTTGGACCCCCAGCACAGCACGCCACTTTCTAGTCCGCCATTCTCCCGGACCCAGCCTCTCACTCCACTCCTAGAGCCTGGCAGCCCGGCATTCCCTTATAGCCCAGACCTACTCTTGCCCTCTGCCACCTCTCCCCCAGACTGCTTCACGTTCAGCCGTTCCGCATACACCCCATCCACCCCCACCGAACCCCTGTATGCTTGGAGTCCAGCTCAGCCATCCCCACTCCCCCCCACCCAAGGAGAGACCAAAGCGGCTCAGCCCGCTCCGGAGCATTCCTACATGGACTGTGAAATGATGGAGACGGTGGAGGCCCAGCAGGGTTGTGTGCTGGTGAACTGAAGCTCTATTGCAGTGATCACCAATCCTCCTCCTCATCATGTACCATCCTGCTAGGGTTGATCTCCAACCCAAAAGACCATATGTAGCTGATCAAAGCATGCCAAACACAACTGCTGTGCAATTGTCTACTAAATGCTATTGAGTACTGGTTTTTAAACATACTATACATGAGGTAGGAGAGCGTTCGGTAGCACTAGTATAAACAGGCTCCTCATCAGGGCTCGCACACACGTTTGAGATGGTCTGAGCAGGTACTAATACATCACGGTTTACTGAAATACAACGTGAGGCGTTTTAAATGAATACATTTTACATTTCATTACTCTGTCGTACACCACTCAGCCGCTTCTGCTGGGTTTTTTTTCTTCAAATAAAGGTCTTGAAGGTTACACGACGAAACATGCTTTTCTCAGCCACGAAATAGGACGGCTTTCAGTGACAACAGCCGAAAAATGCATTTGACACAAAACGATCTGGCATGCATAGGTGGATTTTTGAGTACTGTGTTGAACACAATGCAGAAAGGGAGGAGCAACTCATGATGGTAAATAAAGCTGTTACTTACAAACAGGTTAGTGAGTAAAGCTTTACTCCTCTGCAGGAGGGTCTTTGCCATCTCAAAGTACAATTGATAAAAGCCAAAAACACATCAGCAAGTCCTTTAGGGCTGGAGTCAAACTCTGCAGGATTGTACATCTCCAAGAGCAAGATTGGTGACCATTCCTCTACTGGTTAGAATGGGGGCACACTGGGGCTGGATCTCAGGATAACTCACAAGGAGGGGCCACTTGGGGTCAGAGAGCCCTCAGGGACAAACAAGATGCCGTTGTTGTTAATAATGTCTAATTGTATTGACCCTGTACACCTTCCCCTTTTGGATCCCAGGGTTTGGATGATTTTCGTCGTCAGTCGTTTGTAAGACCTGTAGTCTTTAAAAGAATTAGCTCAACAAGCACAAAGGGAATCAGAAAGCACATCACAGTTACAGTAGATTTTCTGCATCAGTATTAAAGCAATATGTTCTCTGTAAAATGCCCTGTAAATTTGATAGGGTCCCTCTTTTTTTTTTTTTAAACCTTTTTTATATCCCTATACTGTTGTCACTGAGTCAACTTTCATTGTTGTCATTTATTTTATCTGGATTTGGAAAGAAAAGCTGTAAATACTGAGACCTCTATTAGAAAAGAGAGGAAAGGAGGTTTTAAACATCCAAACGGTTCCACTAAGGTACTTTGAAATGGAGGAAAATGGTAAAAGTGGTAAATGGTAATGACCGAGAATGAGCGCAGCGTAAAGCTACAGTAAATGGTAGATCTGACCATACAGTTCCTTCTTAGACACAACTCTGTACGTTGTGGTTCTGCCATTCTAGTTTCGGCTATTTTATAAATGGACAAAGCGCTGACTTTACTGCTGCTCCTAGTGAGCAATAAGGAGCTGTAAAATGTACACAATTGCACAAAGGCTGCTAGATGAACTCTTCTAAAGATTTCTCCAGGAACCTTTTCTAGTGTTATAGTGACGTGCCTTTCTATTCCTTTTCTTTTCTTTTCAAGAATGTATGTTTTAATGGAATCCTGCGAAATTTCCTGTTGGGGAATAGTGTTAAGTGACCTCTTTACGGAACCAAAGCCCCTCCGAGGTCCTCCTTCCAACTCCACTATGTGGCTTTTAGGGGGATCAGATGAAGCTGTGTGACATGGTTACAGTCCAACAATATTATACGCCGTCCAGAAGTATAATAGCAATATCTGAAGCTACAGTAATAGTCCTGGCGCCTAGAATAGGTGTCGGTAGTGAATGTGTTTACTTTGTCTGTGCCATTTCAAGCCTTTTTAAGAAAAAGAAATCATCAGTTGTTAGAGTTTGTAGTCAAGCTTTTGTTGGCTATACTTTGTTGGTATTAAACCTGAGAGATTGCAGTTAAAGAGGGCTGTTTGTTGGGGTTTTTTGTTATGACTTTAAAGTTCTTCCAAATAGCCTAAACATAGCCAATACACTATGCTTTACAGAGATATGCCTTGTTGATCCCTGGGGAAAATGTGGGATTGTTCAACAAAGGGGCTGTAGAAAAGATAAATGATGCACTGAAAGGTTCCTCCGGCTCTGTCCACCTCTCAGATTTCAGTTTAAATGGAGAGACGTTTATACAGCAGTTCTTGAGGATTTCACATTTAAAGGTACACCAACTATTTCCCCCAGTTTTTAAGTCTCTTTTTAAAAATACTTTCAAATAATCTTTGTGGATTTCTTTGGGAAATATGCGCTTTTCAAGTAAGGCATTAGGGCTGCGGGGAAAATCGATTCTTGGATGCATCGCAATGTGGACGTGAATGATTCCCAATCGATTCACAAATGTCAAAAATCGATTTTGGAAGTGGGTAAGCGCAGCACCCGGACACTCTGTGGTGGCACATGACAAAAACACAACCGGATGAGCGAGAAATCCGACCAGCTCTGCATTAAAGCCGGGTTCGGTCAGGAGTCACAGCCCAAACGTTCAGACGTTTTATCCTTTCAACAAAAGCGAAACCACCTTGGGAGCCACATTTAATGCCCAGTATGTCTCAGTGTGTGCTGATGTCCTAGTATTGGCTAAAAAATATAGAAACGAAAACACAGACTTACTTTGCTTTAAACTTCAGCTCAGCTACAGCCGCTTTCCTCCCCTTTCCACCAGAAAACTCTTCCTCTGAAGTAGAGCAGCTTATTGTAAAATGTCTCTGATCGTTCGGCTGTTTCACGAGGCTGAAGACATTTCTTGTTCGAATGTTTCTGTTCCACCTTAAATTCTGACTGAGACGCCGAATGTAAATGCGGCACCATTTAAGGTGGAACGGGAAAGTTCGAAAGAGAAGCGACTTCTGATTCACAACTTTTTAGTGTTTGACAGCCTCTCAGCTTTAACGTTCCAGGAAACTAACTAAGGTGCTTATAAATGCGAACAAGTCCAAGAACAGTGACCCCTGACTCTCTACAGCGACACCAAATCCGGAGGTATAAAACCACTAAAGAAAACGGGCAGGACGGCTGTGACGTGCTGCCTGGACGTCCATTACCACAGGATCTCATTTCACCATAACGGCGCATTTTACCGCAGATGAGCGGCAGCAGCGTGCTCCAAACATGCGCAGTGAATGAGTCTTCAGTTCACTCGCCACATCACTTCCATTTATTTATTAATAAATTTTATTAATAAAGGACATGGAAAGTAAATTCACTGTGGACTATTAGAAATACTTTCATCACACCATGAAAAAAAGATGCATCGATAATCGTTTTATAATCGCATCGCGGCCTCTGAATCGTAATCGAATCGAATCGTGAAGTGCCAAGAGATTCCCACCCCTATAAGACATGGTGCCAAAGCTCTCCAACAGGCCAGCCTGGTGTACAGAGCGGCAGGTTTTGCGTTCAAACTGCTCCTCCAAAACCATAAAAACTTAATATCCTTCGATTATTGTATGAATTATGAATGAGTATAACATTTACAAAAAAGGTGAGCATTACATTTGACCCATTAGCTCAGTGTCAGTGTTCTCACTGTACTGGTTCCTTTATGGAGGAAAACATCAGTATGTCAAAATACCAAATTCAAATCTCAAAATAATGACATTTTTTCAACATTATGAAATAAGCTATTACATTTTTTAAAAATTTTATATTTCAGGAAAACTCAATTAGACACCAAGTCATTTTGACATAGTAAGTCAATATTTTGAGAAGTCTTTATTTCAAGAAATGTAGTCAAAATCTGGACCCGTTAGGAATCATATGGAAGCTATCGATGCCCATTTCCGCCACTTAAAACTGTCTTAAAAATCCAGCACCTAATTTTTATTTTTCATTAAGTACTTTTATTTTGCTATTCTTATTTTAGGATACAACATCTCTCATTATTCTGAAAAGGCTTCATTATTTAGATTTATTTATAATTTTATCCCAAAAGCAAACGGTAGCTCAAAACAAGAAAGCATCTTAAATGACACTTCATGTCTCAAATGAAAGTTTTTCCAAAATAATTTAGACAGCAACTCAATGACTAAGCATCTAAATAACATCACAGCAATTTACTTTCTAATTTTAAAAAATTAGATGCTGGATTCCTTTTAACATGAGTCTAGATGTTGGAACAATCAATGCTTATTGGCTCACAGACAATACCAAGACTTATTGCTTAGGTACTGAAATTCAACATTGAGTAACCTGGAATTTGATACCCTGTAGTACTGAAGTAATTTGGTTGATGCCACAATAGTACTGAATTACTAGACCCTGTGCCTCATTAAAATCACACAGGAAGTCATTTGTACCTCATATTTTACAAACAAAATTTAAAAGTATTTTAAAAGACTTGGAAAACGTTTAAAAACACTGACCTACTACTTTTACCCCAGGTCTCAGAAAGCCAACTGTAACTCAGCTGGCTGTAGGTGTACCAAGAACTCACTGGACCTTGTCCTTAAGGCCAGGCTGAGCCACCAGAACCAGTCAAGCAGCCAGACAGCTCTTATCCCTAAATCAGATTACACTATAACACCCTCTCCTTGGCTTATAGCTCACTGTATGGTACACTGATGGAGGGCAATCTGCCACAAACCAGCTCACTAGCATTAACCTCAAATCAGATCGACCCTCTAGTGTCCATGTCAAACCCTCAGAAAATAAACATTTTAAAGCCCTTAGGAGGGAAAACAACAATCATAATGGTCAAACAAGCAGCCAGACCAAGCAGAGTTTTTCCTTAAATAGCTGCTATGGCAGGAGGAGCTGAATTCCCCTGCTGATTGAGCCTGATTATGAGTAAAGCGCTGCCGACACTCATAAGGTGAGTCGTGATGCAGCAGCGGCGAGATGTTCATCAGCACACACGACAGCAGCTGTCACACAAACCACACCAGACGTACAGCGGCCTTGTCAGAACAAAAGCTCTGCGTGCAATCGTGAAGCTCTCACCAGGGCTCTGCTAGACCTACTGCTGTCCAGAAAAAAAAAACAAAAAACTAACTAAACAGTAGCTACTGATCTCAAAATAAATCATCCAAGCCTACAAAACTCATGAAAACTTATTTTCCAAACTGTATCAAGATTCAAACAGCAGGGCTTGTTGGGATTTTTTTTTTCAAATGCACAATGAAACAAGACAATTGAGGAACATTCTAGAGGAAAAACAGGCGTCAAAAGTGGAGACTGACAAAGCTGTGCCTAATTGTGTACTCGCATCAAAACTGCAAGGGGTGTCATTCTGACTGAGAAAGAACCTCTGAACTCCATCACTTATTTGCTTTTCAGCACAGCTCCTGACAGTTTGAATGAGCCGTTGTGATATGGGGAAAATGACTAAAACAAGGCTAACACAATAACCCATCCTCGCTCACGACAGTCAATATTTTCCAAACGTTTCAGGCTGTGGACCATGTGATGCCTTCAAAAAAAAGCTCAGAGAAAAGTGTTTTGTCAGGTTCTTTATTGATTCTCCCCTCCATCTGAGGGTAGTGTGGGTTCACGTTCATATAAAACCAAAGAAAGCACATTGACAACAACCACAACAACAAAAAAAAAAAAACGGGGGGGGGGGGTTGGCGCTGCTGAAGCGGAGGACAAGTAGGCATCACTGGCAAAGCAAATGCATTAATAAGGGAAACATGTTGCCTGGGATTGGACTGATTCCTAACTTTCCCAGGCTCTACCTACAGCTGTGGAGTTCATGCAGAAGCCTAAGAGTAAAAGCATTACACAGATCTGTTCAGTATAAACAAAAATATAAACACAAAGAGGCAGGAGAGAGGAGGGTTCTATGTTGGTTAATGGCAGAACGGCAGATGGCGGAGAATGTCCAGAAAGAAAGGAGCCGCAGACGCTTCCCCCGGGTTATCACTGTTACTAGAGGAAGATCTGATTCGCGGTGGTCCCTTTTAGTACATAACCATTCGATTTCGAGTCCTAATGGAGAGCTACACTAGGACAGCAAAACAGCATGGTGTGGAAATACTGCAGCCAATGTTTTGAAGAACCTGTTCTTGAATGTATTCACAGCCATTTAAGACAGATGGAATGCACAGGCTAAACGCTATGAACTAACAGCAGTTCTATCAGTCTGGACATCCACATGCATGGTGCAGGTGCAAGACTCAAAACAAGCCATGCAAGCTCTGAATCAGTATCAATAGCCCATAAGCTTCTGTTCATAGCACGCAGAAATTACAAAGAATATAGAGTTATATCTGGGGCCTCTAGATCATCATCATCATAATCACGCCCCCCTAAAACGTTCATAGTCTGAAAACTTAATCTTCACAACAGTTTATTAAATAGTATGTCTACATCTAAAAGTGCTGCCCATGAGGGGGTTAGCAAGTGAAGAGATGTGAGCTACTACAATGTAAAGATAGTGTAGGATGGGAGGAAAGTTGTATGTGTGGGCCAAGCTGATGTTAGCTCCCATAACTCTTCTTAGAATAAAGGGTGAGACATTCAGGATCATTCAAGGCTGAGAAAGAAAGAGAGAGAGAGAGAGAGAGAGAGAGAGAGAGAGAGAGAGAGAGAGAGAGAGAGAGAGAGAGAGAGAGAGAGAGAGAGAGAGAGAGAGAGAGAGAGAGAGAGAGAGAGAGAGAGAGAGAGAGAGAGAGAGAGAGAGAGACAGAGAGAGACAGAGAGAGACAGAGAGAGAGAGAAAACTCAAACCAAATACTGAGGACAGCTGAGATGTTCTCCAAGGCTTGTATATACAAGAGACACAAACTTAAGAAGTTTCCTCTCCAATAACAGTCTAATGAATGATCCTGGAGGACAATCAGTATGATGCAGGTCAGCTTGACATGGAAAAGGATTCAGCAGTGGCTCCATTAGGCCAGGGCAAGAACTACAGAAAAAGAAAGGAGGAATCATGATCAGTGATATTAAAAACATCAAAAAAAACTGCACCTGTATCACATCCTCATTGTGGCATCTTACCACTTATGGCCTCCTGCGCAAAGTATTTGACGTCTATGTCTTGGTCTGCAGCTAGCTTCTCCAGCACTGGTTTCACCTCAGTCTGGAGACAGCTGTGAAAAAGCAGCGTTAATGAGTCAACTAGGTTTTAACTTCTGAAAACACTGAAAAATAGTCCACATTTCTAATTTCACATCCTAAAACAGACATCAGGTCTCACAACCTCAAGGACAGCAAATGGTGAGCAATGTAACAGAAGAATAAAATACCTGAATGATTTACACGATACCCAGTATCCATCACAAAATTTAGTTTTACAGATGTTTGCAAAAAAAACTTGGAATGGACAAAAAACAAAGACTGCTAAATAACAGATGTCTATGTGAAATGGCAGCTGAGATGGTAAAAGTTTGAAGGCTGGCAGAGTAGGTTATTTAGGGGGAGGGTACAGGAAAATGCAATTTTGTTTACTATGTCTCTTTTAATAAAGATAATAGCACGGTGGGCTGACATCCACTCTGCTATTTGTAGCTATACACTGGCTGTTGTTTACAGGCGCTCTACAATTGGTGTAAACCGTTTTTATACACACAACTGTTCTGTGACCTAAAAACACTGATGATACCACGAATCAGAAAGAGTCCTGTGATAATTTACCACAACAACATTGTCATACTGTCCACCCACAGATTAGAGCTTTCTCTCCTGTAACAATTCAATTCATGAAGGCCTGGCTAATTAGCTAAAAAGTTCCATCAGTTATGATAAACAAGAAAGAATGCAAAACTGCTGTGATTGCGGCACTGCAGCACTCGAGTCTCATACTTGTGTCCTAAAAGGGCACTGAAAGACGTACTTGCTGTCCAGAACGGGACCGATCTTCTGAAGAGACTTGGCTACATTGAAGCGCACGTTGGCCACCTGGTCATTGGACATCTTCAGGACAACGGGGAGCATGTGTTTGGTGGTGATCTCCTGGCCACACGCTTCTGACAAGGCCTGAAAGACACATGCATACATGAGTGCTTACGTAAACCAGCTGTGTCTGCTTCATGTGAAGGGTTAGTCACTGGGCGCATGGTGGTGGTGGTGACTACACATCACTGAATCACTGACAGAACGAAGGAAACAGAGGCTTATTTGGTTTAAACGGCACTTCCGTTCTTTAGTCAAGCACATGGATTTATAGCCCAGCTCCTAACTTCTTACTCCCCAAAGGTGCTTAAACCCTAGGTCTTGCAGTGTTGCCATAGCAACCACACTCCTTTCCTGCCACTGTGAGGGTGAGTCAGCATAGGAACAGCATACTCACATTGATGCAGAAGAGAGTGGTCATCCGGTGCAGGTAGTTCGGGTCGTTGGCCATGCCCAGCACTTTGGGCACAATGGTGTTCTGAGCCCATTCAGCTCCAAACTTCTCCACCAGCTTTGTCAGATTACACGTGGCTGCCTCTCTTATGGCATATACTGTCAAAACACAGGTGAGAGATAAGACAATTTTACATATAAAGCAAAGTAATTGGGAAAGTCAATGTTCTGGTAGTGCTTTAAGGAAAAATTAGCTGGCAAAACGTAATTTTTTAACCAGCTGCTCTAAATATCATCACTCAGGATTACTCTATAATGTGCTACACCGTACAAATACATACCACTTGTATATTTGTACATTATTATGTGGTACCACCATGGACATATTACAGGGCACAAAAAACTCAAGAGGCTTATGAGTCTTTAGCAGGTCATAAAAATAAAGACACAGCCAATTCCACAAATCCTCAGTAAATCACCAGCATTATGAAAATGGGGATAACGTACCATGGTCGACGAGCCATGCCATGCACAGGGAATTCAGTTTCTCATCAAAGAACTCCACTCCCTGAAGAGAAGGAAAAAAAAAACAAAACAAAAAATCAAATGCAGTAGTCTCATGAGCAAACACCATAAGTAGCCCTGGAAGGAGGTCAGGCCAGTTCAATTGCCTCTCTACAGGGAAAACAGTCAAAACATCTATTAAAGAGGTCACGCAGAGTGCATATACAGGCCGTGACATCTATTTCACTGAGGGATTTGGTTTACTTACCTGAAATTAACAGAAATTACCATTAAATAAGCCGGCAAAGGCATATGACAAAACATTTTCCTTTTCAGCAAATCAGTTAAATAACAGCAATAACAAATTAAATCCTATCAAAGGGACCAAAGAGCAGAATAGACCAATACTGACCAGTTGGCCAGCAAGAAGCGGCATGTACTCTATGATAGCTAGCCGCACCCTCCACTTGGCATCTTCTGCCAGCTCCACAATAGCAGGGAGAAGGGACTGGGAGAGCTGCCGGATGCCGATTACTTCGTTCACACAGTCTAGATTAGAGATTATGTTCAGACGCACCTCTGGACACTGGAAGGGAATAAAAAGAATTATTATTATGGGCATTAGAATGTCTGTGCACCCATTAAAAAACAAAAAGGAAAAAACAACAGAGGGGGCCTGAAATAATGCCGATTAACTGTTCAGTTACTGATCTAAACATTTATTACTCAGCAATTACCATTACAGACATTTTATTCACTATAGAAATCCACTAGTGAACCTGGACAGCTTCAGTTTTTAAATGTTATGTCAGCAAGGATGAAATAGTGGTACCATTTTACCTTGGCCCGCATATAAATCTTTGCTATGAATGGGTTTTTCATGGCAGAGAGGCACAAAAATATTTTAGACCAAAAGCACATCTTCAAACTATAAAAAAAACTCTGAAGGTTCCTTTGGAGTCATTAAGCTCTTCATGACGTCTGGTTAATTGTTTGTCGTAGCCTCTATAGAAAAAGCTGTAGATGTAATGCTGACTTTATCTCAGCCTTTCAGAGCACAAAAAGGTGTTTGCAATTCTGATGTTAGCAGTTTTTAGTTTTTATTCTGCTTAGTGAATGGTGCTTCTATAACTTTGTATTTTGCCATTTACTTAAACAAGCGGTTAGTTAGACTTCTGTTTACACCTCCAAAAGAAGTCTATACTTGAACCACATCCAGTCAGATGCAAAACTATTTTAATAATATATATTATCACTTCTCACATCATCATGATGTTCAACAGCTTTAATGAACATCGTATTTTATGCCTATTGTACAACCCTATCTAGGACTCTTGTTCACATCAAACAATTTAAAGACTTTAATTAAAATTTAAATGACTTCATATTTCTAAATGTAATTTAATTCAACTGGAATTCTCCTTTAAAATGTAGCACTCACAGTCTCACCAGATCAGTAAACACTAATATAGTCCTAGTAACCTTTTTTCTATTTGTCTATTCAGTGAGGGGGAGACGAGACACATTCAAAGACCCAGCTAAGAAGGAAGGGAACAATGCAGACCCACGGGCCTGCAGGGAGCAAAAAAGAGAGCCATGCAAAGATGAAACAGGAGAAAACTGCACAGCACTTGTCCATTCATCCCTCACTTCAAGGCTGCCCGCTGGCCTACAGGATCAAAGTGACCAGTAGTACAGAGCACTCATCTGTGGCTAGAAGATGATGACGCAGATCATCTCACTGAAGTCTGGTTTAGGTCAAGCACATACATGCAAAACACATTCACAAACCACAAACATGGTCCACAGCGGTGTGATCTGAAGGTCTTACCTCATCCTTGAGCTGGGCCAGGAAGAGAGGCAGCAAGTGCTCGATGGTGTTGTCTTTGCCCAGGATGGTCGACAAACCCATAATCACTGAGGCTAGCGCCGATTTGACATGCTGATTGGTGTCTGAAACCAGTTCCTATCGACACAAGCATACAAAACAAGACTCTGGAGCGCCGAGATATTTGACAGCTGTAAAATCCAACGTTAACTGCCCCCACAAGTCAAACTGCATGAGTCATTAGGACTAAATGAAATATTACCCCTGCACTAAACCCTGTAATTACAGACATTACACAGTTTAATTGTAATTATGAATCATACTGCAACACAACACATATCGGAGGGGACGAGAGACCATATGAATCAGCAGGGAAGTTGCTCTCCTGTGGTGGGTTCAGTGAAACTTTATTTGGGTTATGTCCTGTTTTTGGATTTAATTTATTGGTTTTATGCATCCTTAGGCTGTTTTTGTTTCTGTGCCTTTAAGACTGGTATATGTAAATGATCTCTGTTCTGCCTGGCGGCTCTGTGTCTCATTCACGGTGTCTAGGCTAAAACGCTCCTGTCATAGCACAAATGAGCAGAGCTACACCGATGTTGGTTAAATAGGCAGATATTTGTAAATGCTTTTTCGATACATGACAAAACCAGTGATTACAAAATGATTACCAATTGTGTGAGCTTAAAACTGAACAGACTAGGAGTGCACCATACCTTTAACGCCTTTAACAATTTACATATTTAAACGAACAAAAAAATTTTTTTATTCTGTTTTACATGATATGGACCCTTTAACAGTGAATAACATGTTTTGCCTAACCCCTTTAATGAATTCCACAAAAGATTTTATTATTATTATTATTATTATTATTATTATTATTATTATACTATAAGTCAGCACAAAGTATTAGCCATCCCACGGTGGACATCATTACCAACATACTACTTGAGACAAATGAGGCAATAGCAGTTAACCTGTTGTCAAAACATGCCAACCGCATTCAAACTACCACTACTCCTGTCTTTCTTCTGTTAACAGAAGGTCAGAGCTGAGACATAGTGGGTCATGCTAATTTGATCTTGTTTAAGCCTTAGCTGCTTACACCAGGGACAGATGCTGAGTCAGAGTGTTAACTGCCAATCAGAACACTATAAGAGAGCTCCAACTTCTTGGGCAAATTACATGGAATCTGCCACTTTTAGAAAACTGAGCAAGATCTGAGGGGGAAGAATCTGCCATAGGGCATAAAGGCTACAGAACAGCAAACAACTATGGAAAACAGAACAATCAGAAAGATGAATCGAATAGCATACAGTCAACGTAAGCTGTTTAAAGTCTAGCGATCCAGTTGGCTGGTGACTGCATGAGTGATGTACCTTGACGCAGGGCAGAATGTGAGTCATGATGATTGTCTCTCGGCTGTCTTCCGGTAAATTCTCGCAGAATTCTGATGAGTAAGAGATAAAATGCATTAAATCAACGCACAAACACATTAGTGGTTCAAAGGATTCATGCATATTGCAAATAAACTTCATTCTGATGCTGGAAGGATTTTACATGCCTGAATTGGTACTTAATACCAACATGCTAATTTATTACTGTTAATAATGCTAATTAACTGCTAAGTTGGGGCAAGTGTTTACCTTTGACTTTATTAGCAGCTGCAGCCCGCACCTCAGCCTCACAGTCTTTGAGCAGGTTCTGGAAGGCTGGCACAAGGTCATTCTTAGTAATTTCTGGGCCAACTGCCTTTTGTAACTGCAAATTCACAGGAAACAACAGGAATTCAAACAAACTTGCATCGGAAATCAGCTTACCCAAACACTGCAATTACACTTGTCTTGCACTGCTCCAAAAAATGAACGCAGTATAACTTGGTAAAAGGGGTGAATAAAAAGACTTATGAAACATTAAAGCTGCCACAGCATTTGTCTGGTACACTTTCATGTTCTTGACTACTGGTGGTACTACAACCCACTGTTTTCAATGTTTATTTAGAACAAATCCTAAGTGCATCAAGACAGGATGAAGACCTAGATATTACATAAAGGGAGAGCAAGTCATATATAAGATCATGTACCAAATGTAGCATATTACCTAAAAAACTACATGAAAACACTAAATAGTAATTCTTAAATAAGTGGTAAGTGCTTCCTTGTGCACTGGGATGGCACCCAGGGAAATAAATAAATAAATAAATAAATAAATAAATAAATAATATTGTATTCCCAATCTCATATTGAGAACACAGCTGGAGACAACCTGTCCCACAGGCTTTGTTTACAACTTGTACCAAACCTCCTCCAGTCTACGCTTTTTTTAACCTCAAGAACATAATCAACAGCACAGCAACATCTGACTAGCTAGTGAAACACTCTGCAAATGTAGCAGCCAATCTTTCCACATCACTTTTACTCCAGCAGTATCGTTTGAACTGTTAAGAGTCGAAAACACAAACAGCCACCGGTAATTTGATGGTAATGTTTGCCACCTGTCCAGTTCAGTCTAAGGTTAAAGCGCACTCCAGTTTAACAAAACAGTTCTCTCTTTCAATAGGTAAAGCTTATTTTTAAATACAATGTATTTAAAATAATGTGTTCTCTCTGTATGCTTAATTGAAGCCTATACAGGGACGTCTAAGACACACCAGCTTTACAACCATGGCTTGTTGTTGGGTGGACAATATTGACAGGCACATCACCCTTGAAATCCACTCTCAAGACATAGCGAACTCTGTAAAACCATATGGCTCTTTATCTGGAATGCAAAACTGGGCATACCTTATCCGTAATCTAAAGTAACTAACATTGCTACTGAACGGCATGTGCATGCATGTCAGTAGATGGACTTTAACTGAAGCAAGCATTATATCGATGGTGTGGGTTCATTTCATATTTGAGACAAGCAGAAGTAAAAATTCTCATTGGAAAACCTGTAACGCCAGTATTTCAAGGGGAGGTACTAGAACTGGGCGATATACCCACAATATACTCCGTCTAAGGCATCGGCCACAAGTAAGCTGATAATGCAAATGTGCAAGTAATGCAAAGCATGCTAACAGTAGCCCTTTATCTGAACGGCTGTCTCAAACGATCTTTCAGCAGTCTATCAGCCCGTTTAGTCAGTTACAGTTTGATTTAAACATTAGTCAAAGGTTGTTATCAAGAGAGCGACAGTTACAGAGACATATGGAAGGACCCTCCGGCCTTATGGAGCAGTGAGAGCCCTTAGCATAGAAGCCTGCAATTCATGCTAAGATTTTCTGTAATACTGTCTATGGTGCACCTCCATCAGTCAGTTGCATCAGATAACAGCATGGTCTGTGGCCTGGTCTCATATCTGCTTTTCAACAGCTGCTGCTGCGTGCATAAATGACTGTAATATTTACCACATGCAGCAGAGTCTGACTAGACAAATAACCTAATTTTGAGTGTTTCTTTTGGGACAGAGAAGCTGCTGAGTGAATATATCTTCGCAGCACAGGCTTTATATTATATTATATTATATATATATATATATATATATATATATATATATATATATATATATATATGCCATGTCGTTTTAAGGCAAGAAATTTTTGAAGTCCAGAAGTCTTCGATTGTTTTTTTACCAAAATAAAGTTTAACACACGCAAGAGAGGATCCTCATACGACATCTTACCTATTGGCCCCTAACCGGTCATAATCAGAGTACATGCTTTCTTTTTACCTCAGAAAACTTGTCTGCCACCATGTACCGCACCCTCCAGGACTTGTCTTCAGCTGCCTGGCGCAGGGTTGGCATGACCAGAGTCTCCAGGTCCTCCTGAGGCAGCAATGTGGCGATGCTCACACACGCCTCCACGGCCAAGAGACGCACAGAGTCCTGCAACAAACACCACATGTGGTCTGCTGCTTAAGCATTAAAATCAAGCCCATTTTTTTTCGGCCTCACTGTGCTGCCGTAAATAACGCAGAAGGGAAAGTGCCAGTTAGGAGTGCCTATGCTTGAGGGATGTGTGAATTACACAGATACAAAGGTGTAAATTCATGTACGTGTTCAAATTTACGTCATGGTGTCTTGATAATTTTAAGATGTGTGCCTGGGATGAGGAACTGACCTGTTCGTCAGAGGCCAGTGCAGTAAAGAGAGAGATAATGTCACTTTTGACGTATTCCAACTCCAAGACTTTGGCAAACTCGCCCAGCTTGGAAGCAGCAGCACGGCGCACCATTGGCGTGTCATCAGAGCACAGGTTACGGAAATGCCTGAGAAAGAGAACATTGATTTTATCTTAGTATTTGAGTGACAGCTTTAAAGACACTCAGCTGTTTAAAAACAGCAGTTACAAATATTACATGTCACAGCACTACACACTTTACTGTCTCTCCCTATTTAACATACCTAATTAATCCTGTGACTTAATTATCAAGCCATATATAAAATAAATCAGCCGTGTTGGAGCAGGAAAAAAATTCTCAACTCTGCAGTGCCTCAACTCTCCAAGAATGCAAGTTGACATCACAGCTACAGCGTGGAAGGCTATAATTTAAGGTCACTATGTTTGGGTTTCCTAGACAGGAATTTAGCCCGGGGCTGGACTACATTTTCCACTCAACAGAAAATCTCCATTAAGAATGCTGCACAGTTTAGAACTAGGCTTAATCCCTAGAGAGAAACCGAGTGTGTTTAAATAGCTCCTTTGGGAAGAAGCTCTGCTCTGCAATTTAATACTCGTCATCAAAAACAGCACCACATTAAAGCACTGGTCTGGACAAAAATCTAATTTACAGTTTTAACATATTCCTGATGGAGTCAATCAGACAAGACACACACAGGGCTCAAAACGTATTTGGACATTATAGCTATTGGTAAATCTTTTTTTTTCTTTTTTTTTTAACATTACCTGATAGTAGACTGTGTGAAGAAAGCCTGGAAAAGAATTCCATAAATTCCATAGACTAATGCATACAGGTGAAAAAATCAGTTTGGGACTGTTTTTCTTACAGTGGTGTTGATGAGCTTGTGTGTATTGATGGGATCATGAGCTCAGAACAAAGGCGTTTTGTATGCAAACCTGCAGACAGCTGTCATATGAGCAATTTCTTTGTAGAAGTAAATCTTTAAAGCTCTGAAAAACACAAGCTGCCTTGTGACAATCATTGAATAGTCTGTTTAAACTGCCCCTTGTTTTGATATTTCCTCACACAATGAACCAACTACCATTTAGAGCCACTGTTTTTCATGTTCTTCAGTACTTCAACAAGACTAATAAAGTTATTAAATAATGGAAGCTTACAGGTTAGAACCTTTCTAGCACAAAGTCTAAGCATACCAAAGCACCAAATTTTTCTATGTCTATGTGTTTTGACTAAACCATTGCCTCAAGAAAAATATTTATCATCATTAGGAGACAAATGGGCAACTGACTGGCGAATCTCAGCTTTGACAGTGCTGGAGACACGTGGATAGCAGACACTGAAGAGGCCACAAGCTGAGGTACGGGAGGTGAACCAGTCGCCACTGGCCAGACGCTTCACCAGCGGCTCAAAGTGCACTTCTAGGTCCACAGGCGAGTGCTCATGGGAGATCTTGCGCAAAGACTCCACTGCCTTGTCCCGCACAACTGTCTCCTCCACTGTAGCCAAGCTCTCCAAGGGTGGCTGAGGACAAAAACATATGAGAATAATGAGTAACAGCATGAAAAAACACTTATGTAAAGCTTCAGGTCTGTCCAGACAAAAAAAAAAAAAAAAAAAAAAAAAAAAAAAAAAAAGACATTTGGCACTTACAAGGAGACAGTGCACATATTCTGGTCCTCCAACCAGCATCGTAAAGTTACCCAGCTGTTCAGCAAGGGCGAGAAGCACTTCATCCTCATCATAGATGGTATCTAGATGTCCAACAAACAAGCCACAATAAAACTTTTAGTGATGCAAGGCTGACGTCAGTGCAATGAACATGCAGCATATGAAGAGAGCGAGCCCAGCTTTCACTGCAAAATAGGCTTGGCTAATGTCAGGTCCATAAACACTTCAAATATACTCCTCAAACAAACTAATGTGTTGGCAAATCATCCACTGATTAAGGAAAGAAAAAAAAATCCTAACCATTACGTTACTTATCCAACACAAAAATCTACTAATTGCCTTCAGCCATTTTTGAATAATAAAAATATTAATTTGAATGTTGAAATGTATTCATCTGTGTGATGCTGAATTTGTGTAACACCAGCACTTTCCTAAAAAGTGAGCAAAAGCTCGACATCGTTTTCCTTTTTTCTACTATTCTTTTACTGCAGTTTACTCCGTCTAAGAACTGTTGCAGATATTTGAATATCAAAATTATTCAGAATGCACAGGCCCAATAATGAGTCTGTGCAACACCACTGAAATCTGAATGCTGCAAATGCTTCCATGAACCTCAAGTATTGTGCTGCTCTTCCACTTTGATGGACAGTCTAGAACACTCTCTGTGGTATACAGCATAGTGGTATAAGTTTATTGACTGACAGTAATTTTTTCAAAAAACTAGCCAAATCTAACAAAATGTTGCATCAAACCCATAGTTTTAAATGTGCAATTATGGCATAACACCGTGTTAAGACTTTTTTCTTCCCATACAGATTTCAAAAGTGGCAGATAAAAATGTCATAACTGTCAATGTGGCATTCTGGGAACATGTCTGTGCAAAACTTTCACAAGTGTCTACCTGTTAGGAAAGGGAGAAGCTCTGTGCGTGTCCTCTCCACTCCCAACGCCAGGGCTATAGTGGAAAGCTTCTTGATGCTGTTCAGTCGCAACTGTTTCAGAAACAGAGTTTATGAAAAAAATTATTTAATAAAATATAGATATAGATAGAGCGAGAACGAGAGCTCAAACCAAATACTGAGGACAGCTGAGATGTTCTCCAAGGCTTGTTCACCTAGTCACTGCAAGCATTAAAACTAATATGCCTACACAAAATAATAAAAAAGCCAAAGTGGTACATTTGCTGCAGCATTTCACTACATGTAACAGAATTGAAAGATAATTTAATTTATTCATGGTAAAGTTCAGAGCAGAGTTTGAAATATCTGTCCGAAAACAAACGTTCGCGTCAAGCTGGTAAGTAATTTCTCAAGTGTTGTCGTACTCGAGTCAGGTTCAAATTCACACTGGGTTCTCCCAGCTTGCCTCCCTTGCTTTAGTTTTTCCTCTATACTTTATTCTTATTTTCCATTTTCATGCTAGAGTGAGCTCCTTATGTTGCTTGGACAAAATTGTACACAGACGTCCATAGGATCCGAGCGTGGGTGTGTGGGGAATAAATTAATCAAATCAATATATAGGCAGAGCAGTTCACTGCAGTCAAACAGGCATTTACATTTAATTTGTCCAGCGAAAAATGTTTGTTACAACCCTTTTTTCCAAAAACAGTTGTGCAAAATTTTAAATAAAAACAGAATGCAATGATGTGCAAATCCTACATTAAACCCTATATTTAACTGTAAATAGTAGAAAGACAACATCAAATGCTGAAAAACTTTTTTGTTGTTTTTTTTTTATTTTTCAATATATGCCCATTTTGAATTATAATCCAGCAACATGTTTCCAAAAAAGAGGAACAGCAGCAACAAAAACTGTTAAAGTTGTGCAAGGCTAAAAAAATACACCTGGTGTACTTCTCTTTCCTAATTAGGTTAATGGCAACATATCAGTTAAATGATTGGCTATAAAAAGAGCAAGTCTCGCTTATTTCAGCAAGACAATGCCAAACCACATTTTACATATATTACAACTGAACGGCAAAGACTCTGTGCTAAACTGGCCTGCCTGCAGTCCAGATCCGTCATCCCCTGAAAATATTTGGCGTATTATAAAACAAACAAAAACAAAACAAATAAATAAATAAATAAAAATCGATGAAAGTGACTCCAACCTGTTAAGCACCTGAAATCCTTTATCAGGCAAGCACGGGATAACATTTCACTTTCAAAACTACATCAATTGGTCGTCTCAGTTTCCAAACGCAAAGCAGAGTTGTTAGAAGAAGGTTAGGCAACACCGGGGTAAACATGCACCTGTTCCAACTTCTTTGAAACATGTTGCAGGTATTAAATTCAAAAAATAAAAAAATTCAAAAAATAAAAAAAAAATAAAAGTCTTTATACTATTTTCAAATAAATATAATGTTTAAATGATTTGTACAGCATCGCATTCCGTTTTTGCATTTTGCACAACATCCCAACCTTTTTGGAAACGCGACTGTACCTTATCAATGTTATTCAACATGTTTTATCAAGAAACCACACAGCATGACAGTGCACTATGGATAGAATGTATATGCACTTTTGCTTAATCAATACATTTGTTATGGCATAATGTAAACTTAACTTTACATAGATGACTTTTTTTTTGCCTTTTCCTGTAAAATTACCACTTATATCATCAAAGTGGTAATGTTGACTCCATAAGAGAAGCAAAAGGGAGGGGAAGAAGAAAAAAAAAAAACACTTTACTTTTAGTGTAATTGAATGGAACCTGATTTGACCAAATCATTTTGGGCCATTTATTTTGGTCAATTCACTGTGAAATTTACATACAGTGTAAAGGACAACAGGCATTTTCAAACTGTCAAACAGTTAAAAAAATACATGAGGATTTGTTCCGACAGCAGTGATATATAAAACTTGATGCCCCTCCCCAGGGTTATTTTAGATCTGTGGGAAATATGATATGTTTATCTACGCACTAATGACAGCCAATATTGTCATGGCAAGCTAATATAGCCAGCATGATCATTTAAAATACAAGGTTTTGTTTAGCACTTCGAAACGCACCTGGACCGGCCTGCCATCACTTAGTCAGAATTTTGTTGTGTTGGAGTCAGTTTCAAACTCGATGTCAGGCTCAGGTCAGGCTTTGGTCACAAAATATGGTGCACATCGCTACTCCAGGGACCATCAAACCTCTCCTTGTATACAAAAATTAAACCTATATTCTCTACTCCTATTATTATCATTATTACTTTAATTATTACTGTCAAGGCTTCTACATTCGCTATTAGTTCCACAAAGTTCATTAAGCTTTAACATTCAGATGCTGTGGCAAAATTGTACCTCAGACCAGTAAAGGCCAGTAAAGCTACTTTGCATTCAAATAAATTGCTGTGAGTCAGTTTGGGTTGGGCAGCACTGTGTTCGGACGGAAAGCTCTTGGTTGGTATTCAGGTTTAAAATAAAATTTCTAGTCTAGAGTTTCATGGTCAAGTCTGGATGACAACAAGAACTGATGTGATCATTGGAAGAATACTAAGACCAACAAGACCATAGCCGTGTCCAAACTGTGTCCAAATAGTGCACTATTTTGAGGCGTTAACATAGAGAGTGTCCAGTGCACCCAAAACAATCCCACAATGCACAGCAATAAGTAGTGTACAACTGATGCACCCTAACAGGGTGGGGGGGTCCCTGTAACGCACTGTGGTGTTTGAAGATTCCCATGCAACTGAGACCAGCTACAACAGCAACTACAGACTTCGCTATAGGCCTGGTACGGATGTAAAGAGGCTCTTGTGTGCACTCAGACTCAACCGTTATTAATTGATTTTATTCTGTATAACTGTGTCCTATATGTTTGTCATGACAGCTAATTAGAGTTGGCTTATCAAAAATCAGTATGTGACAAGCGATCAAGCCGCCGGGTTATTACATTTTTAATGACAAGCATTGATAATAGTAACTCATAACAGTACATGATATCCGCCATTACGTGCATGTAGCATGGTTATAGCAACGTTATGTCGCAGGGCTCAAATAAAGTGCTACTAGAATTTTATCATGCATCTCATACCGCCTCTAGGTTTTCTGAAAATGGCTCAAATCATTCGACTAACGTTAGTGAACACTGGCATCTGCATTAGAGGGACATCTAAAGCAGAGAGGCTGTACACTCCCACATCACAGCTGAAACGCTGAGTGCTGGCGTTGGCTTTCGTAACAGACACAGAGGATCTATATAGAGCTCGAAGCAGGATGACGCATTTACTGATACTGATACACCGGCGAGCTCATTATCGATAGCTCAGATTGCGAAATCAAACCCTGAGGGCGATTCAATGAGTTAGCCGCAGATAGCTGGTTAGCACATTTTGGGTGCTGCTTCCATATAAAACGTGTGCCCTTTATGGTTTTCAACAGCCGCCTGTTTATTCGGATATTAAGTTCGGCTCGTCGGGGTTAGCTTTAGCTTAGCGAGTATGTTCCTACCCGGTACACTAGCATGCCGGTGAATGTTGGCAAACACAACAGAGCTTGACCTGAATCCTTATTTCAAGCGTTCAGTACAAAGCAGAACAGCGCGGCGCTATTAACGTCATGGGTGAAGACAAAGCTTTGTTCCTTGTTACTGTAACGTTATTAAACATGCGTGTTAAACAGCCGGCTGGGTATCCTGTGATGTATGTTAAGCTAGGTTGGCTATTTATCCGTTGAAACGCATCACTCTGAATGGCACCGGTGGCTAGCTAACGTTAGCTTGTTAGCTGGCCTTTCCGTTCCACCTTAAATGGCGCAGCCGTTACTATGCGGTGTGTGTACGGGCCCCAGAATGCAGCTGATGTACAATTTAAGGTGGACCGGAGTGTTCAAATAAGACGGTAACCTCAGCTCTAGCTAGCTTAGCGGTAAGCTCGCCGTCTGAAATCCACACCAGAGGTTAGCGACGCTAAAGCAGGCGAGCTGAGCTGTGCTATGCTAAGCTAAGCTAATACAGGCCCGAGTTTCCTTCTGGCTAGAGTACTTGGTCACGGCTTACAGCGTTCATTCACTTCAACATGTAAGCTATGCTGTATTTAAAACACAGAACACACAGCTACCTGAACGTCTTCATTCCTCAATTCGTCGATAAGCACCGCAATAGGGTAGAGAGAATCATCACCATCGGCTCCTGCCATCTTGTCTCAGGCTGCTGGCTGCTGCGGGGTTTCCGCAGAGGGGCAGTTCAGCACTTCAGCCCGGAGACGAGCGGCGGGGCGCGGTGATTGGTCTCCGTCACAGCGGCGCTCCAGATGAACTAACCGAATGACAACTGCCGGCGCTGAGGGCGGCAGGGCAGTATAAACGTAGTCAGGTAAATGGTTATTACGCTTCCGAAGGGACGTGGTAAAAATCTGGTGAGCACCCGATACTATCTAGTGAGCACCAGATACTATGTGGTGAGCATCCGATACTATCAGGTGTACACCAGATTCTGTGTGTGTGTGTGTGTGCATCTGTATATCCATAAACAGTGTCAGTGTTGACTGATGACAGGTGGCACAAGAACAAATAAAGCGACTTAAAGATGACACAGATGTGCACACACACACACACACACACACACACACACACTTCTTTTTCACAATATAGTATCTGGTGCTCACCACATTGTATCTGGTGCTCATTTGCTAATATCGGTTACTCACCACATGGTATCTGGTGCTCACCTGATAGTATCAGATGCTCACCACAGCATATCTGGTGCTCACTTTATAGTAACAGGTGCTCACCACAGAGTGTCTGGTACTCACCTCATAGTAACGGGTGCTCACCAGATTTTTACGTAAAATAAAAAATACACCACATTAAGTTTTGTGTAATAATAATTGTGTGAAATAATATCTCAAGTAAAGAGTCGAGGAGCACAGAAATATCAGGTCAAAAACTGCAAACTGTGCATAATTAAGTGGTTGACCTATAAACCCTGCTGGAAAAAGTAACATAGACCAACATATGTTGTGTTTTGCTGCTGGTATACTGCCATGGTGTACCAACATGGGATGCATGCTGGTCTGTGCTGTTTTTTTCAACAGGGAACCAAGTCATTAAGAGTGGTTTGATACAAAATACCATTAGAGACCACCAGTTTTCTGTAGAACACCTTTAAATCCCACGAAGAAACCATCAGATGCATCTGGAATCAGTCCCAGAACATGTGTTAAACCATAGAATCATTTACACTGTGATATCAACTCATCAGGAAAACACAAAATACCATTTCTGACTAGTAGACACCACCTGGAACCAATAGAAACAGGGTAGCAGTGTAGATCTGCTACATTAGCCACCTTGGATCAGTGTTACAGCAGAGAAGACTGCGTTTTATTCCATGTCAAAATAGCACTTCTAGCTGTAGTGAAGTATGTTTCATAGTTTTGATCCTCATCTGTCTCTTTCAACAACAGTCTCTGTAGTACAGTGATGGTAGGAATCACATCTGAGGCTAATCTGAGGAGCTCACATTTCGTGTTGTTGAAGTCTGGTTGAGCTGTAGTTGAATGTCTTCCAAAGCCAGATTCACACTGTGTGATTTGAGAAACATTGGGCCTCATTCACCACCTGTTCTTAAGCAGAAATTTCTTCTTAAAACCCACTTTCACAGTTTTTCATGAAGATTGTGACATTCACTGTTTTCTAAATTTGGGATTCTTAGGTAAGAATAGAATCTACCCACACTCAAGAGCACAAAGGTGCACCAATTCTACAGTTTAAGAACGCATCAAGAATTTGACGTAGACTTTTTCTTAGGACGTTTCTCAAGAACAAATTTAAGAATAAAAAACTGAGGAATGTATTGGTGAATGACGCCCAGTGTTCTTTGTGATACACACTGTACAGAAATGTTTGGTCAATGCTATGTGAAACATGGCCAGAGCTGGTTTATGAGGAGTCTGGCCACTTCCGATTGGTTCACAGTATATCAAAAAACAGGATTACAAAACAGCAGAGAGTCCTCAATGAATGGGGCTGAATAGAGCTCAACGGCTAAAAACAAATAGTTAAAATAGTTTCTAATCACTTGCCCAGAATTTTACATAAGATGTAATGTAACATAATGAAATTACATAAAATAACTAGTAATTATGCGATAATTAATAAAATGTACATGAATAAAGTTTCCTCACTACTACATTCGAGTAAGTATAGGTATTAGCATTCAAAAACACTCAGGAAAGCACAAATCCTTTAGTCTAAATTTCACTTTAGAACATGTAACTGAGTAAGAATGTATTCTTACTTCTGCTACTGAAAACGTGCTTCCATTCGGTTCATATATGGAAATTAAGCTCGGAATTGAAGCCCTACTTCAAAAGAACTGTTCATGAAAACAAAGTAATTTACATATCCTCGCATATTCAGTGTACAGAAGGTTAGCCCCACCCTGCAGCAGATGGATTCTACACCCAGCAGATTGTTTTAGGTGTATTTTCGCTGTTGATACCAGGCCTGTACGCCCCCGCTGTTGTGGTTGGATCTGAGATGTGACAATGCGTTTTCACAGAAGAAGCAACCTGCTTTGAGTTTTGGTTCAATTTCAAGGGTAAATCTCTGTTCCATCCACCCAGACTGAACAGACTGAGATAACATCTCTGCTCACAGTCGAGTTTCTGATCTGGGAGAAACGCTGCTCTTTTCCCTTCAACGCTGAAAGGATTCTTCAGTCGTTCACTTCTTTTCAGTTTAATCTGAGATGCACAGCTGACTTTGGCATGCCTGCTTGGCCTATTTTGTCTGTTTCTGATTCATTCTCCTCTTGCCTACACTGTAAGGGTCTACCGTCCTTGTACTGGCATATTCCATGATATTTAATGTAAGGATGAAAAAAAATCCCTTTTTTGCCTTCATTTTTTTTCTACATGACTGAAAACACCTGCTGTTCTTTACAATCTGTGAACATTTCATGAAAAATAGAAATGGTCCAGACTTACTTGGAATAAGATATAGATTTTTTTTCTTCTCCATTGCTGTATGGTTCTGGGGAAAACTGTTACAGATCCATTACACTGTGTGGAGGTTCTTCACACTCATACATGTCATGACAAAAATGGCTCTTTAGGGCAGTGGTTCTCAAACTAGTCCTCAGAACCAGATATTTGATCCAACTAACTTGCAATACATTAGAATAGCATAAATGAGGAACCTCTTTGGCTCCCTGAGTACCGATTTGAGAACCACCGTTTTAGGGAATCAAAAATGGTTCTTCTGTGGTATTCCAAGGTTTTTTTCCCAAGACTGTACAACCCCAATTCCAATGACGCTGTGTGAAACATAAATAAAAACAGAATACGATGATTTGCGAATCCTTTTCAATCTATATTCAACTGAATACACTACAAAGACAAGATATTTAATGTTCAAACGGATAAACTTTGTTTTTTGCAAATGTTCACTCATTTTGAATTTGATGCCTGCAACACATTCCAAAGAAGTTGGGACAGGGCCATGTTTACCACTGTGTTACATCACCTTTCCTTTTAACAACACTCAATAAGTGTTTGGGAACTGAGGACACTAATTGTTGAAGCTTTTTAGGTGGAATTCTTTCCCATTCTTGCTTGATGTACAACTTCAGTTGCTCAACAGTCCGGGGTCTCCATTGTCGTATTTTGCGCTTCATAATGTGCCACACATTTTCAATGGGAGACAGGTCTGGACTGCAGGCAGGCCAGTCTAGTACCTGCAGTCTTTTACTACGAAGCCACGCTGTTGTAACACGTGCAGAATGTGGCCTGGCATTGTCTTGCTGAAAAAAGCAGGACGTCCCTGAAAAAGACGTTGCTTGGATGGCAGCATATGTTGCTCCAAAAACTGTATGTACCTTTCAGCATTAATGGTGCCCAACTTTATTGGAACGTGTTGCAGGCATCAAATTCAAAATGAGTGAACATTAACTTCATTGTTTTTTTGCAAATGTTCAAACGGATATCTTGTCTTTGTAGTGTATCCAATTGTATATAGGTTGAAATGGATTTGCAAATCATCGTATTCTGTTTTTATTTATGGTTTACACAATGTGCCAACTTCATTGGAATTGGGGTTGTACTATAAATAGTTTTGTAACTGCTAATAGAAGTGGGCAATATGACAATATAACATCACAATACTTTTGAGACATTTTTACAGCACACTAAGTATCTCAGTGCTATATTTAATAACATTATCAAAAACTATGAACAATTATTTTTGTACAATGTTTTATATACAGAACTGCACTAAATCCAGTTAATCAGGACAAATTAAGCTGTCTTTGCAATGAGGCATGCAGCTGGTCAGTGTTAAAGTACAGAGAACATCCACAATACCCTCAGAAAGAGCCCTTACTAGTAACACATGGTTGCTGTCAGAACCTTGCATAGGAGAAGGGAAAATATTCTTAACTTTTAATATAAGGAAATGGGGAAAATACTCATTACAAGTAATTCTGGATCATTTCTAGTGGTCCATTCATGATGACATTCTGTCACAATGTAAAGGGCAACTGGCACTTTCAAATAAAAAAAATAAAAAAAATGAACAGCAACAAAAACAGAGATACAAGGTTTTTTCCCGACAACGAAGATATGTAGTAATGACTCCGGAGCTGAAGCATGGCCCTCCGAACTCTACTTTAGAGTCTGAGAGAGGTTAGAATTCTGTTAAGACAGCAACACCAAAGTCAGTGAGTAAAAGTCCAGTACTCCTGCTGCAAATACACAAGCCTGAACAATAGCTGCAAAGCCAAATGCCCAGATACTTTTGGTGCTGATGGGGATATGTACATGAGCAGGTGCCTATTTCTGAAGATCATTTACAGCTAAAATGTACTTTTCACATATAAAGGTTTGAGCAAACAGACAAAAAAGGGTGTAACTGACTAAATATGTCCATTAAAATTATGTATGCACATAAACTGAACTGGTTCACTATAACTATACTGTATATACAACTATAAAGCTGGTTGAAGTAGCTCTGCCAGCAGGTGAACTCATGAGATCCCAAGAGCGAATGCATCACTGATCCATTTAAAAAATGGGAAAATAGCCCGCTGCGTGATCAAAATGTGTGTGGGCCATCTGTCAGCCATTCATTTGCTAATTTGTGCTCAATTTAAACACATCAGCATCCATTATTCAGGTCACTGTTTCCTCTTTCATTGGATCTTTTTTGGAAAGCGCATTATGACAAACCAACTCAGGCAATGGTATTGATTGCCCTTCCACACTGATCTGCAGTCAGTCTCGTGGTCCATGTGTAGGTACTAAGGTTCAAATTTAGGTGCAACAAAATGTTCCTAGTTCAACAGAGCCAATGCCCATTAGCATGCTCCTGATTGGTTGGCTGATACAATCGGTTGATATTAAAGGTTCCACAAATGTATTGGTACCAGCAGACATGTTGACACCCTCTAAACCAGTTAGTTTCTGACCACAGGACTGCTATTGACCAGATATTTGGGCATCTATATCAGATATTCTCACAGCAGTGACCCAGACATTGTCATATTAGGCCTGAAACTACACTGCTGTGGCTGATACACAACTACCAGCATCATACACACCACACAGCAGTACATGCATGGAAGGATGCTCTATTAGGTGACATAAAGGCCAATTAACAGGAAAAACAAATATGCCAAGTTCAAGAATGATGAGACAATCCTCAGCTAGGTTAGCCTCAGTGTGACAATCAGCTGGCAATGCAAACTTTTTTTTGAGAAGTTTAATTATAATGTGCATACAATTTATGAATAATTGCTTTATCAGTCTATAAACTTTGCCTTTCTTTTTGTTATCCGTAGCCATGTAGCCTTTAACATGCTAACTAGCAAGCTAGTAAAGTGATAGAGCTGTATAAGCGGTCATGCACTCAGACAGTAGCTAGCAACTTAAAGTCGGGTAAATGTTCAAGTGAATGTTATGGCTTTGAAATATTAAGCATTTTATTTTATTGCGATGTTGATGTTTGTGTTTACTCAATCCTTTGCCCCTCTGAGGGCTCATGCGCACTGAAACAAAACCAGGCGATGTATGTGGTTAGAAAAATCTGATCTCTCTACAGCGTATTTTACAAATGCTACTTTGATGAATCAGTGAAAATTAAATTGCATGACAAACAACCAAAACTTCTGATGGCAGAAATCCGTTAGATTGTCCGACTGCTCAGTTTTGGCAAGTTTGGGCAATTAATTAGGTGCTGTTCCCCTCTTCACACTGCACGTCAAACGATGGCCTATGTAGCTGAAATTTGGCCCAGTCATGAAATTCAGTCGTGTCCGACCGAATCGGGTTTAAAAGCAGGCTAAAATCATCGCAGTGTACATCTGGCTTAAATTTGCTTTAGCTGATACAGTTATAGAACAGCCCTTGAGATAATGTCTGGGATTCCCCCACAGAGAAATGGCAAGGCCAAGTGGACGAGGGCATGTTAAAACCAGCATTGAAATGTGTGATTAGAATAGCATAAATGGGGGGGACCATCTAGAACAGCATAAATAGGGAAGGATATTTTAGAACACTAGAATGGAGGAGAACATTATAGAACAGCGTGCAAGGCAATATACATTCTAGAGACCCAACAATAACACACAGGCCCTGTTTAGGTCAGTGGGTTCTGGGCTTAAAACAGCCCTTATCCAAGGCTAACCAGCGAACACGCTGGCCAAATCACTTTGGTACGGTGAGTCAAATTACAAGGGTCAAAGTAAGGCACTCGGCGTCCCATATAATACAAACAATACAACGACCAGCTTATAGTTTTAAGAGCCTGAGTAATTCCTGGGGCTGTGCTGACGCATGCCAACAGACAAAGCCAGGTGGTTGATCCTTTGAGGACAAGCGCACAAATGGCCCACACAATGCACTAAAACCGCCTCATCTCTGAGGCCTGGCCAAACAGAGGACCGTTGACCTACTAATGACTTAGAACGTTGACCTCGCTCGACAACATGCAATGACTACTCTGTGCAACCTTATAGATGTAGAGGGTGGAAGAGCTTTTTTGTTAACTGTTAATCTTCAGAAAATCTACTAATGTTCCAAAAAATACTTTTTGTGAACTAGAGCAAGAGGAGGGCTGCACAATATATTGTTTAACACCAATATTGGCCTATATATCATTTGTTAACACAAATATAGGCTAGAATATGCAAATGAGTCCTCTAACCACAGTGATTTTTACTGTGCACTCTGAGCATCTTAACCAATCACTGAACAGTCCCTTTCTGAAGGGAGGAGGTTTGATGAATCAAGGTGCACTTCAACAAAATTTTTAAAGAATTGCATTATTTAAAATAATGCAGGTCAATCTAATAATGTCACTTTTTATAAATATGTGCAAATACACTCACCGGCCACTTTATTAGGTTCACCTGTTCAATTGCTTGTTAAAACAAATAGCTCATCAGCCAATCACATGGCTGCAACTCAATGCATTTAGGCATGTAGAGGTGGTCAAGACAACTTGCTGAAGTCCAGACCGAGCATCAGAATGGGGGAACAAAGGTGGTTTAAGTGAGTTTGAACGCGGCATGGTTGTTGGTGCCAAACGGGCTGGTCTGAGTATTTCAGAAACTGCTGATCTACTGGGATTTTCACGCACAACTATTACAGAGAATGGTCCAAAAAAGAGAAAATATCCAGTGAGCAGCAGTTGTGTGGACAAAAATGCCTTGTTGATGTGAGAGGTCAGAGGAGAATTGGCAGACTGGTTCGAGATGATAGAAAGGCAACAGTAACTCAAATAACCACTTGTTACAACCAAGGAATGCAGAACACCATCTCTGAACGCACAACACGTCAAACCTTGAGGAAGATGGGCTACAGCAGCAGAAGACCACACCGGGTGCCGCTCCTGTCAGCCAAGAACAGGAAACTGAGACTGCAATTCGCACGGGCTCACCAAAATTAGACAATAGAAGATTGGAAAATGTTGCCTGGTCTGATGAGTCTTGATTTCAGCTGCAACATTCAGATCGTAGGGTCAGAATTTGGCGTAAACAACATGAAAGCATGGATACATCCTGCGTTGTATCAACGGTTCAGGCTGGTGGTGGTGGTGTGATGGTATGGGGGATATTTTCTCAATCCAATAGAGCACCTTTGGGATGTGGTGAAATGGGAGATTTGCATCGTAGATGTACAGCCAACAAATCTGCAGCAACTGCGTGATGCGATCATGTCAATATGGACCAAAATCTCTGAGGAATGTTTCCAACACCTTGTTGAAAGTATGCCACGAAGAATTAAGGCAGTTCTGAAGGCAAAAGGGGGTCCAACCTTTTACTAGCAAGGTGTACCTAGTAAAGGGGCCGGTGAGTGTATTTTATACTGATAATATGTGATAACACAATGCAAGCTGTATCACTGTGAAATGAACATCCATTCCTGCCTGGTGAAGGAGAAAAATATTTCCTATGACTTTTTCTATATATCTATATATATACTTTTTTTGGACAGTATTTGAAATACTAACGTATGATCTCATAATGATGACTTACTATGTCAAAAATAATGACTTTGCATCTTATAATACATTCTTGAAATGTAATACAATCATTATTGCGACAACTCAAATTCTTGGGAACTATTTTAAAAGTACTAAATCAATATTTTAAGAAAATTTGCAATTATTTCAAAATATTGTTAGTATTTTGAGAGGATCAATCTTTAATTTGAGATATTAAGTCAATAACAATAATATTAAGAATAATTCATTTTGAGATATTAAGTCAATATCTTGATTGATTATTGCTTTTATTATTATTGTTACTATTATCATTATTGCTTATTACTTGTACCAGTCATAATAATGTCAGAAAAATGTTTTTTTTTTTACTTATTTATTTACATACAATTTTATCTAATTATGGTTTTGAATGAAACATTTCCTCTTTTCCTTCCTTGTATACAAAATTATAGGACTGTGGTGGGTGGAGAGGGTCCACAGGTAGGATGTCGATTAGTGCGTCCAGATTGTCAAAGACAGCATTTACTAGCAATATTTTTGCAATACTATAGTATTTTATACATTTTGTGCAACTCTGCTGCAGAGTTGATTATCTCACTGAATGATTCCAACAGATTTATTATGATCTCCTGATGCCAATTTAACACAACAATACTAGACGCTGCACCTGTAAAATAAACTCTGAAGGCCCTGGCCTGACAGGACACTCAAATCAGTCATATCAATACCGTATGTTGGAAAAGTATGTGAGTAAACATCTGGAATTTTTCTCCACCAGTCGTAACATTGTGTGCCACACACTTTTCTACTGGGGTTTACACCCAAAGTGTTGCACAATATCAAGAAAACGAATGGACAATGTATTTATACGTTACACTGTAAGTAATTATATAACAAACTTCGTAGACTTTTTACAGAGGTGCATTAAATTAAACATTTGACCTCACTCATGTCGTAAAACAACTGCTGGTATGTGCACTTATTTGGAGAGTGCCTCTCTGCTGAAGACAGTTGTAAATTACACTTGCAATAATAACAAGCAGGGAGCAGGGCTGGAAAAAATTCTCATCTATGTTTCAAAGGGGCTTCTGCGTCACCAGCTATAGCGTCACTGCCAGGATTTAAAAAGGATCAGGGTTCTCTGTAGTGTCACGGGGCTTAACGTGTCGTCACTGTGTACAGCTTAATAATCCCACAGGCCAAACACACACACACTTACCCCGTCACTCACAGAAAGGTCTGTGCACAAAGGGTGTGTTTACATACACCCACCCTTTATTCTGTGCAGATTTCGCACAACAGGAAGAATAATGGTAGCCTTGTGACTACAGTCCAGCATCATTAGACCATTCCTTCCTATAGAACCGGCAATGAGAACCTGAAAGAGAAGTCCAGTGATGTAGATGCAGGTTCAGTTACTCATGAGAACTGAAAATTCATGGAAACTTAAAGTATTACAACCCTCAAAAATGCTAATACTGCTAATTATGAATGTAACCTAATAAGGGCTACTTAGCATTAAGCAAGTTACCTAATGCTAACTGGCTTCCACTGGTTTTCTGTTGTTGTTAGCCATGCTATCGAGCTGAGTGTACTATTCTCTTAAATAAAGCAGTATTAGCTATCCAGTTCACGCTAATCTAGTGCTAAACCCAAAAATGAATTATGAATGTAACTTGGCTGGCGCTAGTTAGTGTTATGAAAAAGTTCCCTCATGCTAATTGGGTCCCATTGTTTTTCCCCCATATTGTTCCCCCCATGTTAGCATGCTGGCTGAACTGTTCTCTTAAAGCACAGGCCACACTCATTTTCTTTCATTGTTGGCCATAACAACATTGTACTACTCTTATAAAAAATAGCTTCCACTGGGTTTCTTTCATCGTTAGCCATGTTAGCATGCATGAACTATTCTTGCAAAAGACTAGCTCCCACTTGGTGTGCTTTCAACTTTTAGCCATGCAGGTACACTGAGTGAACGATTCTTTTAAAGTACAGTTTCCAGTGTTTTTCTTTCTTTGTTAGCCATGCTAGCACACTAAACCTAAAATGCTAATATTGGTAATTATGAATGTAACATAATAGATTCTAGTTAGTGTTAAAGCAACTACTCATGCTAACTGGCTCCCACTAGTTTTCCCTTGTTGTTAGCCATGCTAGAACGCAGAGTGGACTTTTAAATAATGTAGTGTTAGGAATTCTGTTCACGCTAATCCAAAAAAACGATTTACATTCTTACATTTTTAACCGTCATAAGTAAAATTAAAAAGCTAGGCTGAGATCTGTACACATTAGCATATTCTAGTCACCCAGGCCAGGAAGGGTCTCTGTTCCACACTTTTTATTTGATTCCATCAAACAGTTAACACTGAGATGACTGTTCTGAGGACATGACCACACATCAACACTCAATTAACACGCCCTGGTCCACCAACCATCCTACCAGTTTATGTACTTTCACAGATAGAGCAACTGGCGGAACTAGACACAGTTTTTAGTGCCAGTTCTTCTGCTGAAGAAGCTGCAAAAGGGGGAGAACCTGGGCCATACGCACAAGACAAGCAATCAGTAGATTCCATGTATACTCCACATCGCAACAAGACAACGGATGACATTAACTGTGACCTGGGGCTGAGTGAAGTTCATTGTCCAAAACCAGGTCGAGAGAGCATGAGGACAAATACACAGGACGCTGGCGAAGAAGGGACTTGTGGTCCTTAAAGGGGTTGCTGAACAGAGTGTCTTTCTGTTATAAAGGTACAAAGAGGCTGGAGAGCGGTCTATATCTGCAGTAATGCACTATGTGGGACATAGCAAAGTAAGGGGCTGGAGAAAAGCCATGGAATGCATGGGTCTACATAAGGGCCAGCGAGGGGCAAATGGCTTAAGCTTCCGTGCTGCAACTGACAGGTGGCCTGGGTTGTTACAATGGATGGGAACAGTCAAATTGGTCATAATACAAACAGACACTGCAAGCTTTCTCTCTTACTCTTGCACACTTGCTCTCATACAGAGTTCAGACAGAGGGTCTCGTCAGAGGCTTAGTGTGGAAAACAGAAGAAGCAAAGAAGGGATGCAATCATCAAAAAATAAATAAATAAATGAAGCATCAGGGCTGCGTTCTTCTTCTGCCATGTTTCACCCGCCGGGGCTTGAGGATGACATATCTGCTGTAGGTAGTGTGGTGCTCGGACAGGAACGGAATGAAGAACGCCCTGAAGAACCTGGACGATCTGTGGAGGAGAAACATACAGGAAGAGGGAATAAACACAACTTCTGTTTCAAAAAGACCTCAACAAACCAGGGGATCCCAACCTTGGCCTTAAAGTACTCCTGTCCTCCACATTGTCCACTCAGGTCTGCCTTGCTCTAGGAAGGACTTCTCAGTTTTTAAGTCAATTAGCTCATTAGTCGGATCAAGTGTGTTAAGGCAACGGCACACTGACCCAAAATACCCCAACAAACACAATGCTAGCTGTTTGTTTTTTCATGTTCTAGAATGTTAAATGGACCAGAGTGACAATCTAGAACAGTGTGAATTTGGCAGAACATTATAAGGACTACTAACAGTCACAAACTGGGATGGCACACCACCAACACTTTGGAAAATGTTAGATTGGTGTTTTCCTGCCTATAGAGCAGGGGTTCCCGACTCAAGTCTGAAGACCCACTGCCCTGCACAGTTTCAACTGTTCCCTAACACAACACACCTGATTCATCTCAACAAGTTTTTAACGAGTAGCTGATAAGTTGGATAAGTTATGGTGAAGCAGGGGAGAATTGAAACTGCAGGTCAGTGGGTGCCAGGGCTTCAAGTAGCAAATCCATGCTCTAGTACGCAGATTCATCATTGTACAACAAACCAAAATGTTTGAGTTATGTGCCATATTTGTGTGTGTCAGTTGGGAGTCTTTAGAAAGTGGGTCCCCACAACTTGAGAACCACTGTGTTAGAGCTAGGGCTGCAAGAATTAGGCGAGTTGGAAAATTTGTTCATGAATAAAAGGTAAAATGGAAATAGCTTTTTCGAATAAGTGACGGCGTAGCAGGAAAAAAATAAAATAAAAAAAATTCTTCCACGCCATGTAATTCCACTTTTTTTAGAAGCAAAATTGCTCTATAATACTTTATATTGTCTATTCTGACAGATTGCAATGAACCACAAGATGTGTTGAGAGTGATATGATTTCTATTGATTCATTAAACCATTAAAGAAATCTCTAGTTGCACAGAGAAGAAACAGCAGAAAGTTTATGGTTCAAATCGTTAATTGAGGAATAGTCAAAAGATTAATACATTACACAAATAACTTATTTGCAGGCATAGTTTATGCAGAGAAACACAAAATGGTGCAGGGCCTGGACTAGGAAGTACTACAGTGGGGTAAAAACAGATTTGTCTCCATCTAATGAGAGTTCATGGAGGCTATATGGAACTGATCCTGTCAGGGAGCAGATACAGTTTGAACGGGCTCTACAAACAAGGGCACTCCGCACATGCAAATTTCAGCAGCCGTTAATTGAGGCCAATTGCTTTGGATATGTAATACAGTCTGACTGGATCTGCACGGGGGCTTTTGATTCTCCATTACTGCAATCATCACTGCTGTAATGGACTCTGTTACGGAGGTAATTACTATAAATTCATAAGCGAGGTGAAAGACGTTTCCAGAGGACAGGTCCTTGTTGAGCAGATGTTGGAAGAACCACCTAAGATCCTCAGACGATCATAAGCGATGATGTCATGGGACTTTAATAATGGTCTATGGCGCCCTCAGTAGGACAAGCCAAGGCATTACAAGTGTTCATGTCATAAAGGAGTATTAATGGATTAGTGGTGGGGGGCCCTTCAGCAAGACTTAATTCTATGCCTAATGTAACACACCTGTTTGTGATATTTAGAGACACATGAGCATTTTAATGAGGTAAAATAGATGGATGTGGTAGTGCGGCACTGAGAATAAAGGTTTACCTTTGTTCAATTATATGATTAAAGTAGGGCTGTCAAAAGATTAAAATACTGAATAAATAATCATGATAAACCACATTATTTTGTGTAGTTTAATTAATGACATTTGTCATATATGCTCAGATTTGACCCTAAAGAAACATTTAAAAAGCAGTGTATGGTTATAGCTTTATGACAAGACAAAATAAGTACAACAAAGGCTCTTGAGGGAAACAGCAGCTTTACACTTTGCCGTTGCCTTTGTTAGTTTGCTGCTTGTTGATTTATCCATAGATCTCACGCAAGGAGCGCGTTGCCTACCATAGCACTTTAAAAGTGCTTTAAAAGCTGTGATTGAACGTGAGGGCTACAATTATGGATTCCATCATAGCAACATACAGCGCACAATTATGGTTCAAAGGGTCAAACTAATAAACATGTTAAAAACATTTTTGAAAAATGAGTGGTGTTAATAATTTATCACATTAACGCTTTATTAATGCGTTAACTTTGACAGCACTATTTGAAATACAATTTAGAAGAATCATTGTTTGTGCTCTGATGCATCTGTAAAATATCTGCCCTATACTCTTAATTTTATTCATTGTATTTACTTATTTTGGCTTAAATTAAAATTAGATCCTGCCCCCACTCTGCTTATGTAATCACTGCATCCCTCTGCACAATCAAGTTCTACTGTACTGCAAAAGCAAACATTTTAAAGAGAGAAAAAGAGAATTTATTTTGAGTGTCGACATTAGCTTTCATCTGAATGCTATTTTATCCCATTACCCACCTCTAGACAATAATGGCAATAAAAATGAGCATAACTATAGATATCATCATCACATCCATGCTCATGTGCACTTTTTCTTAAAAAACTTACTTTGAAGCATCCAGAAAAGGTTTTTCTGCAATGACGCTCCACTCGTCTTTGTTAGCTGCGTAGCATGGCTCTCGAGGAGCTTCCATGTCTGTCGCCAAGTCTACCAGATAGTGACAGTGCTTCAGATCCACCTACAAGGGGAGAGAATGTCACACTGACCGTTCATACAACCACCAACACGCAGCCTGACTTACTGCAATAATACTAGCTGACAATTAATTGGCAAATAAATTAAATAATTGTGATTAACAAATCTTTTTTTTTTTCCCTTCACTGAATGTAAATGTGCAAGTACAAGCCTGAAGTGGCCAAATGTTGGTGCCTGACTAACCATCTTATTTCTGTGCTGTCCATAGCTCTCAACTGATGAGACACTGCTTGAGGTTAGATAAACAAACATTACTGACTGGTGCCCTCTAAAGGTACCAGTTGGAACTTTTCATGTTCTGATAAAACTCATGATGTTTCAGAAAAAGTGAGAACCTGCCTCAACCCCATGCATGAAAAAGTACCCACATTCTGTTTGTAGCAACTTAACCATAAGCTTGTGAAGGCTAACAGCTGGAGAAAATAATTGTAGTCAGCTTAAATAATAGCTCAATTAAATGTGATCAGGTCATTATTTTGTAATTGTGACCATCTTAAATAATACCACACACAACTTTCTCATAAATGTCATGATTATTTCAGGAACAGAAATAAAACCTATCAAATCTGTGGAACATAAAAGGACTCATAAGATACTGTACTATGATATGAGTAGTTCTCTGAAAAATCTAAGGCAGATACTAATGCAAGGTGTGAAATATAGGGGCTCCTGGGGGGGTCTGAGACCCCCTAACTAACATCTTAAATTTATTATGATGTCATTCTCTCTACAAGGGAAAAAAGTAGACTTTCAAACACAAATTCAGGGAAAAGGCAGTTTAGCGTGCTTCACCACCAAATGTCAAGCTTCTGTCTTTGATATGCTTGCAAACTAGTTCACCCAATTGGTCCTTCATAGCCTAGCAACTGTAACTATGTCCACAGCACCTCTGAAAAACTTCTCAGTATGCCAAAGAACATCCGTAACGCATGAAAACTTGCCCGATTTCCCAAGAATTTGGAGGAAAGAGTAAATTGTTGCTCATTTCTCAAACCAAAAACAAAAGAAGATGTGTGAGATCTCAAATGTTTGGAAAACTGCATAACCAAATTAGCAAGTGAGATAACAGCCAACCAGTGCTGGAGTAGCAAGTCAACATAGGACCCCCAAAATACCAGGCCTAAATCATGACACTCTTGCCTTAATCCATGTTGAGCTGTTAAGTAATCTCGACCTGTTTATGCAATGAAAAACAGAAAGAAACAGCAGCACTAATCATTTTGAAGTCTGCATGTCTTGCATTACTGCGATATGAAGTAACCTTATGGTGTCTTGTGTTATATTGTAGTGCTGTTCCTATACGGCCTTGTATTCTAACCCTCGTCACACAGAGAAGATTTCTCAAAGCCAACATGATGTTCCCTCGGCCACAGATAAACACAGCTGTCACCTCAACCAATCTTGCGATAGTGAGTTCCTCAAGAGACTGCTCTTATGAAGGTAACCCATATTAATGCACTGATTATGAAGATTGTGTGTGATTGTGTAAGTGGATGTGGCTCTAGAACATTTGCACAAGCCAAGTACTTACATCTGGTGAAGCTTTAAGGGCCATATGATCAGTATACTGATGGCTTGAACTGATGGATCTAACAAGCAAACGCTGCACTCACATGTACTACCGATCAAAAGCTTGGAATTTTAATAACTGTTGCTTATTTATGGCAATGATAATACACTGTGTATTTTGAAATATTATAAACCAAGTCATTTTAGTTGGTTCAAAATCATGGAAAAGACAAGAAGTTACTAAAAAGAAATTCTTTGCTGTTATGATCTGTTCACAGGAATTACTGTCTGCCTGATTTGATCATCACCAAGATTGATAATGGAATAATCTACAGTTCTGTTAATCATCAACACATGCATCCAACATCTCTACACCTTTTTTAGGTTGTAGAGCAGTAGCGTTATAATATAATCCTTTTATACATGTGTCTGCAACAAATTTTGTTTTATATTACTGAAAATAGTGATTCAATCTTGAAAGCTGCTTGTATGACGCCGAATAAAATGTGTGCTGAAGATGGGTGGAGCTGTAAGCGGGTTGGGTGAAGAAGGTCACTCACATATCTGGAAGGCTCTTCTAGATTCTGGTCGTTCATGTCTGTTGGCAGGATCTGTGTGGCATCAGGTCCTGAGGCATAAGGCTTGGGCAGCTGCCCCCGGAACTCTGACTGGATGAACTGTAGTTGCCAGCTGTGGGACGGACAAACAAGAAAAAAAAAAAACATACAGGTTAGAGTTGAACAGGAAAAAAAAGTTCAGATCAACTGTTTTTTCAACCCCTTTAACGCTACACACTGATTTTCAGATTTTGGGACACATTTACATCAAAACAATGGACATAACTGCTCAGCATGTGGCCATGAGGGACATGAGGGCCTCACTTTCTGCTCTAAAATTCAAGGTTCAAAATAAGGCTCTGCCTATGAACTAAAAAACTATGCGTTACGGTACTGACATGAAAACGTGGGGCAGCTTTTGAATAAAGTTACTCATGAATAATATAAATTGTTTTAACTTCACATTAAAAGATGTTCACATCTTTAAAATAAACAGCTAAACAGAATGCAAACAAAAAAATGTGAGAAAACTGATACCAAAACTTTTACAAAAAAAAAAACAAAACATGGAAGTGGGCTACAATTATACGGATTAGCATAGTTTATTTCTGTGAGATTACAAGTGCTGTAAATAAAATCATGTCACCTAAACATTCTGCTTTTCTGTAATACAATAAACATGTCATCAAATATCAGCGTGATATATTGGTCAAATTTAAACATCCGTCTGAGGCTGATCTTACTTTTTTTTTTTTAACAAATATCAGTTGATACTGATATGATTCTGATATCGCTGTGCATCCCTGGATAAAATAGCTAGAAAAAAAGAAAACTGACTTAGGCTTAACACAGACAATACAGTTCTAGTGAAATGTCCTGAACAGCATTTTAGTCAAACTAAGAGACTCACTGAGTGAAATCACACTGAAATAATTTGAACACGTCTGGCCTTACTGACTTGTTGGGCAGCAGGAAGCTGCTGGGGAAACGGTACCACTCCTTCCCCACACACACACTGACCGGCCTGCCCTCAGGCACTGTGTGGATGGCTGGGTCTTTGGCTATGCGGTGAAACTCAGGATACAAGTCCAGAGGAGCATGATAACCTGCAACAATTACACATATCACAAATCAACCAACACCAAGAGTTTGTAAAAATTCAACATAAAAATAATAAAACAATCTTCAGTGTTTGAGGATGCACTTACTATTGGGTGAAGAAGTTTGTAGATGCACTTATTATTATTATTATTTGTACATGCTCACCTTTACTGTCTTCAACTGCCATTTAGCTAAAAATTAGGTCAAAAAAATTGACCTTAAAGTTTCGCCAATCATAAACTTGTATCTAACGCTAATAATTAGACAATTCAAGTTAGAGCAGTACAGTCGAGCCATGTGTAAACACAAAAAACAAGCGGGACATTTAAACCCTTTAACTCCTTATTGTTCAGTTACTAATATTAAGGATTATTATTCAGTAACTACTATGAAAGTAATATGCAAATTTTGCAACTAGGACAGTATGGACCCTTAATAATTAAGAGGGTTAAAGGAAAAGTTCTCTAAACTGCTTAGTTATTTTGTATGGTCTTTATGAACACAGTATATGCACAATGTTGTGGTCACCTCGGAAGAGAGACACCGAGCGCGAGAGAGAGAGCACAGCGAACAGAATCACAGAACCCAGAGCCAGCCAGTTGGAGGAAATGGTATAGTGTTCCAGACGATAACGCTGGAACATGAAGTGATAGCACTTCTGTAGGGACAAACACAGGAGGACAAACTGTACAACAAGCAAACCATACAGCTCAGAAGATGCTGGCAGTTACAAAACTTTAAACAAAGAATTTTAACAGCCTTACATGCAGATTTGCTTATTGTGGTAGTTGCTGTATTTATATGTACTGTAGTTATTATAAAATATACAAAATAAGCAGCAAAAAAATTATATATATATATATATATATATATATATATATATATATATATATATATATATATATATCCTCAGGGACCAAATTTAAACATGCCATTTGAATTTGTCAGCTTTTTATGTATTTATTTCAGTCTATTTGCTATTATTGAGTTTAACCTATTGTAAGTCACAAGCTTATGAGGAACGTGTGAATGCTCTGCATGACTGTGCTGTGAGTGCTGTGCTGTGTTACCTGGAGAGAGGAAAGTGCCACGGCCCCACACAGACAGATGAGGGGGTAGATGGGAAACAGGAAGCGCTCCTCCTTGTGGGGACGAGTGAAGAAAACCAGCATCCAGAGGTACATGGGAGACAGTGTGAGCCAATAGGGACGGCCAAGGTTCTGCACTGCAGAGAGGGGGGGAATGGGATTTAGAGTTTAAATCAGTGGCCCTGGAGGGTCCAGCATAGTTTGGTGATTTTCCTGCTTTTAGTACTCCTACCAAACCTAGCAGTTAGCTGCTGACTTGATTCAGGTGTATTTGAGTAGGAGAAGCAGCAAATTGTGCTGGACTTTGGCCCCCCATGACTGGAACTCATCAACGCTTATTTAAATGTCTTTAATAGAGTCAGTGTTAGGCCTTTTATTATGTGGGGCAAATGTCACAGTCTGGTTTGAAATCACAAAAATATTGACAAGAGCAGAAGTCACAGCACCACAGTATCAACTGATGTTGAGCTCAGAATAGACAATAGTGTGAAAAAGAATGGTGGCAAAATGAACTTCTTAAATAAGCCTGTCACAATCATTGCATAATCGATTAAAGATTACTGCGATTGTTTTTCCACATGTTAGCTTTCACATGGCAAAATACAGAATGTGAATGGGTAAGATTTTACCAGTTGGGTTAAGGTAAATTAAAATAAAGTAAATAAAAGAAAATACATTATACATTTATTTAGACACAACACTGGTCTTATGAATAATTTTTCATAAGTTCTAACCTCTGATTGGTGCTATAAGGTTAGAGGGCAATGGTGAGCTTTTTCATTTAAGCATGGGCTGTCTGTCTTCAGCTAGGAGCTAGAATCAACAGCTAGGAAGCAAGACAGCTAATTAGCCAGTTTGGTCACTTGAGAAGTGTACTTTGATACAATTTATTTAGGAAGATTAATCACGGGCTAAAAGTGTTATTGGTTGCTCACTTGGTTTAAAACGAAATTTTCAGAAATTTTCATGAGGTTTCAGTGCCGTTAGTGGTTATTGATGGTTGCACTGAAATTTTGTTTGACAATGTGAGTGCTAATCAAATTACTCGAAGTCACTGTTCGGTTACTGGAAAGTGCCCAACCTCACTCTCTCTATCGCATGTGCAAGCACACACACCCACACACACCTCACTCACCATTAAACCTCTGAAGCAGGGCCTCCATTAGAGCCGTGAGGGGAAGCGAAAACAAGGCCAACACAAACACAATGTTAAAGTTGAGGAAACCATTCACAAAGTAGTAGTGCCAAGGTTCAGTGCCTGCAAGACGCGAGAAGAAAAATCAAGCTTCAACATAGTGTGTTATCATCTGGTTAGACATATACAACAGGAATGGAAAAAAAGAAGATATAGAGAAGATATATATAAAAAAGAAGGTATTCACCATATTAAATGGTTTTAGATAATGAAACAAAATATACAAGACAAAAAGTATATTTATGGGAAAAAAAAAACAGCTTGTAAATGATCATTTCTCTTACTGAAGGAAAAACATTTTGCAACACCTACATCACCCATTTGAAAATGAAAAAAAAGTAACTGCCCCTTTCTCTTGATAACTGGTTGTGCCACCTTTAGAAGCAACGACTGCAACCAAACACCTCCTATTAGTGGAGGGCTTTTGAGCATGAACTGTCCATTTAAGGTCCTGCCACAGCATCTCAAAGGGATTTTTACTAGGCCTTCTTCTACTACTACTTCTTTTGAGCCATTCAGAGGTTCACTTGACAGCCCTTGTTTCAGATTGTTGTGTTGAGCTCCAGATTACAGCCTGATGAACAAACATTCTCCTCAAAGATTTCTTACAGAATAGAACTCATGGTTCCACTGACTACAGCAAGTTGCCCAGCCTCTGAAGTGGCAAAGCATCACCACACCATCACACTATGTGAGAGGAGCTACATGTTCTTGTTGGTTAGCAGTAGTTTTCGCCTTGAAACTCTCACATGGCTGTCATTTTTGCCCAGTCTCTTTCTACTGGTGGAATCATGAGGACTTTCCTTATAATAATAATAATAATAATAATAATAATAATAATAATAATAATAATACATTTTTTATTTAAAAGTGCCTTTCAAGAAACCCAAGGACACTGTACAATAAATAATAAAAGAAAAAAAGGTAGATAAAAAAGTAAGAACATGACCAAACATACATAGACACATACAAAACCATAACACAAACACAGAATCAACCATATGCTAGTTTAAAAAGATGAGTTTTGAGTCGGGATTTAAAAACATCAACAGATGAACAAGCTCGCAGTTCATCAGATCATTCCACAGCTTTGGACCCACGAGACAGAATGATCTATTACTAATGGTGCTTAGCTTAAAATGTGGGACCTCAAGTGGAGGCTAGAGGACCGAATCCTAGAAATGTTATCAAGATGGTAAAAGGCTGTCCTACATGTGTTGTTAATGTGCGATTCAAACAATAATGTAGAATCAAAAATTACTCCAAGATTTCTCACGTATGTAGAGGTAGAGACAACAAAACCAAGGATATAGACATTTGTGTCACTAAGCCTCCTGACTGTTGCAGAAGAAGCAATTATGATGGCTTTAGATTTTTTATTATTCAGGCTCAGGAAGTTCTCCACCAGCCAAGCCCTCATGTCAGTTAAGCAATTCAGCAAGGCACTAGGTGGCAAGATGTGAGAAGGCTTTGTACAAATGTATATCTGGACATCATCGGCAAAACAGTGAAACTGCAGCCCAAGATGTCTAATGATGTTACCAAGTGGAAGGATGTACAAAATAAAAAGCAGGGGCCCAAGAACAGAGCCCTGGGGGACACCATGTGACAAAGAGCATGTGTCACAGATCGAAAACTTCCCATTGAAACAAACTGCTGCCTACCAGAAAGATATGATTGGAACCAAGCTAATGCAGTACCAGTTATGCCAAATATATTTTTGAGACGAGTTAGTAAAAGGCTATGACACACTGTATCAAATGCTGCAGTAAGGTCCAATAGGACAAGCAGACTCAGCAGTCCTTGGTCGGCTGACATCAGCAAATCATTGACAACCCTAACAAGAGCAGTTTCTGTGCTGTGATTCCTCCTAAATCCTGATTGAAAGACCTCAAACAGATCACATGATACAATATGTTCTGTTAACTGAGCAGCTACTGTACGCTCCAACAGTTTAGCAAGGGATGGGAGATTAGAGATGGGCCTATAATTTGCGAGATTCTCAGGATCTAAGCCAGGCTTCTTGAGAACTGGAGTAATAGCTGCCAGTTTCAGAGAAGCTGGGACCATTCCTGAGCTAAGTGAAGCATTGATAACCCTGGTAATAAAAGGACAGATAAATGGCAAACAGGCTTTCACCTGCTGTGTTGGCAAGGGGTCTAACTGACATGTAGTTGCCCTTGAGGAATTAATAATCTGTGAAACATACTGTTGGTTTACAGTATTGAACGTAGAAAAATAACTGCCGCTGAACTGAGAAAATAGTTGTAGAATGTTTGGGGTAGCTGCCGTAGGCTGAAACTGAGAGTAAATTGTGTGTATTTTATGATTGAAAAAGTTCATGAACCGAGAACAAAGTTCAGCTGAGGGAACCATGGGGAAACTTTTCACAGGGCTCAATAACTTATTTGATTTGAAAATCAAAGAACACCGCTTTATGTTCAGATACGCACAGATCAATGCCTTTCACATTAAAAGGGGTTTTTCCCAGAGAGCAAACAATGTCCAAAGTGTGGCCATTGTTATGAGTAGGAAAATCAACATGCTGAGATATACCAAAACTCTGTAAAACATTAAGAAATTCTTCAGCAAAGAGACAGTTACCAGAATTGACATGAATATTAAAGTCACCAAGCAGCAACAGATCAGAATAAACAGGAATATGAGTGGAAATTAGCTCAGAAAATTCAGCCATAAAAACAGATGAAGTTTTATCTGAGGGACAGAGGCCTGCAGCTCTTTAGATGTTCATCTAGGTTGTTTTGTGACTTCCTGGATGAGCCGTCTCTGTGCGTTTCAAGAATTTCTGTGGTTCAGTCACTTCTAGTAAGATTTACATCGGTACCAAGTTTCTCCATTTGGAGATAATGATTCTTACTGTGGTTCACTGGAGCCCAGAGCCTTAGAAATGTCTTTGTTATTCTTTCCAGGCTGATACATTTCAATAGCTTACTTTCTTTTCTCTTCAGAAATCCCTTTTGATCATGGCATAGTATGCTGCTTGTTGAGCCCTTTTAGCCTACTTCAAATTCCTGGAAAGCTTCTGTTTAAGAGATTTGACATATAGGCAGTAATCAAACCTGGGTGCGTCTAGATTAATTGATCATTATCAACTGAATGTAGTTAATTGGATGACATTTTCACACTTTTGGTGTTTGATACCCGTTTTCCTTCAATAAATAAAATGATGATTTAAAAACTGTATTTTGAGTTTACTCAGGTTGTCTTACAATACGATATGGATGGGAGAGGTTTAATATGCAGTGGCATTACCATAGAGATCCGGCCCATGAGGAGTGAAGACGTTGTACAGTATTATATTAAGAGGTGCCACCACCAGCTTTCCATAGTAATAACTATCCACTACAACTACAGGGACCTATAATAAAAGAACACATCATTACAAAAAAGTGAAGAGAGCAAAAATATTGTATTAATTCCTACAAGAGCCCAACTGTTAGTATTTTTTTCAAAAAGATCAATTATACAATATTATGACAATTACATCAACAGTGATATTATTATTATTGTTATTATGAAGACAAAAGAAGAAGAATTTTGTAATGAAACATGTAGTCAGTGAATGTTCTTTAAGACAATATCTACAAGATGCTCTGAAAAGCACACTGCCCACCCACAGTTTTAGTTAAGCAGAGCTTTACTGATATATTTGTCAATGATTTATCAAATATGTTATCCCACAGAGTCATTAATACTTGACAAGTGCTGATATTCCTCACTCAGGTTGATGAAATAAACTTACATAATACTATATTTTTTCTAACCCGATTTTCTCCCCAATTTTAGTCGTTTCCAAATCCATCTGCTACTTAGGACTCCCCCAGTCACACGATGCCACCAACGCTAGGAGGGTGGGGCTAGCACAGGCTTCCTACTAGACCTGTGAAACCAACCGCTGCTTCTTTTTGAACTGCCGCTCACGCAACGTCACTGGACAGCCGAACGCGCTCGGAGGAAAGCACCAACCGCCAGACCTGTTACGTCAGCTACCAGACGCCTGCGCTGACTAGCATCGCGTTGAGTGATGGGGAGGAGAAGCGGGGCCATCCTACCCGCCAGAGAGAGTAAGGCCAATCGTGCTCTCTTGTACTTCCGGCTACAGATGGCTGTAGCATCACCAGGGATCCAACTCGCGATCTCCTGATGACAGGGCCAACGCTTAGATGGTTGCGCCACATGGGAGCCCCCTCATTTGATATTTTGATACTTTATTATTATTATTTATTTTATTACTAAAATAAGTCAATAACATTTCACAAATCTCACAATGTTGACGTCTCAAGTACATAAACAACATATATTCTACTTAACAAAAGCAGTATTTCTAGCACATTATATTTGGTGGCTGCTCAAAATGGCACCACATTCCTGCATGTGTTTCTATTTTACAAAATGTAATGAGACATTGAGTGCTTTATTTGTAGTATTTCCAAATTCTGTGAAACTTTAATATTTGCTGGCCAAATGACATATGTTTTTTGATATTCTACAGCAACAGGATGACAAAAAATTTATCCCATAATCATTATCTGTGGGTTTGAAGGTCAGTGCAATGAGGGGTCAAAGTTTAACAAATTTAAACTTGTGTTGGGTCACTCCACAAAGACAGGGCAGCAAAAAACAGCTCCATAGAAAATGAGTAGCCAAGACGTATGCAAAACTTTTTTCGTGTGACGGCATGAACGCTGCTTTATTACGGCATATCTATGTACTTTTGGCCAAGTTGTATGGCTGAAGGTGAATAAACGTTTATTGACTCTCTTTATTATGATACTTTGTGCTTGAAATATTGAAGATATATGTTATTCAATTACCCTCCATCTTCCTGCAATTTGTAATACAACTTCTTGTCCTCTTTGGTCTTATTTGGTCTATCGTCATTCAAGAATTAATTATGATGTAGGAAAACTACCAAAATTAGCCTCTTCAGACCAACTGTTAACTAAGCATTTGTCACAGATGGAAGAGTGAAACATCTCTGCTTACCAGAAAGAGCACCAGGGCTACAAGCGTCCATGTAATGAAACTTTTCCACTTCTTCTTCAGCAAGAGGAGGTCGAAAGCAATGGGTATCCTGCAAAGCACAAAAGAGCACTGCTGAAATCTCATAGTGTCCTGGGGAAGTTCCATGCATGCCAGAATAGAACATTCATTCTATTATTTTGTATAAAAACCTTCTTTACTTGGTTTTATGTTTAAATTTTAGGAGACATTTCCCCACATTAAGGAGACCTTTTAATATTGTATTTAATACTGTATTAACAGCACAATGCGGTTTCATTTTGTCAGGATATAAATTAATCTCTGTACTGGAAACGAGGATGCACAGTAATATCAGAATCATATCGGTATCAGGTATCAGCATCAGACAGTAATTTAGACTTGACAGTATTTCTAATTGATACTTGATGTATATACTGTACTGAGGAAGAGCAGAATGTTTAGGTAATGCTGGGCTTCTGTACTAAAAATATTAACATATTAGTCATTTTACTGCACTTGAAACCTTCTTCAAATTTATGGCTAATCCAGGTAGATGTAGTCCTACTTCTACATTTTATGAATATGTACGCATCAGAATCTGCTTCAGCAGATATGCACATGACAAATATATCATATATTAGCATGAGTTCAGAATTCCCATATTAGTGGACAAATCTACATATGTAGACGCTTTAGGGCTGCACAATGTATTGTTTGTGAATTATTACTGTAATATTGGTCTTTGTAGTACTGATATTGTACATACACTATATTTCCAAAAGTATTCACTCACCATTCACTCACAAATCACTGGATTCAGGTGTTCCAATCACTTCCGTGGCCACAGGTGTATAAAACCAAACACCTAGACTGCTTCTACAAACATTTGTGAAAGAATGGGTTGCTCTCAGGAGCTCAGTAAATTCCAGCATGGTACCATGATAGTCCAGTTGTGAGATTTCCTCACTACTAAATATTCCACAGTTAACTGTCAGTGGTATTATAACAAAGTGGAAGCGATTGAGAATGACAGCAACTCAGCCATGAAGTGGTAGGCCATGTAAAATGATAGAGCAGGGTCAGCGGATGCTGAGGCACATACTGCGCAGAGGTCACCAACTTTCTACAGAGTCAATCACTACAGACCTCCAAAGTTCATGGGGCCTTCAGATTAGCTCAAGAACAGCGTGGAGAGCTTCATGGAATGAGTTTCCATGGCCAAGCAGCTGCATCCAAGCCTTACATCACCAAGCGCAATGCAAAGCATCGCATGCAGTGGTGTAAAGCACCACCACTGGACTCCAGAGCACTGGAGATGTGTTCTGTGGAGGGACAAATAATGCTTCTCCATCTGGCAATCCGATGGATGACTCCAACATGACTGCGCACCAGTGCACAAATCAAGGTCCATAAAGGCATGGATGAATGAGTTTGGTGTGGAAGAACCTGACTGGCCTGCACAGAGTCCTGACCTCAACCCGATAGAACACCTTTGGGATGAATTAGAGCGGAGACTGTAAGCCAGGCCTTTTTGTCCAACATCAGTGTCTGACCTCACAAATGCGCTTCTGGAAGAATGGTCAAAAATTCCCATAAACACACTCCTAACCCTTGTGGAAAGCCTTCCCAGAAGAGTTGAAGCTGTTATAGCTGCAAAGGGTGGGCCAACATCATATTAAACCCTATGGATTAAGAATGGGATGGCAGTGAATTTCATGTGTGTGTGAAGGCAGACGACCAAATACTTTTGGAAATATATAGTTCACAGTATGTGTGCAGTGAGCGTCTTGACCAACCACAGCAACCACAACTTTGAGCGTTCTGAGAATCAAAGCACTGAAAAGTAAATTATTTTGATGAAAATAATGCAGGACGATCTTTAAGCTGACTAGTGCAACATATATATATTGCCTATCACAATATGTTATATGGTAAAAATATTGTAGTTTTCCTCCAGGTTGCACTTACCCCAGCAGAGCACTGAAGGGCCAGCCCACAATTGCCCCTGCTGCTACACCCAGTATAGCCAAACTGGGTCGCCCTAGGAACCAGCCAGTCATAGCAACCACTGTGCTGTACATGCAGAAAGTGCTGGGCAGGAAAGCTGTGCACGCAACATGAACACACATACAGGATTTGAATATATGAATGAGTATATCATGTCTTTTGAGCATGTTACTTTTATGTCCAGCTTGGTAGATGGCACCCCCAACATACTGCATTTCACTCTTGTAGACTGATAATTACCCACACAATCTTGTAAGTGCACAATTTCTATTCGATGGGGGGGCATAAATTATTAAATGTGCTATGAAGTTGCACAGGCCACAATCCCCCCCCCCCCCCCCCCAATGTATTAAATTCAGCAAATAAACCTTGTATATTAAAATGTGCCGAAGAGTTTTCTCTGTAGAGGACATGTTAACTTACTTTGACTCAAAAATCAACAAAATATCATCTGACCAGGGGCACCCAAACATTTGCATGAAGCTGTCTAGTTTAAGGTTCATGCCAAGTACTAGACGTTTGAGAGATCAACACTGTGAATTTGTGTAATATTTATTTTATTGAAGGTTAAATATCATTTCGAAGGCTAAGATTTTAGGCTTAACGTCAGTTGGAAGTCACGATACATTTTCTTTTCATACTGTGATTTATGGAATCCCTCATCGCCTGTTAAATATATATTATTATTAAAGTTTATTAAGGCTTACATTAATTATGTCAGATTTTTTGAAATCTGTAACAATATCTGAGACAATATTTTAAAATTAGTTGTGTCCTGTGTATATTATTTGCTGATGTACATACCTGCAGAAGAGCAGAACATCCCTGCGCTCAGGACCAGGAAGGCAAGCATGAGGCGGCCAACATGCAGACCAAACTTCTTGCATACTGCCCTGCAATTAGCACACAATCATAGCGCTTTACAGCATCCTTATCATCTCCCAGAGTGACTTTTAATGGTTGCCTAGTTATGGGGCTGTTTGTTGTTCACAATCTTTAGGCTCATTGCAGTAAAATTCATATTATGAGACATTGTCCTACCAGTACCCCCCTCCTCTACATTGATCCCAATCACAATATAGTGGAAATAAGCTGTTCAATGCACTCACTTGTAGAAGTAGAGCTCACAGACGCAACAAGTGAATGCCAACACGCAGCGGAGAAAGTAAAACACAAGGACCTGAAAGACAACAGGAGAGAACATAACAGCGGGTTACGTCAAAAAGGAAATAGTTAGATAAAATAAATACATAAATACATAAATAAATAAATAACAGGGATACTAATGATAGTAAAATAGGTTACAAAAAAAACAATAAAGAAAATGGGTAAAATTGTAAAATAATAAGATAAACACAATTAATTTAAAAAAAAATCAGCAAAAGTAAGTAAAATAGTAAGAGCTAGTTTTAAAGATGCTAAAGTGAAGAAGGTTTTTGTTTTTTCCTTAGTCATAGAAGGAGCCTATGCTATCATTATTATTATTATTATTATTATTATTAGTAGTAGTAGTAGTAGTAGTAGTAGTAGTAGTAGTAGTATTAATCTGTCCCAGTGGAGATAGAAGTGGGTCAAGTACAAAATATTGTGTTTCATTTAAATATGTAGATAACCAGTTTAACACAATTCCAAGAAGTCTAGGTTCTGTTTAAGAAGAATTTTATATTGTATGTAAAACTGCTTTGATATGTTAAGGGAGATCTGATGATATAAATGGAATCAAATTGAATACAACAAGGACACTTTGAATTCAAAAGAATTGATTATTATGAAACACTTGAGTTTGATGCTATAACTATGTTGTCACTGTCTAAGCAAAACCTTGTATTTTCAAAAAGTTACATTTACAGGAGAAGCAAAAAAAAAAAAAAAAAAAAAAACCCATTCTTAACTGTAAATAGATGCTAATGAAACAAGATTTTTTTCCAAGTAATTTTCCATTTCCTTTTTCACTTTTTCCAGGAGTATTTCCATTGGACCACTCAACATTAAATTTTAATATATGGTAAAGGATACCTGCCATTTTCTAATTCATGAGAAAAAAAAAGACAAAAAACAGAGATGCAGGGTTTTATTCCTACATCACACACCATATTATATTACATTATTTACAAATAAACACAAATAAAGAGTAAAAAGTAGATGAGTTGTTGTGAGCTAGTGATTTAACACAATGAAGCATTAAGTAGCCAAAGCAGGTATTGGATGATAACTACAATTAGTAGTGGGCTACAATAAAGAGAGGTTTGGAAATGGTTAAATAAACACTGACATCTAAAATAATTACATCTTGTATTGATTTATTCTAATATCAGTAGTTTTCTGAGGACATAAACACACTGCCAATAAAATATAATTTATAACTATATAACTATATAACATTATTATATTATAATAAATCATTTTAAATATAATTTTCACAGATGCCTAAAAATACAGATGGAGGCTAATTCTATTACCTTGTTGGTCTGCAGTATCTTGGCATGAAAGCAAGCAGGAAGGGCATGGAGCCACAAGTAAGCATAAGAGCGAATGGCATAGGCTGGGGAATACTCCCATGTCTGCATCCCTTTTCCATAAAGCAGGTAGTGTGTCTAAAGAACAAGGAAAGAAGTGCTAATTAATCACATATAAAATATAAGGGTAACACTTTTATGGTGGTCCACTGTAGATGCTCTGTAGATGCTCATGCTGGCTTTAACAGATATATACACTGTATAGCCTTAAGCAAGGGTGCTCAGTCTTGGTCCTGGAGATCTGCCAACCTGCAGTGTTTAGCTCCAACTTAAATATAACACTCCTGATCCAAGTAATCAAGGCATTTAGGGGCATCTGAATCTTAGAGCCAGGTGTACTGGATCTGAACTCTCCAGGGTGGCAGATTTCAAGGACCAGGTCAAAAGTATATGGATACCTGACCAACACATCTACACTATACGGACAAAAGTATTGGGACACCTACAGGAGATTTTATGACCTTCCATTATAAATCCATAGGCATGATGCTGGATGAGAGGGCTTCACTTGCAATCTCCATTCTAGTTCATTCCAAAGGTGTTCAATGAGGTTATGATTTTTACACATGGGCACAGTCTTATATACAGGGTCTTGGAAGCATACAGTTGTCCAAAATGTATTATATGCTGAAGCATTAAGATGTCCCTTCACTGGAACTAAGGGGTGTAGGCTAAACCACAGCATTATCCCTCCTCCACCAAACTTTACAGTTGGCACAATGCAATGAGGCAGGTAATGTTCTCCTGGCAGTCACCAAACCCAGACTTGTCCAGCTGACTGCCAGACAAAAAAGCGTGAGTCATCACTCCACAGAATATGCTTCAACTGCTGCTGGGCCCAGTAGCAGCATGCTGTACACCACTCCATCAAACACTTGCCATTGTGCTTGGTGATGTAAGGCGTGTATGTAGCTGCTCAGCCATGGAAACTCTGCGATGAAGCTCCCAGCACACAGTTTTTGTGCTTGTTTATTAATACCAGAGGAGGTTTGGAATTCTGCAGTTATTGAGTCAGCAGAGCACTGCAACAGAGCATGTTTGTTGTTTTTTTTTTTGTTTTTTTTTTTTACATGCTTCACACCTTAGCACTGAGCAGCTCCATTCTGTGGGTTTGCATAGTCTTTCTCTTTGTGGCTGAGCTGTTGTTCCTCTTGGACACTTCCATTTCACAAGTATAGCACTTGCAGTTGCCTGGGGCAGATCTAGCAGGGCAGAAATTCTCCAAACCGACTTGCAGCAAAGATGGCATTCCTATGACAGCGCCACATTTGAAGTCACGGAGTTCTGCAGTATAAACCATTCAACTGGCAATGTTTGTCTGTGGAGTTTGCACGGCTATGTGCTTGGTTTTATAAACCTGTGAGCAATGGGTGTGCCTGGAACACCTGAACTCAATAATGTCCACATACTTTTGGCCATATAGTGTAAATAAATATCTATAAAATTTTTACCTAATCCTAAATCTAACCTCAACCTAGAACCAAAACCTAGGCATAACCCTGGCTCTAACACTAATCCTAAACCTCAAGTTTCACCATATGGTTCAATAATGTTCACGTTTGTAGATAAGCTATTGGGGGATCATATTTATATTTAAAAAAAAAAAAAAAACATGAACAAAAGAAGTTTTAGCAAAGAATTTTTCGGCACTATGCTGCCTGAACACTGTCATACAATTAGTTAAACTCACCGGCTCCCAATAATTGAAGGTTTCATCACAGTCTGAGATGTTGCTGAGTAGGGCAGCACAGAAGCGGGCAGACACCAGGCACTTGAAGGCTGTGGAACCTTCCGGGGCCCACACCTGGCCTGCTTTACCAGATGACCTAAAATGGTAGAGGGGTGTGGCATAAGGGGTGATGTGCTTATCTGGGAAAGATCTAAGAAGCAGCCAGTGGGGGGACAGTGCAAGGAGGGTGGATAAGGTTATGCCACTAATATCAAAACAGCACTGCTGCCAAATACAACAACTACCTAAGAGAGTTATGCTGCTATTTAAATCATGCCTTTCATACTTGTGTAATCTGTATTAATGTTGACCCATATTCTTGTATATGTTACACTGTTCTTATGGTATGTGTAACAGATTGCAACAACCTATAAGTCAGTCCAATAAAAAGGAAGTACATCAATATTTCAAGCTTTCATTCAGTTGTTGCAATGTAACTAAAAGCCATTAAGTGATATGATCTTAAATTATTATCACCGTCAAACATTGCAAACTTTTGGGTGCCTATGGTTAAATTAGCAAATACAACCAGTTTTACCTTTAAATGTTGATAAAAATAGTAAAATAGTGGTGAATTTGAAACATTTTTTGGGACTATTTTGCTTTAGAACACTCTGCCATAAATAAACTGTAAAAAGTAAATTTTAGGGCTAAAAATTCTTAAAGCTCTCGTACCACATTGTCTCAGGGACCAGGCAATGTATTGATAACCATTCTATGCAATAATTTTCTGTGAACGCCTTTTAAGAGACATTCTTAGCCCTTCAGACGCCTGGTTCCTATCACCACCACTGTGAACAATACTGACTGTAAGTTTCTCCAGAATGGAGCACTTCACATCAAACCACTCTCAAAGACTGTTTAGATATTATCCTACCTGATTTGTGTAGCTGTACATCCTGGGGATACGCATTTTGTCATATACTTTGTCGCTGTGTATAATAATTATTTGTTTACTATTTATATTCTGTATTGCCCACTTACATAATCACCAATTTCACCACATCTTCCATGTACATGCATCTATTAGCTTCCTGAGCATTTGAACCATTAAGGTTAAAATCAGAAGACCTTGCTTTCTAATTGATAATGACTTACTGGTCACCATTACATTTTTTATAAGACACCTTTAGATCCCAATAAATACAGCTAGGATGAGTCACAGGTCACCATTAGGATCCCTTACGTTGTGATCTCAACCAATCAGGAATCAAGTGAAACCTTTAGTGCTTTTGGCCAGGTGAACAGTGAAGTGACTCTGAATCACTTGTGTGAACGTGAACACGTCACCATGCGTCTACAAGGGACACAAGGACTCCCGTTCATTTAAAAATAAAAAAATATAAACAAAAAGGGGCCAAAACTGAGAGCAATGTAATTAGGCAGTGAAGACATGTCCAGCAGCCGGACACACAGTGCATAAGTAACTCCAAGCAAGCTTGAATAACCCAGCTGGCTAAGAAGCTCCTTGATGAGAGAGGAGGAGGAGAATGGAGTCGTCTTCCTATTCAGCTGCTAATTCGAAGTGTCACGTTCCACCTTAAATGCACCCAGAATGTTCCCCCCAGAATGTAACTGCTGCACCATTTAAGGTGGAACGCCAAATTCCCAGCAGGAAACTGGCGGCGAAGGAAGCTGACATAAGCGTCGCGAATGAATGAAACCGATGTTACACGTTGCTCGTTTAGAGGCTAAAACACTCGAGAGGAAACACCTGACGGCCGAATAAATCTGAGGTGTAACGTTACTCGAGTTCCCAGTTAGTCGGTTTCGAGGAGGAATGTGTATTTAGTGGAGTTTGAACTCTGCACTTCGCGTCAGTACGTTGGGTTTCATCGCCGCTGAGCTGAGCTGAGCTGAGCTGTCACTCAGCAAAGCAGCTCGGCATTTCAGCGGCTAACCGGCTCTCTGCGTTACTCACTCGTTCCGTGTTTCGCTGGATTTTCCATCGTCAGCTGCCTTTTCGTCCTTCGCCGCTCGGTTTTCGCCGCCGACTGAGCTGCTGTTGACGTTGTTGGCGTCCTGTTTGCTCCCCCGTCTGTTGCGCTGGCGGACCCCCTTCGTCGCCATGTTTACTACTGGAAAACCATGGCGGCGTCCTGCGCGGCTAACGTTACGCTTTCCTTTCACCGTGAGCCATGTTTGTTTGGGGCAGCTTTAAAAGTCGAGGTGTCGCACAGGCAGAAACCTCACATCTGTCTAGATCACCTAACTACCCGCGTGTTTATCCTGCCCTGTTGTTCGAGCCGCACCGTGGACATGTAACCGAGCGTTATTTCCGTTAAAGGGGAATCCGTCCGAATTTCCGAATTATTCGGTTGTCGGGATGTAAACGAACGGCTGGTTGTGAAATGGTTCTTTACAGTGGTGGTGATGAAACCATTACTCGTTAAGTCTACAACACACATATGGAAATCTACCAGTGAGTGCGAGTGAGTTTTTATGTGTAATGTTGTTTTTTTTTTTTCAAACAGAAAATAAGTATTTAAAATGGACAAAAATGATGTTTTGCTTTATGCACTTTAACGTTTGAAATACAATTCAAATGCAATAATATGCTTGAAATGCATCTCACATGTAAAATAAAAACTCATCTGAGAAAGCTTGGGGCTTCTGTGAGCTTTGGGTTGCCAGTCTCATGACTCTCGTGTTAGCATTTGCCTTAGCGACCTCCTGTTGCAGTATGAAGGACCAACAATGACACAAGTATAAGTAGATAATAAATAATTGAATATATAAAGAAAAAAAATAATGCAGACATTTATTGATTTATGTAGTTATTTATTTATGGTTCCATAATTCAGAGGATATGGCGAAGTTTGGAGGAAAATTCCTGTAAGACACTACGTATTGGGTTTGGAATATGTTTGTTTTCCACTATGTGCAACGACAGTAGTTTTCAAGAACAATATTCATTACATTGTGATATCAACCCATTAAAAAAGCCAAAACACATTACAAAACTTATGCACCAACAGAAACACTTCTATAGGTTTTTTTTTCAGAAAGGTACGTTTTGTTGATTTTCTAAGTAAAAATAAGCTAACACTGTTTTCCACAGAGAACACACTATTGCACATTTAAATGAACAATCACTGTGTATTTACTGAATTCAGCATATTGGGAAAACGTAAAACATAAATGTGGCCTGTGCAAAAGTTACCTAGATGGCAATCACACACACACACCTTCTAAGCCACTTCTCCTGGGTCGCAGGGGGTGCTGGATCCTATCCCAGCTGTCATTGTGCAAAAAGCAGGATACACCCTGGACAGGTCACCATTCCATCACAGGGCAAACAGACACATTCACTCACACCTAGAGCCAATTAAGCATGTCCAATTGGCCTGACTGCATGTCTTTGGACTGTGGGAGGAAACCCACACAGACACAGGGAGAACATGCAAACTCCACACAGAAAGGACTGTGGTCGCCCAGCCGGGGACTCAAACCCAGACCCTCCTTGCTGTGAGGCGATAGCGCTACCCACCACGCCTCCGTGCCGCCCGGCAAGAAGAATACAGAAACTTAAAAACAAGTTACTCAGTAAATGAATATATGAATTAGAATTGCAAAGAGTAATGATGATAAATCTAAAAATAAATATACATAGAAATTAATATATTAATAAATAAAACCTTTACATGCGTCTATTCAGATTATTTATTGATTTTGTTATTTATATGTTCTTACTTTTATTTCCATAACTATTCATTTCAATATTTATTCTTTTATATATTTACTTATTTCTGTATTTCCTTGTCCTTATGATAATAAAGGGCATGTCAATCAACCCCGGGCGCTGCAGATAGGGCTGCCCACCACTCCAGGCAAGTGTGCTCACTGCCCCCTAGTGTGTATGTAGTGTTCACTTGATACATACTTGATTGCTAAGCCTGAACATGAAAAACATAAACCCTCATTACCACGTAAATGAAGAAATACATAAATGAATTCATGAAAAAAACGTATTAATGAATCAGTAAATAAAGCGAGCAATTGTTAAAAATATAGACATAAAACTATAGAGAAAAAATATATAAACGGACATACACATTAATAAAACATTATACATAATACAGAAATAAACAAATTGAGAAATAGATAACTACAGAAAAAGGAAATACACGATATTTCCAAAAGTATTTAGTCATCTGCCTTCACATACATATGAAATTGAGTGGCATCCCATTCTTAATCCATAGGGTGTGATATGATGTCGGCCCACCCTTTGCAGCTATAACACTTTCAACTGTTTTGGGAAGGCTTTCCACAAGGGTTAGGAGTTTATGGGAATTTTTGACCATTCTTCCAGAAGCGCATTTGTGAGGTCAGACACTGATGTTGACTAGAAGGCCTGGCTCACAGTCTCTGCTCAATTTATTTCCAAAGGTGTTCTACCGGGTTGAGGCCAGTCAAGTTCTTCCACACCAAACTCACTCATCCATGTCTTTATGGACCTCCCTATGGACCCCCAAACTGTTCCCAATATGTTGCGAGCATGAAATTGTCCAAACTCTCTTGGTCTGATGAAGCATTAAGAGCTCCTTTTATTAGAACTGAGGGGCCAAGCCCAACTTCTGAAAAACAACCCTGCACAATAATCCCCCCTCCACCAAACTTTACACTTGGCACAATTGCACAATGCGCTTGGTGATGTGAGGCCTGGATGCAGTTGCTCGGCCATGGAAATCCATTTCATGAAGCTCCCTACACTGTTCTTGAGCTAATCTGAAGGCCACATGAAGTTTGGAGGTCTGTAGTGATTGACTGCAGAAAGTCATGCACTATGCGCCACAGCATTCCCTGATCCCGCATGTAATCCACAGTATATACACAATATATACACAGTATATACACAGTATATTTTAGTGTATTCACATACACTAAAAAACAGTTGAACTGTTCCTTTAATTCCCTGAGAAACTGGCTCTACTCTTATGTCTTTCATAACCCCTTACATGGCCAGGGCCCACCAGCAGGCCCAAAGGTTTATTGCACACTTCTATTACCTAATAACAACATTTGCATTGCATTTAAGTAGATCAAGTAGATCCCTTTTAGTTACTGAATAATAAGGCTTAGTATGTAATAAGACTGGGACGTTTAAGGGGTTAAGGGCTCTAGATGTTAATAAAATGGCAATGAAAAAAAAAAACAGAACAGTCCAGAAGAGAGCTAAAAGGGTGAAAGTCTTTTGTAACCAAAATATGTGGAAAGCATAAACAATGAGGCTTTTGGGGGAAAAAAAACAGACTACTCTCAAATGGTTTGGGAACAAAGGATAAAGTTTAATCTGGATTTCAGAGAAGTCCCGTTTTATGGGCTCAAGCGTAACCAGGCAATTCGTGGAAAATGTACTTTTTTCCAAGTAGCAACTATTTCAAACGTTTGCACACAAAGCTGCACAAAACCTTAAGCAGTACCAATCCCTCTCAAAAAACCAAAATCATTAAAATCCACTTAAAATGAAAAACATTCATTTAATTTTACATGATCATTCTAAAGGCAAAATCCATCATTTTATATAGCAGCATATTCACTGTAAACGTATGGGATTCGTATACATGAAGAAATGAAACCAAATCATATGAAATGAGATTCTGGTTACTGTTTACTGAAAGTCTCTTCCTGATATGAAATATAGTCTATAAGTCATTAGCATAAACATGCCTGATCATGCATCATTAGCGTCCAGATAAACTCTTCAAAAAAAGCAAGAGTTACTTACAGTAGCTTAAAGGTACATTAAGTAAGATATGTACATGTTTATCTGGTTCAGTGCATAGGCATCGCCTGATTATTACCTCTTTGCTGCTTACATAGGTTGTGATGTCAGCAGAATACAGTACTGTGCAAAAGTCAGAGACCACCCTTCATTTAATGCCAGTCAAACAGCCATTACGTACAAGTTTTTCTACTGAAATTTCAAAGAAATCTGCTGGGATATTTTTCCACACCTACAAAGCTTAGTCACAGAAGTTGGTTCCATTTTCTGATTCTTACATTCCAAGTAAACTCAAATACACTCGCTTTTGTTGAGGTCTGGGCTCTGGGGTGGTCAGTTCACCGCTCTACCAGCAGCTTCTTTTGTGAGACCACAGTGAGAAGTCACATCTTCCAATACTTAGTTTAATTCATTTATTCTCAAACCATTACGTTTTTGGTAGAAGTCTTCACTTATTGTACTTATTAATATCATTTGAGACGTTTTCTTTTATCCAATTAGACACTAAAACAACCAATTCAATATAAAGGCGAGTTCAATCAGGTTTTTTTTAATGTCTGCATAATTCAGTTGATGAGATGTAAACAGTCAGTCAGAGTGGTTTGATATGCAATGTACTATAGAGAAATTCTCAACTCATATTTCTTTACAGTGGTGTTGATAGGAACCAGAGGTCGCAATGTCAACGATGCGAATAGAGCCATTTTATTTACTCTCCAAAGCCACCTGTAAACCAGAGATGTGTAATGTTGATAATGATAAAGTAGTCAAAATCTTCATGAATGCATTTTAAAAATATGCTTTACATTAAAAGTGCATCTCAACACTACCGTAAAACAGTGTCTCAGACATCAGGCAACCTACTTACTACCGTTTTATGTAAAAACGTAGTGTGATGTAGGTTTTAGAATCATTACAACTCTTCAGACGTCTGGTTCCTATCCATACCACTGTGAACAATTCTGATTTGGCAAGTTTTACTCAAATGGAGCATTTCACACTAAACCATCTTGAATTACTTTGTTTACATCTTACTGACTTAATTAAGCAGAAATGTTGGGAAAAAAAACAGTGGAAGTCCCCTTTAATCAAAAAAATCTAACTGTCCAAAATTATTGCATTGTTCATGCATTTTCAACAGCTCTTTAGGTCAATCACATCGATCAGATTACGTCTGTCAAAACACTTCTACAACAGAGGGTAGGGACATATTTTAAAATCAAGTTAAACAGTTAATGATACTGAGAAAGCCCTAATTTCTCCATTGTTATACAAAGACAAAGGCATAATGCACTCACCCATATCCTGGCTTTGGAAATGGCCATTCATCATAAACAATTATATTACGTGACTTGCTTTTTTTCGGTAAATATATTTCCATCTTTTTTTAAATGGACATACATTTTGTACTCTAAGCATGTGGTATAATATTGTGATTTTTTTATTTTAGCCATTTTTTGTTTAGAATCATTGTTGCAAAAAGAATACTTGGATGGAAACACAGCTAGAGGCAAGAAGACAAACCCAGAATCTTAGCAGAAATCTGGTTTGTTATCTAATGCTGTTTTGATGAATTTCGAGTATGCTGACTTGTATTGGTAACTTGTAGTAGTAGAGGAGCTTGCTCTTAGCAAACTTACAGAAAGGGCACAAAGAGATAACTTTCAAAGATAATGTTCCTCTTGGTTCACTGACAGCCTTTAGCATGCATTAATGGACCAGCAATGAAGGTTTTGGTAGTTGCACAAAAATGAAATAATGCCACAACTTTACAGTCCTGAGTACATTGTAGTTATAGAGATAATTGAGCAGAACAATTACTGGGCGTATAAAAAGTCAGAATCCTTATTTTAGATATTCACAGTCCTCAAGTCTCACTTCCCCTGGAGATTCCACTAGGATCCTATAAAACACAGTTTACACAGACCCACTGCCCTGCACATTTGCAAATATTTCATACCCCAATACAACTAATTCAAGCTTGTCTCAGAGGTCTGGACATGATCTCTAAATAAGAATACTCATTTGGGGGCAAATTCTTAAATTTTGGTGCTGGACTGTGGCAAAATCTGTCATCAGCAAGGATATGCTACGTCTTAAACCCACTCCCAAATTCCTCTAGTCTGTGCTCTTTTAACATCCAGAGTACATTCGATACCACAAGCAAAACAATCAGCTATCAGCTAGTGGCTCTGGCTTTCTGATACAGGAGGTCATTTTCATGTTTACAGCATGTAACGTGTTCTCTGCACACATGCCTCACATCTTCATGCTTAATTGGAGCATTCCGGGGGATTTTTTTAAGCCATGCTAACTTACATAGCATCCATGTGCTAGTGACAGTTTCGGTGTCTATCAGACAATGTTGATGAGCACACTCTCGCTGACTACTTCGTGCTCCACCTTCACAAGTTGAGATTGGTTTAGAAACTTCACACTCATTTTGTTCCTACCCTTTTAAGTCCAACCTTAATTAACACAAAACTTCTCATGGTTGTCCTCAGACTTTATCGATATGATATCACGTCTAGCCCCATGAGACAGTTAAAAGGGCTTGAAAAAGCAGTCAGTGAGATGGATCAGATGTGTTCAAGGTCAAGGAATACTTGAACCAGTGCAGGGCACTGGATCTCCCAACACGGGAGCTGAGAATCCGTGGTTTACATGTTTAAAGCAGCCAGTGTCAGTGATTTTTATGTAATGTTCATTGTCAATTTTAGTTGTAAACAACATACTTTTGGATCACCTCGTCATGGGTTTTTACCTGAGGGTGACTTGCAAACGGAGAGGCAACAGTCTGCGAAGCTGGTTCTGCAGGCCCAGCACCTGGCTGTGGGACAGGGCGCGGTCGGGTGACTGGTAATCCAGCCGGTAGCACAGACTGGCATGACCCATGTGCGGGTGACGGAAACGGTCCACCAGTTTCAGATCCTTGACTGCACCACCTGTGGCCACCCGCACCACAGCATGGAAATCTAGCTCATCAAAGCTATCTGGTTCCATCCAGAAACTGATGTCATGAGAGTAACTTGGCGGGTACAGCGAAAAGGGCCGGAAGGGACCAATAGGCCGTGGTTCGAAATGTGCAAGGAAGCGGGGGTCAGCGCTCCACAGCAGTCTCCAGTCAGGGATAGAGAGGATCAGGGTGGCCAAGTGGTCTATGTTCAGCAATAACACGCAAAGTTGGAGGGATCCCTGGAAGTCGGATCCTGGGACAGGGACAGATGTCATCCTGCCAAAGTTCTGGACATCTTGGGAGTACACCCACACTTGATGTTCCTCTCCAAGGTGCTCCTCCTTGAAGGAAACGTGGTAAGGTGAAAGTAGAGCTTCCATGCAGTCTTTGAGGCACTGGAGGGGCTGAGATTTAGAGGGTAACACACCGACTAGGAGAAGCTGATGGTAAGCAGGGTACTGGTTCGGGGATATGGGGACTCTCTGGAAGACCAAGCCACTCAATGCATGAAGAGTTCCAGGGCTAAAGTCCTCATTCTGCATGATCTCCTGTACATGCAGCAACAGAGATGGCCGCAAAGCATAGCTCCCACCAGAGCTCTGTTGATCCTCCATCGGATCACAGTCCTTCATGCTGTCTTCACATTGGTTAAGAGGGTGGGTTTCAATGGGCTTGATCCAGTAGACATCAGAAGGGGTCAAGTTCAAGCCGCAAGACTGGAGTTTCTCTGGGCAGCAGTTAAGCAACTCAGGGAAGTTGCCAATAACTGTGCACACAGGCCATGAGGATTTAATCTCTCTAAGCAGCTGCTCCAGCACAATTTTTACAGGATGGTGTGACTGTTGGCTAAGAAAACCCCTGATGAAGAGAAGAATGAACAGCATGACCTAATTACAACTTTTAATAGAAAGTCATATTCATTTTTTCTTGCATGGGTGAGGACTGGCTGGAAAAGAAGATATTTATGTGATCAATCCAAGGTATTCAATCCATTTTAATAAAAAAAAAAACTTGGCGATGTAGGTGAAGGAAACAGCCATTACTTATAATCTTTATCTACAAATCTCTACAAAACCCATTTTATCTACAAAACTTTCAATTATTTAGGTCTTGCAGAAAATCAGTAGAACTGCCAGTTAAAAATACTGGATACATTTTCAGCAGTAAAGCACAATTATGGACAATGGTAGTTTCAAGTGACTTACATCTCCAGAATTAATGACACCTTAGATCATTTGGCTCTGCATTAATCAGGCAAATACTGTTACATGCCATCTAAATATGATATGTATTGATAGATTATTTTGCCTACCTGTTCACATAATCGCTCAGTTCTTCTGGAACCTCAAAACTCACTGTCTCCTTTCCAATTGTTGTGACCATTTTCAGCTTCTCTGGCATGGTGTATGGCAGACTCCGGGTAAAAATGTGGTTCAGTGCCCCTTCTACATGAAAACCTTTGTCTTGACTCCTGCAGAGGAATTAAAAGCATGCAAACATAGCAAATCATCACCTGAAATAAATAAAATCTTACTACATTGTAATCGGGGCTAGCCTAAATAATTACTACTATAATTAAATGCTCAAGTATTTGTTTCTCTATTTAATATTCAGAAGCTTTTCTGTCTTTGCCACAAAAACTGCAACCTAAACACCATAACATTTCATCAGCAAGAGTTATTGGTAACATATATTAATAGATATTTTAACAATAAATTAATAATAATTAAAAGCAGGTTTAGTTTTGAGGTGTCTGGCAAGGGAGTGAAGCTCTCCTCATCCACTTCTAGGGTGGTCTGCATTCAAATAAGCTTGAAGTGCCAAACGCTCACCAATACCCAGGTTCACTCTGCACAGCTCGGTTAAAACTGTGAACTAACCAAATAAAATGGCTTGGTAAAATAAATAAAAGCAACCGACTAAAATAAACTAAAAGTAAGACTGTGATTGTTATACATTTGTTACACTGTGAGTGACTACGTGGCTCTTTAAAGCTGGCTAGAATTGCAAATTCGATCATAGCAAATTACAGCATGTGTGCAACTGTTAATACGCAGTCACCTACTGAATATATTCTGAACTGCAGTAACAAACATATTTAGTATTACGGTTTATTATGAAATGTAAATTTTACTGGTGTGGTAAGTGTTTTTGTGAAGCTGTCACATATGCATTTGGAAATACCAACAAACATTCAAAGTCTATAAAATGCTGATCAACAACTGTTTGTCCTTCTCCTATAAAGTTACCATTTAGGAGATATGAGGTTTTGTATAATATAAGGTTTGAAATACAACAGAAGCAATATATAAACAGCCAGTATTCTGTATAGATGTGTGTTACAAGTGCTTTAAATCATGCTGGTTACAAAGAAAGTCTTCCAGTATGCCTCAATAAAAACATCTCCATACCTGTAACCTGTGCATCTGTAACCTTGATATTTGTCACGATCAAATGGGTGAATTTCACTGAGGATGAGGCCTGCCTCTGCTGCCATGGCAACTGCCTGCCAGCTATTGTGCCACTCTCTCATGGGGTTGTCGTATGGAGTGCCGCCTTGTCCGTTGCACAAAGCCATGTGCACTTCCCCATTGTCCTTAAGCACTTCGGCGCAACTAGAAAACACAAGCAGAGAGCGCTCTTCACACAGGCAGAGAGCATCATTCCCAACGAGGGCTGCGCTGACACTGTGAGAACGGCTGAACAGTGTTTCAGCCCCTCACTATGACTCTTGTGTAACACTGCAAGGCTTACATAACGACCAAACAAATCCTCACGGGTCTCCAGAGGGCCTTGCTTACCTCTGAAAGAACTTAGCCAGGAGGGTACGGTTCTTCTTGACGCCGCTTTTACGGCCACAGTGAGGAAAATTGAAGATGATACAGTCATAAAGATGTTGCTGAATGACCTCATGCCCCTTTAAGCATGTGCAGTCCACCCCAAACAGCACAGTAGATCCTGTGAAAAGACACACAACCACATGTACACGCACATTATTAGGTTTACGGTTTGGTCCAGTGTTAAGACTCCAAAATGGGCCTCCCACAAACTGCAACTGGAAGTTTGAGAGGGCTTTTTATCCCCTTGGCTGCTTCATAGCAACCAAACTGTGACCAAAATATACTGGTATGGTCACAAGCATGCAAATTTATCGGGTTATGACACCGCGTGAGTGGGCAGGACGACTGGCTCAAATGCAAAATAAAGTTGACACATGAGCTCATAAATGCAATTTGAATGTGTATTTATAAACGACAAGAGGGATTTTAAGGAAGTTTTACCCCTTCAGCCATTTTGTAGCAAGCCACTACAGAAATCTAATGCCTTGACCACTGGTGTGCAAATTCACTGGTTTATGACACCTCATGAGTGGGAAGAACGACTGGCTCAAATGCAAAACAGAGTCAACACATAAGCTTATCAAGCCAAGGAACATAATTTCAAATGCAGGAATAAAAATGACCAGACCACACATTAAGAGAACTGGGCATCATTCAGAGGAACCCTGCCTAAACACACTATGTGTACGACTGCTCAAAACATTGTCATGATATTGTAGCATCCTGAGAGGAGGACTGACATTTGGCATTAATAAATACATATCAAAATCTAACCAGACAAGAAATCTAAATGGGATGCTTTTTAATATGGCTAATGATCTTATATGCCATACATCTTTAATACATATTAATATATTAACATGCCCACTAGTTAAAGGTATTGATAGGGCAAGGTATATTATATTACAAAACTGGCACATATGTTCACAATACACAATATGTATCTTGCTATTTTGCGAATAATAATGCGAATAAATCAGAAACAGTGAAAATGCACTCAGCCAGTCACTATAATCACATATTCACCTGATCTCAATTATCTGCGCTGACCGCAGTTATATTCCATACTTGTTTACTGTTACAATCATGTTTAAATTCTGTTAATAAAGACAATTTAATTGGACGTGTTTTTTTCTGTCCTTCTTACCGGCGCTACATCGCATATAGAGGGCAGCAGTGAGTAATGTTTGTTTATCTGAGTTTGAGCTAGTTCTGTCATTAGTTGGGAGCTACTCCAGACAACTTGCAAAGAGGAGTGTTACCATTCTGCGATGTCTTCCGGGTTTCTTAAACACTAGAGGGCGCTCTCGAGCAAGTCTAAAATGAATGGGTTAAGATGGAGCATTTGAGCATGCTTAAACATTTTTAATGTAATAGAATGGAATCATTTCCTGAACACTGAACAGCATAAAGCACATGTTAACACCACTGTTATATTTTTAAAGGAGTTTAAAACAGAGCCTCATGATGTCAGTAAGCACGAACAGCCAACGATCCGCTCTGCTCACCAAACAATCAGCACTCAGTAGCAGTAATGCTAGCGTTGTATTGCCCAAAACCCATTTGCCGTAGAAACAAGGAAATATATAGTTACATTTTCTCTCATGTTTAGTGAAATGCATCCTTCTACTTTCTAAAACTGAAGAAAAGTTCTGGGCAAGTGATTAGAAACTATTCTAAGCTATTTTTTTGTTTTTAGCGAGGGGAATTGGCTCAAATGGTAGCGTGCTCGTTTAGATTCTGAGATCCTTCAGGGCAGTTAACCCACGCAAGGCACCCGGTCCTGATGGTGTCCACAGCTCTGTACCAACCAGCTGGCTGAGGTTTTCACTGATGTCTTTAACCTCTCTTTAAGTCAGTGATTCCCAAGTGCTTTAAGGAAACCACAATTGTTCAAGTCCCCAAAAAATCGTCTGTCACCTGCCTGAATGACTAGAACCCTGTTGCACCGACATCTACAGTTATAAAGTGCTTCGAGCAGCTGGTCAAAGTTCACATCTGCTTAACGCTTCCAGCCACCATACACCCTCTCCAATTTGCATACCGCTCCAATAGACTCAGAGACGATGCCATTGCACTAACAATACACACTGCTCTCACACACCTGGACAGGAAAAACACATATGTAAGAATGCTGTTCATAGACTATGGCTCAGCATTCAACACAATCATCCCTGCCAAACTCATTCCTAAGCTCGCACACTTGGGTCTGAACTCTCATCTGTTCAACTGGATACAGGACTTCCTAACGAGCAGACCCCAGGTGGTGAAATTTGGGAACAGCTTCTCCTCCACACTGACTCTGAGCACAAGTGCTCCCCAGGGATGTGTGCTCAGCCCCCTCCTGTACTCCCTGTATACACATGACTGTGTAGCCAAAAACACATCTAACATCATCTTCAAGTTTGCTGATGACACCATCATCCTAGGCCTCATCACTGGTGGAGATGAAACAGCCTACAGAGACGAGGTCAGCGTGGTGTCATGACAGCAGTCTCTGTCTTCATCAGCAAAACAAAGGAGATGATTGTGGACTACAGGAAGCTGCAGAGGGGTGGTCACTCTCCCCTGTTCATCATTGGAGCTGAAGTGGAGAGAGTCAGCAGGGTGAAGTTCCTTCACCTCATTGATGACCTCACCTGGTCCCTCCACACCAACACTATGTGAGATCTGCCTGTCAGCGTCTCTTCTTCCTGCGTAGGCTCAGGACATTTGGTCTGCCTCCTCAGATCCTTCACCAACTTCTACAGGTGCACCATAGCGAGCATCCTCACGGGCTGCATTACTGTCCGGTACAGCAGCTGCACCGCCTGCGACCGCAAAGCCCTTAAAGGAGTGGTGAAGACGACAGAAGCCACCACAGGCAAAAAACTAACAGTCTTACAGGACGCCGACCAGTCTCGCTGTCTCAGGAAGATCAAAAAGATCCGGTCAGACAGGGTCACCCAACACGCTGCCTGATCACCACCCTGCCATCAGGCAGGAGATTTCAGCATACAGGCTAGAACAACCTGGTTAATGAACAGTTTCCATCCACAGGCTGTCAGGCTTCTGACCAAGCTGTGAAGCTGTGGGTCCGTCCTCAACTACCATTTCACTCAGTCACTCTGTCAGTATTATTATTATTATTGTATCATGTCATCTCTGCTATGGACAATAACACCTTAACACTAAGTCACTTTAAAGAACAATAACACTGAGTCGCATACGTCACTTTAAAATGTATATCGTCTCTATATTTTGTGTATATTTAATATATTTCAATTTGTTTTTTATACTGTATTTTTATTTTCTACTGTCTGTAGAGTGATTACCTGAGCCTCACCACAAGCATTTCAATGCATAAATGTCCTGACATGTTGCGCAAATAACAAATAAATTTGAAACTTAGCCGTTTAGCTCCATACACTTCCATCCATTCGCCCTCTGGCACCTTGCAGTCATGTTTTTGATATAACGGTGGAAATAGGAAGAGGCCAGACTGCTCATTAACCAGTTTTAGTTACCATCATCTGCTAGGAAGCAAGACAGCTTATCAGAAAATATGATCAAGTTAGACAATTATTAATTATTAATTTACAGTTTATTTGTTTTGTAAATATTATGAAATTAATGTGATTATTTAAATGGCACTTAACTGTCAGCTAAATTCTGTGATCATGACAGGCCTAAGACGCACACACAATACAGTAGTAAAAACACAA